>NC_057844.1:32120000-32420000 GCF_910594005.1 Cervus elaphus
ATATCCTGAGCTGTCTTCCTACAGTACAGCCACCACTTTTCTGTGGTAAATACTGTTACAGAGAAATATCAGGGCAAACGTGTTTCTCACTTCTGAATATATGCCTCAAGGAAAAACAAGTAAGCTTTAAGTTAGGGCAATGGACTTATGTATGGCCCATACATACTGAGATAAATTATATAACTAGTGATGTACACTCATGGCTAGGAAATACAGCAAAGAAAAATTAAATTTAGCTCATATAAAAAGGAGCTGAACTTATGTGTTTTATCAGCTCTTTTCTTCAGTATCTGAACTATCTAAACATACACAATAAAAGAAAATATGTATGTTGTGGCTTATAATGACATTTCAGCTACTAATAAATAGAAAAGGTTGTATGGTATCATTAGTTGGCACATTTGTTTAGTACACTAAAATTATAGAAGTGATTCAAAAGTTTACTTATTTAAAAATTAGAGGTATATAAAACAAATCTTTATTCTCAGTAAATAACTGTTGGACTTCTAGAGTAACCCTGAGCCCCACCCAGACCATGGTTTGGTGCACACATTATAAAAAAACAGCCGCTTTCAACAAAAACTATGCACAGCCTTTGCCACAGAAATTCTAATTCTGGAAAGTAGCCTAAAGAAATAGTCTTCAATTCTGAAAGATATTTATAGCTACAATAAATGTATATATACCCAGAGCACATACTATATATGTTGACCTTTAAATGGTAACACTGTAATTCAACATCTTAATAGATAAGTTTTTAAAAATTGAATGGCAATTTGAAAGGCAAAGAAAACATTATCAATCAATTGAAGTTTAAGTTTATTAAGGTGATAAGGGTGATTTTAGGGGAAAATAGCTCTTTAAAAGTGATGTTCTTGGATATACACTAAATTTCCCCATGACACAGTATTTAATTAAGAAATAAAGAAAAGTTGTTTGAATACTTAATAACTTTACCTTAAAAAGCTTCTTTTAACTTTATGCTTTGAATAACCTTAAGCATATGTTTATTTATATCAATATTAGTTATCATTTTCATTGCCTTATAAATAAAAATACATCAAGTTAAAAATCCTAAACTCAAAAATCCTTAGTATTTTTGCTTAATGATAATCACTCCATTAAGTCACACTTAAACAATTACTTAAAGATAAAAAGGAATCTACTTCATTAACTGCCAATGCTTTGAGGAGAATGTTTTACAATTTCCAATTTTTAAGCTAGAAGTAGACCAAGCTTTTCCCCTCTTTCTACAAACTAAATAACTGGTGCCCGACAGAGCCTGGGCACATAAACTCAGTGAAGGTAGAAATGAAGCTAGACTCTAGGTCCCTTGAGCGCTATTACAACCCACTGCAGTACTCCACGCTGTTGAGTTTAACCCAAATTTAAATCCCTAAAGGTCATAAAAAAATAATGCACCTAGAAGAAAAAGTTATAAGAAGGAAATGTGATTCAAGGCAGAAGAATTGCCAAATATCAGAACACATAAAATATTAAAGAGGAGGAGGATGGTACACCAGGTTTAAAGCATTCATCTGTGCAAAGCTTCTGGATTCCTAGAGTAAGCCTCTAAATTCTACCATCAATCCTAAACAGTTAGGTACTGTAAGAAGAAACAAGTCATACGAAGCTGTGTAGAACTGCTGAGGACAAGGGTGACTCAGTTTAAAGACAATTAGAATTAGACTTTAAAGACCTAATGAGTGTTTTAGAAGAATCCTAGCAATACAGACGGAGAAGACAATTGCACCCCACTCCAGTACTCTTGCCTGGAGAATCCCATGGACGGAGGAGCCTGGTAGACTGCAATCCATGGGGTCGCTAATTGACATGACTGAGCGACTTCACTTTCACTTTTCACTTTCATGCATTGGAGAAGGAAATGGCAACCCACTCCAGTATTCTTGCCTGGAGAATCCCAGGGACAGGGGAACCTGTTGGGCTGCTGTCTATGGGGTCACACAGAGACGGACACGACTAACGTGACTTAGCAGCAGCAATACAGAAGTTTAAATGTTTTTTCTTTATTAAAAGTTTTTTAAAATTTCTATGTCATTATCTATGTCAATTTCTATGTCATTATATGGTATCAATAGATACTAACTTCTCTTCCCTTTCCTCAAAAGGCTATTATTACACTGACAGGGTGCATTTTATGAGAGATGGCATCTAAGAATCCAGGGACTACATGGCAATAAATAATCCTTCAAGGTATTGCAAGTTTTTAAAAAGTAAATATTTTGCTAAATTTCGTTTTGGGAACATTTTACTATCAATTTTAAGTTACAAACTCGGGTAAGAAAACTTTAAAAGTGGACATAATAACGCATATATATGGAATTTAGAAAGATGGTAACGATAACCCTATATGCAAGACAGAAAAAGAGACACAGATGTATAGAACAGACTTTTGGACTCTATGGGAGAAGGCGAGGGTGGGATGAACTGAGAGAACAGAATCGAAACACGTATATTATCAAGTGTGAAACAGATCGCCAGTCCAGGTTGGATGCATGAGACAAGTGCTTGGGGCTGGTGCACTGGGATGTCCCAGAGGGATGGGATGGGGAGGGAGGTGGAAGGGGGGTTCAGGATGGGGAACACATGTAAATCCATGGCTGATTCATGTCAATGTATGGCAAAAACCACTACAATATTATAAAGTAATTAGCCTCTAACTAATAAAAATAAATGGAAAAAAATAAAAAATAAAAAGTTGATCGCTAAGGCAAAAAAAAAAAGTGGACTTAAGTAAATATTTAACTGAGACAACCATCACCTAGGCATGTCTGTATGTTAAATGTGGATCTAATCCTCCAACAGACTGTACAAAATAAAACAAACCCCACTATCCAAAAAGCAACAGGATTAGTATGTGAAAGCCAAGATAATACTAGTCTCTACAGTCTTTACTTCTTTCCCCATAAAAACTCCATCATTCAGTCAAATTCAGCTTTGCAGATAATTATAAAAACTGATTAAAAATTTTATTAATCAAAAGTACCAGACTTAAGGTAATAATACTCATGCAACTAATGAACCTAAAGCTAAAATGTATGAAAGCTCACTTGGCTAAAGCCCAATTTTTCAAACTCAGACATGATCAATGATCACTTGCATTTCTAGCCTAAACAATTAAAGATATTTTATAATCAATTTAAATACTAAGTAAAATGCCTCTTATTTCTATACATTTTAAATCAAACTATCAAATGATTAAAATAAAATTAACATATTTATAATCCTTTAACTCTCAAACCACAGAAGTTATTTGTTACCACATGGATCACACACCTTTGGTTGAAGTATTTCCTTTATCACGCCACACCCTGTTTTTAAAAGCCTCCCAAAAGACAATTCGCAGTATTCCTGTGTAATTCATAAGGGCCCAGAATATTAGGATATGAGAAATTTCCTCTCTGTAGCTTAAAACCTTCATGTTTCATTAAAAAAAAAAATCCATTTAATTCAACATTATAATTATTCTCATTTCCTTGAAGATTGAGACTAAAAAATAACAATAACCTTTTAAGGTTAAACACTGCAAATTATCAAGATCACATGACAATATCAGCCATGAGCCACAATAAAAATTTTTCACTAATCTAATAAAACAGACGCTAATCAAATTAAGTTCAATTTAATCCTCAGAGTTTCAAGTCACAAATGCAAACTACCTTTGCAAAGATGAAACAACCCAAATGCCAAAAGGTTTACAGGCGAGAAATGTGTATGAACCCCACAAAAAGGATAACTTCAATTCATAAACAGATTGTAAAGGCCCTCTGTGGACCTCTCAGGGGCATACTAATTCTTGCTGGCAACAAATAGCAGTAAAATTTCGACGCTTTTAAAGAATTATTTCATTAAGTGTGGTGATAAAATGAAAACAAAGTCAAAAAAGAATACTGACGTTAACTGCCAGAACTGATTCCTTCAGAAACCCTGTTTTCACAACAGCAACCCTTTATGATTAGGGGAATTAAAAGTTGCTGAACTCAACAATCCCTTCAGTTAAACAAACAGACCCCTCAGAGCTGTCCAACGCTGCCCAAACTATCCATCCTTTAGTCGAATCAGTCAGTTTCATGAATTGTAGGATTTATCTTCAAGTCCAGTGCTGACTCAGAGGGTAGCTTGTTCCCTAGAGAAAACAACCAACAACAATCAGAACAGCTACTGCTCATAAGCTCTTTCAACACCCAAGTGGAAAGGACAACTTAATGGGTCCAAAAAAACAGTTCAACTTCCTTTTGGCTACAAGAGTAGCTGATAAACTGAAGGCATCCATATGCCACAGGCAGTTCTTGGTTAAAGCATTAACTTGGTTATAATAAGAAATGTTAAAACTAGAAAGCTTACCAGAAGAGCTATCAACCATACCATAGGGTTTCTCACCCAACAAGAAATTTGTAGGGACTGTAAGTGGAAAGTATTTCAAGAGCCAAAGCTATTACTGTGTTTTGTTTAAACTTTGAAAAGCTGCCTTCCGTATATGCATGTTTGCACGTGTGTGTTTGTGTGAGTGCGTGCATATGTGAGTGGGGGAATTAAATACATCCACCCAGAAGCCATCTATATATCTAGGGTAGCTTTGCTTACAGCCATACATAAAAAGCTAGTGAAATGTTACTTAATTCCCTAAATACAAGGTCCTCATATTCATAGGCCAGAGAAAATATTCTGAATTAAAAGAAAAAGAGTAACATGTTCTGTTTCAAGACCTGCAAAGGTGAACTGCCTTCTCTATTATTTCTAAAATCAAAACTCAGTATGTACAACCTTTGAACCTCAAAATATACCACAACAAAGCTAGGGGGCTTTTCCACTTCATGAGTTAGGGTGTTCTGTCTACAATAATTATGTTGTAATGGAGAGGGGAAAACCCTCTGTAAGAAAGACAACCAAAGAACTCAAGCTACCTTCAGAAACATCATTTTGTCCTTTCACATGAATTAGGTTAAAAGCTTTTCATAAAACAAACACAACACTCAAGACTGATTCCAGAAGGAGGCATGAAGATGGCCAATACAACACTGCACACTGTCTTCAAAACTGTATTCTTTCTTGAATACAGGCATTTGACAGGTGGTGGGGGTTTTTTGGTTTGGTCTTAAGCCTTCCTCATTCCTCAATTTCCCAGCCTTTCTCAGAGAAAGGAGAGCTAAGTCTTAAGACACCCACTGTATGTAATGCTACCTGCCATATAGTATCCTTGGGAGAATTCACCAGATAGCCACTCCAATCATTCCTGTGTTCTGTGGTTCAGGTGAGAAGAAGGGCAACCCTTCCAGCTTTCTAGCTTTCCTGAGTACCAGCAGACTGCTTCCCATCAAGAAGCAGACCTCTGTGCCAGTGGGTTCCAAACTGCGTTGAGCAGAACCCTAAGCTTCCAAAAATGAGTCAGGGCTCTGTGAAAATCTTGACTTGAATCTATCTTTTTTTCACTTTTAGTAAATCAACAATAAAATCACAAATGCAGGTCCAAATTAGCATTCATTTTTCAACACACTAGAGATCATCACTGACACACTTCTGCTGCGTTAAGGTATTTTCATGGAGACGATACAGAATACAGACCCTCTCTCCTGTCACCCCTGTGTATATACACGGATCTTTGATTAGGAAGGTAGTAATTGCAATAAACTTTATTTGAATGCACATGCACTCGGAAAAAAATTGAAAAAATGGGTGCACAACTTATTCATGTGAATCATGACTTTTTTTGTTACTATATGATAGAAAACACAAAAGGAGACTGAGAACTGTTTCAGACTAATTACTGTTCTTCACCCACCAGTTTCAAGTTACTGTGTTCACCAAAATACCACAGACTTTCTCTTCTCACTGAATAAGTTCATGAGTAAGTTTAATAAACCTGATCTTTTTTTTTTTTAATTTAATTTTTTTTGGGGGGGACCACATGGCCAGTGGGATCTTAGTTCCCTGACCAGGGATCAAACCTGAGTCCCCTGCACTGAAAGTGCAGAGTCCCAACCACTGGACCACCAGAGAAGTCTGATTTTGTAAATGCCAGTTTTATCTGCTTTACATAATTTTAGGTTTGGGGACTACATACAGACTTCACAAGTGCTGCTGCTTTAAAAAAAAAGTTTGAAAACCACTGTTCTAAGCCCTAATTAAGCTCTGGTATTCTTGGCTCATGGGTCCTCTAGGGGCAGAAATGGTAATTAAGTCTTGAGTTTCCGACGCCTGCTAAGCTCCAGGTGCCTGCTATCGACGTGTTCCAAACCACCTGTCCAGTCCTGTCTCCTCTCCCCACATCCTGACAGCCCTCAAGAAACAATGTGCCAACCTTGGGGGTGCTAATGGCAAATAAAATTGGTAACGATTATGAGAGAGAGGTACCAGGTACTTCAAAGACATGATGTGTTATCTCAGGGCCATTTTTTGTTCATTTTCCCAAGTTTCTGCCCAATCTAACCTTTTTCGAACCTTGCCCAGTAATTTTAACTTTAAAACAAAATTGCACTCCTCTGATATTTTAGAGATGGCTGGCTCTCCACATCACACAAATGGCAAACTTCAAAAATACATCTTTGAAAAGATAAATGAAAAAGAAACTCCCCGTGACAAAAGCAGTGACTGAGAGCCAAAGGTACAGAAACGGAACTATCCATGTGAGCTAATTAATGACAGTAGTTTCAACTCTCATGAGGAATCACTGCACATGAACACCAACGGAGAGTTTGTTTAAAAAAAACAAAGTGCCCGGCAGTAAAAGACCTTCCCCATCCTAGTCCCTCCACGCGGACTCGGAGTGCTCCTCCACAGGCAGCACTCGAGGGTAACACGTCTTCCGGCAGGAGCCTGTTCCAAGTCTATGGCTCAGCACCACGCCTGAGGTTTTCTTTACGTTTGTTCAGTCTTTACCTAACTCAGGTGGAATTACTTTTTGAAAGTTCACTGAGTGAAAAAATTCTCTATTATGGTAATAAACTGGTTAAAACAAATAGGAAACAAAAAATAAACTTCACAGATTCTCAACTGCCTGTGTTACAAATGTTTAAAGAAATCCTATCTATCCTTTAAAACCCATCTTTTGGGTGTTCCATGATCCTTCATTCTGGATACCCTCACTCAAATCAGATAAAATCTCACCTTCCTTCAAATTTTCTGGAATTTTGAACTTTTATTTTCCTCTCAAAGTAAAGAGTAGACGTCAGAATCTCCTGTGAAATAGTAAACATGCAGGCAATGGCAGTGCTCCAAAAATGGGAGTTTCTGACCCCACGGGTCTTCAGTGGGGACACAGGAAGCTGTACATTCAAAGCACCACGGGCTGATCTGTAACTACTGATACACACAAAAGCTTACTGGAACCACTGCATGAGGTCAGGCACTGAGCAAGGTTCCAGGAATTCAGGAAATAAGGTCCAGTTCTGATCTAGTGAAGTTCATACTATACACATAAAGCCCACTACAGTGCTGAAAACTCTTCCGTTTTAGTGTTTATTCTAGGTCTCCATGTGCGATCACAATAGTGAATAAAATGATAAAAATACCTCCAGAAGCATTTAACTTTGGTGAAGGAAATAAATACATCTAAAACATACAGACAGAAATTTAAAAACATTAAGATACTGAAAACATTATAGAAGCACAGAGATAGAAGACAGTAATGATGACTAGTGAAACAGAAATGGCTTTGATGGGGGCGGGGGGGGGGGGCATTTGATCTAATCAATGAAAACTAGGAAAAATCTCAAGAAACTAAAGGGCCATCTAAGTAGAGGAAAGCAGAGATGGAGGGAAAGCTGGCCAATTTCAAATACATATCCTCAACAGGATACACCAGAGGAGGTCCTCCACTTAGAAAACAAAGCTGCTGGTCATTTAGTAGTCATTTTCAATTCTTTCCATTCTAAAAATATTTAATAAGCATCTAGACACAGTTTCTTCCACAAGGCAGCTTATATCCCAGTGGGAATGAAGAGGATCATTCATTCTAATATAAAGAACACAAGTTCAAACTGTGGTAAGTTCTAAAAAGGAAACAGGAAAACACAATGAAATATAATGATGGGAAATTTCCTTTTCATTAGTCAAAGGTCCTTTTCTCTGTGACACTTCAAGTCACTCTGTAAGTGACACCTAAGAGAAGGGGAGGAACCCTACATGGAAAGAACAAAGTGAAACAACGTACACAAAGAACATGAGCCAAAAGAAGCTTGACATATGTGAGGAAGACCAGCATGGCTGGACCTGAGCACACAATGGACAGAGAGGAAAGGTGAGATATAAGACACAAATTATATACCACAGGAAGGGGCTTGGATTTTATTCCAATGACAATTAGTAAGCCATAAACTGATGACTTCTGCTTTTAACATGGAAAAAGAAATGCAGGGTAGATCAATCAGACAAAACAAGTATATAAAAGAAGCAATGAAAAAAAAAAAAGAAGCAATGATGGATTGCTCTAAGATGGAGGCAACATATATTTGAGATATATAAATAATATGAAGGTTGAATTGACGGACTATCTGTAAAGATGAAGGAAAATGAGCAAAGATGAGTCTTAAATTTCTTGCTCAAGCATCTTTCTAAGCATCACAGGAGGTTTACTCAACTTCATAAAAGCTCAGACAAGGAAAAAACCTTAACCCAGCAAATGAAATGCAGAAGAGGAATTAACAAATTCTGAAATGAACTGACATACCAAGGGAAGTTAGGACATATTCTTCTAAAGTAATTAGGAAATTTTCATATGGCTTAGCTGGCTTGGAGGGACTGAAGCTGGGAAAATGAATTACATAGTTTAGGATCCTTGCTATCTATAATTTTTTAATAACATAGAAACTATACATTCTTGTGCACACAGACAATAATAGCTCCATAATAATCATACCAAAACTCAAAAAAAAAAATGAAACCTTTTAAGACAACATGTGAACATTTTCTTTTAATTATAAACATATGGAATGGAAAGTTACTGGAGGAGGGGAGGGGACTCCTGTTTCACTTCACTGTAACAAGACCAGTGCTTCTCCACTGCCCCAAACCTTCTAAAGCACTGGTTCTTAACCAGAAATGGACATCAGAATTACCAGGAAGGCTTTCAATAAAACAGCTCTCTGCAGAACTCTTCCCTTCTGAAGGAAAAGGAAGGAAGGATCTGAGTGAGAAATTGGAATGGCAGGTTTAGAATGGGCCCTGGTGAGAAAGACATACATTTTAAGAGCACCCTGAGAAATGTTGGTACATATCCTTCATTAATCTTTAAAAGGTTAACACTGAACCAAGATAATTTGCAAATAATTTTAATTAATAGCTTTTTTAAGCACTAGTATTTCAAGCCATGAGATAAATCCGTTATGGTCAAAAATATTTCATGAATGTAATCAATAGTACATTGTCTTATTATACATTAGTCTTTAAAGTCAAAATTATGAAAGCAAAAAAGATTACACAATTATGTTTCTTACAACATTTCTTTTTTTAGGGGGTGGGTCATGTTCTCCACTGATTTTCATTTAAATATAGTATTACTTAAATGATAAAACTAAGTTTGAATATCTGTTTAAAAGTTTCTCTGAACATTTCCCACATGAGGCACTAATGTTACTGCCTGCAAATATTAAGTGTACACAAAATTATTTCCAAGAGTTAAGTACCAGAAACAAAACCCCTCAATAAAACAGATATGTGCAGAACTGGAGGCAAAAGGAAGGAAGGATCTGAGTGAGAAACTGGAATGGCAGGTTTAGGATAGGTCCTGGTCAGAAACACATATATTTTAAAAGTATTCAGGGAAATGTTGGTACAGACCCTTCGCCACCCTTCAATGTGTACCTTAAACCCTGTTAATATATTAGTGACTACAAGAAACTTGATTCTTGCTTTTAAAGCCCCCATCAAAAGAAAAAAATTGAACTAAAAATTATGAAGATATCACAAATAAAGTATTCTTTCTCATTCTTCTAAGAAGCATAAAGAATCAGCATATTTTTAACTTTAGGAAAATATAAAGTAAAAAATGTTCACTGATTTACAGTAACATTTCAATTATTAAAAACTGTATTTGATTAAGACTACAAATATTCTCTATTACATTACATAACAAAAACAGCAAGTTTCAATATACTCCAAAATACTTTATTTTTTAAAAAAACACAAATACTCTTTAAAACAAAGCTATGTGGACCCAACCAATGTAACTGTAACTCAGTTTCAATCTCTGAGTTCCCCTCAATATCTAGAGAATTTCAGCAACTGACAATGGAATCATACTTCACTTTAGTTGAATATCTATCTGTGATAAAAAGGTATTCAGACTATCTGGATATTAGAAACACTGTAAGCATTAGTAAAACTATCAAGTGCCCTAAAGCTTCCTCACAAAGTTTACTTAATCTCATTGGCCAAATTTAAGAAATACTGTGAGTTCATGAATTTAACCTGAGTTTTATCAATCACATACTCTTACATAATATGTGATGGAGATTACAGTCTGCACAACTATTTTGCTTTCCATGTCTACACACAGTAATCTTTCATTTGGCTAACTTCAACCTTACCTTCATCAAGAGCCTCATTTGCGTATGTTTTCAATAATTAATTCAATAAATATTAGATTAAGTGTAAACTATAGTGCCTAAATTCTAAAAATATGAATAACTTATCCAGATTCCTGCCTTGAAAACAACTGAATCACAATTTTAAGAATTATACCCTCTGGCTTGCACACTGAGTAATTTACTTGGATCACTGAAATATTTGAAAAAACAGAAAAGTGACTTGCTTGTCTCCAAACTTGATAAAATCACCTTATAAAGTTAGCAGATAATTTAATTCAGATAAATTAGCCTCTGCAATGGTGGCGAGCTTTTAAATCCAAATACTTAAATTACTTAAACAGAGTCAGAAGAAAATGGGAGGTTAGCGACAAAGTTAGCAACCAAACATAACTCTTCTGGATCAAGAGAATCGTTTTCCTTCTCAAGAGACAGCGACTGTTTATGACTAAATGGTATGCTTCATTCATAATGATAAATTATCTTGTACTGGTTATGAACAATAAACTTACTCCAAGATGACCGTGTCTGATTATAAGAAATTATATTCACAAAAAATAAGATTAATATTAGCTAACAATGTAATTTTAACTTTAAATTTCTTTCCAATGAATAAAAACTATTACCAAATTAAAAAGAAAAAGTCTGACTTCAAGACTGCTGCTATTAAATCAATAAATACTTATTTCTTTAACATTAATAAATTTAGTTGATCTTTACATAAAAATCTTATACATATTAAAATAAAATATAACATGCAAATAGAAGATATGTGACTACTAGCTCTAGCTCTAAGGGGTTTAAAATTTTAAACAGCCACAGTACTTGTGCTATTCATTTTTCAGGTATTCTGAATAATTAATTTACATTAGTTGTGCCCATTAGCCTTACTAAGGTAGAAGAACTCCCTGTTGCCTGCTTTTACTTAAATGGTATTTGTGATCTTGGCTGAGTTTCAGGAACCCCTGTAACTCCTGTAACAATTAATTCAGCAGTTACTTATCTGATAACTTCAGTTACTCACAACACAGACTTGATCCAGAAAAGCAAAGTTAACCTCAGCTAAAGAATAACTTAAAGCCCCATGTACCTTATTCACAGGGAACAATTCAAGTCCTAGACTCAAAGTCTTTTTCTTATTTAAAGAAAGCAGAAGGTCAGGAGAAGAAAAGAGTTGTAAGAAGAAAGTGGATGGAAGGTAGCTCAGAGCATCAAGTAGAGCGGTGGTTCTCAAAGTGGAGTCCCCGGAAAAGTAATCAGCATCACCTGGAAACAACTCCTTGGCTCACTGAGACCACCCGATGGACTCAGCAGCTCTGGGGGCCGGACCAAGGGGGTGCTGGGTTTTAACGGGTACTCCAGGTGATTCTGATGTGACTCAAGAACCACTGTCCTAGAGAGAAGAATACTAACAGCCCAGCAGAGTCATCAGTAAAAAGCCAGTGAGAACATACTAACATGGCTCAAATAAACTTGTCTTAGTCTGTCCAGGCACTCTAACAGATTTGGAGAGCAAGAGAAATTACCTGCAAGGAGTCAGAAGCTAACTAGGCAGGAGGACAATGGAAAGGGTGAACAACCCAAGTACTATGTAACACTGCAGCAAACTGCTCTTCACACTCTAATACACCTGAAGGGTAGCGAATGTATTCAGGTTCAGTACAACCAGTTGAGGCACATCAACTTGACTATCAGTCACAAAAGAAAAGTTAGCTGTGTTTGAAGCAACAGAAACTACAAATTTTGGAAATCTTTCTTTGAAAAATTCCTGAGAATATGTTTTGACAGCAAGGGCCATAAAGCTTCTTATATTCAAAAATTCAAGTATGATAGAAAGCTCTATTTCCCATGATGCTAGATAAGCCAATTACTGCAGCTGTTTTGGTGATTCCTCTAAAGTAGATATAAATGATGCAAATAAGATAATCCCCCAAAATGTATTTATATGAGATAACCAGAATCAACTTAAAATTCTGCTTCCAAAGAAGACTGGAGAATGAGTCTTCTCCAGAGAAGAAGGTAGGCCAGCTACTTAAAAAAAAAAAAAAATGAAAGTCTGGATTTTGGTGGACAGTCACAGTGGAGAAAGTTTTTGGACAATTTCCAGGCTTGTCTGTAATGACTTCGCACCCAGGCTTCTCCATGCTTTCCCACTTCCAGCTAACTGAAGACCAGACGCTTAGAAGCCACTTGACCTGGGTCCTTATCTACATGGAGGAAGGCACCCCACAAAACCTGAACCATCTGTCCCAGACTGTTACAAAATCAAAAAATACATTTTTGTCATGTGAAGTCATTACATTTTGGATCGCCATGTTTCAGCAATTTACCTACCACATCACAACAGTAGGCAATAAGATTACGGCCCAGAGTAACTATGGCTGAGGGAGCATTCTCGTGACATTTATATTAATATCCTACTCATCTGTGCTGTGCTTAGTCACTGAATTGTGTCCGACCCTTTGGACTATAGCCCCCCAGACTCCTGTGTCCATGGGATTTTTCAGGGAAGAATACTTGGAGTGGGTTGCCATTTCCTTCTCTAGGGGATCTTTCTGACCCCGGGACTGAACCCCTGTTTTCTCTGTCTTTTGTACTGCAGGCAGATTCTTTACCCACTGAGCCATCGGGAACTGTTTTCTAAAAGGTACACCCCCAACAAGGGACTGTTAGTTACTAGTTATCATTTATAGAATTATCAGTCTAAAATCTGGACAACTACATCTCAACTATGGGAGATGTTTATGAAATCATAAGAAAATGCCTCATTTCACACATATCCAAGTGTACAAGATTCATGGATGAAAAATCCAGGAGTAAATATGACCACCATCAACACATACTCCATACCTGAGTTTCTGCTAGTATTCACAGTTAGATTTTACACACCTGTGTACACTGGAGTTTAAAGGGATACACCACTGATTCCTCTCCTTTTACTTAGACCCTGCCCACATGCCCTACTCTAGGGTAACTGCACATCCAAAAGGCAAAAAGAGTGAAGAAAAAAGATGACGTTACACGTGAATATGATCAGTCAGGCTGAGAAGAATCGGGGAAAATTCAATCAAAGCGGCTGCCACCATTCCACTCCTTCCTAAAGAACAGAGGACTGCTCCTATCTGTACACGTTACACACAGCGCAGTGCTTCTGTCCACACTCACACTCTCTCTTCACTGAGTGTCTATAGTGCACCATTAAGCCAAACGGTTAGACTTCCACAGGACTGGGGAAATAGAAAAAATGATCCCTGAAGCTCCCAACCTATTTGACTCAAAGGAAATCAAAAGACTGGCTTCCAACTCCCCACCTCCAGCTGAGAACCAGCAATGTTTCTGGGCAGCTACCAACACATGCTCTCTCCCCACCTCTCAGTTCATTTCGAACCTCTACAACACTTGATTCACCCCAGTCCCTAACCTTACACTACTAAAACAAACCCTCCCCTGGCACCTTGCTCCACTTGTGAGGACACGGGATTTTCTATTTACACCTACTACATCAAGGAAATCCACATACCTCTAAGAGTCCTTTGAAGTCCAGCACAAAAATCAAACACTTTTCTCCCTTTTGCTACCTCTCATCACTGTCTTCATTTCTGTCTCTTTATACTGTACCTATCTATCTCCCAGTGATCAACATGTCACAAAACAGTAACAGAATTTTAGATTAGAAAGACTTTAAATTATATAATATTATCTTCTTATAGAAAGGAAGATGCTAAAACACAGGGGTCAAACAATGTGCTGAAAGCTACACAGCTACTTTGGTATAAGAACTGGTACCATGTTCCAAAGACAATCAAGTCCCAGTACAATGAAAGCAGACACCCTCCCCCCACCCCACACACAAAATAAAAAAACAGCAGGAGATGCTGCTGCAGTTGTAGATCACTGAGCCTACAGCTGACGGGAAGCCCTATCCACTCCCATTCCAGCCTTACCTCCCAGAGTTAGGAACAAGTTAGTCAATACATAAGATGAAAACAGGAAGTCCACAATAAGAAACTCTCAAAGCTAATGGGGCACATGAACCAGGGATTCTCCAAGCAGTAGGGCAGTATCTACTGGCACTTATTTTCAGCCTTACCTGACAGGTCTCCAAGCCAGCTGCAGCAGCCACATCCCCCTCTGCGCCATTAATGTCTTGCCTCAGTTTCCTGAAATTCCCAAGTGGGAAGGAAATAGAGCCAGCAGGCACTCCCCACCCAGTTATGGTTCTACAATTCTACTGTTAGTCATCTTCCCTGGGATATCACCATCTGTACCCACACACATGCACGCACAGGGCAGCCCCCATCCAGGATGGGCTCAACAGTACAGGGCAATGGACAGGCCTTTTCCACAAATCCTTAGGGACCCCTGACTTTTAACGGTAAAATTTTATTTTTTTAATGTAGAACGCAATCCCCAATTAGAAAACCTGGACAGGTTTGAGTGATTCTGCTGAATAGACCTGAAAAACAAAGTAGTTACAAAAAATGGAAACATGCGATTTAAAAATAATACAAATATTTTAATTGGTTTTTAAAATGTTTTAGCACCTCAAAACACACGGAGACTCTAGTTCTAATGAAGTTAAAAAAACGTTCAACAAACATACTCTGTTGCTCATGAGACTGTTCACCTACACTCTCTTGAACATGGGCAGGATTTAGGAGTTCTTCAAAGACGTTTACGGAATCATTAAAATTCACTGTAATTAAGAGATACTCACTGATTAAAAAAATTTTTTTTTTCTGAGATAAAAATGAAGCTTAGTTAAATAAGCATTTATTAGGCACCATCTTTACGCTGAAATTTGTGCCAGATAAGAAATGGCAGAGTCTCTTAAGGAATTTGTAAAATGCTTTGAAATTCTAGATTGATATTTAAAACAGGATAGAAGAATATTTTAATGGTAAACTACCTCTAAAGCTATTAAGTATAAAAATAATTTTAAAAAAATCAATTCAGATGGATATATCAAAACAAACTCATGGTAGGATTACTTGACTGTCCCACAAAATTCATTTAATGAAAAATAATTACAAGGAAAATCTGTTTAGTTACATCATACAAAATATGGCAACGTTTTAGAATTACTTAGGTATTTTGTACAATTTTTACTGTCAATAGTTATATTACTTAGTAAAACGTAATCTAACACGATAATAGATTTTATGCATTGTGTAATTTTAATGTAGAGCTTAAAATCCACAGTGAAATTTGAAATAATGAACTTAAGATATTTACCATCTGTAAAACCATAGCTTCAATCTATTAGCAACCTATTTTCCCAATGGTACATATCCTCCCCCTAGGTAGATATAAGACAGTAACACAGGTAGGTAGACATATCTGCAGATTTAACTTTACTCACACTATGTTACAGCATTATGACTTATAAGAGGTTCATGACTTTTGACCCACACAATTTATTAATTTTAACAGGGTTTCCCCGGTTTCTCTCTTGTTGAGCCACATGAACAGATCAGTGTATGGATACACACATACAACTAGTCTAAAAAAATGACAGAAAGGGCTATAGTGTAGGAAAGATTTTAAGTTATTCCACTCAACAAAAGGGAAAGACCCAGGACTAGTGGATAAAAGATAGATAAGACAGAGTTTAGCTCAGCAAAAGATCTAATTCTCTTTGTTAATCAAACTATTAAAATGTATACTGGGCTGCCTTGGTTAGCTAAATAATTCCTTATTATTCTAAGTGAAAAAGCAGAAGCTAGACTATAATTTCTTATGAATGTCACCTCTAAACTGGCACAAGGCTGAAACATGTAAACCCCAGAAGTTCCACCTAAAGCAATGATTAAAGTCATATAATGGCATAAGTCAACTATTAATACAATGTAACTGAAATGAATTAAGACTCCATTTACTATGATATGAAACATTATAAAGCTAATGAATCACAGAACTTTATTTTAGCATAGAACTTTAAAACTAAAAAATGGAAAAAAGATCACCTTTTGACATTATAATTGTATATTATATATGTTAAAAGTTTAACATTTTAATATTTTTGAACAAGAATGATGGATATTTATTTCCCCTTGTCTTTTCCATTCCTCTTTCCCCATACCTTGCTTAAACCAACTAATAAGGAATATTAGCCAATTTTATCTATCAACTTGGCACTCTTTGGAATACATAAGACACGATTAAGTATTTCAAAACACTGGATCTAAAAATATACTTAAATTTTTTCTAAAATAATACAATTGAATTTTAATAAAGGAATACAATTATTTAATAATGATAGCTCTAGTATAATAATTAAACGCTTCTCCTAAAATCAATCATCCATGATTCACCATAATTTACACATTCACAGTTCAAAAACCTATACCATTCTCATATTGAAGGGATGAATATTTAAAAACGCTAAAAAGTCACTTACAGCTCTCTCATTTCTAAACCAATAATGGCATTTTCAAACTCAAGAATTTCCTCTACCTCTCCCAAGTGTCCACACACAATTAAGCAGAACAAGAGATGCTCAACTGTGCACTAAACCACCCCATGATACATTACAGAAGACTACCCAGAAATATATATACATTCTTATTGATACCTCTCTTAAAATCACCTTCAAACAAACTGTGACCAAGACTGAAGTAACTAAGTTTAAAGTCTCCTACCAACTCAAAATACTCAAAAGGAAAACTTCTGACAGAAAATCATTCAGCAATTTAGTTCACATAATAATTTTTTCATGGCACAAAAAATTAAAGTATAAACTGTCTTCAGTATAGTCATATTTTCATTTCTAAAGGCTATTCTAAAAATGGACTGCCTAAAGCTAGTGCTCAGTGGCTCAGACCTGTCCGACTCTTTGTGACCCTACAGACCACAGCCTGCCAGGCTCCTCTGTCATGGGATTTTCCAGGCAAGAATACTGGAGCAGGTTGCCATTTCCTCCTCCAGGGGATCTTCCCGACCCAGGAATGGAACCGGTGTCTCCTGCATCTCCTGCACTGCAGGCAGATTCTTTACCGCTGAGCCATCAGGGAAGCCTAAAGTTAAACCTATTAGAAAAATTTATCTTTATAGATTACTTTAAAAGTATTCTTACTGTATCATACTTGTGAAATAAAATATTGCCAAGGGTGTGTTAAACCAGTGATTCTTAACTTTGGAAGGCTGTGAACCTCTAGGAGGACAATAAAAGCTGTGAACAGAGAAAATTGCATATTTACAAATAAAAAATATGTATATAATTGTTGTTCAGTCACTAAGTTGTGTCTGACTCTTTGAAGCATACCAAGCTTTCCTGTCCTTCACTATCTCCCGGAATTTGCTGATACTCATGTCCATTCTGTCAATGATGCCATCCAACCATCTCATCCCCTGTCAACCCCCTCTCATCTTGCCCTCAACCTCTCCCAGCATCAGGGTCTTTTCCAATGAGTCGGCTTTTCGCATCAAGTGGCCAAAGTATTGGAGCTTCAGTGCCAATATCACTGAAGAAGTTCTTGAAGACAGTAAGTCAAGTGCCATATCCCAAATATTCTTATAACTACCTTTGTAGAAGATACTTAGAAATACAGCTACTGTTCTCAGGTTATGTGCAGAAAACAACTAAACCTATAGCTCCTTCATTTCTTAAAATGTACATACAAGTTAATGGAAATTTAACATGTGCTGCATATTTTGAACACTTTTAAATACATTTTAAACTTAATTCAATTTTAATTTAAACTTATTTTAAATTTTAAATTAAAATTAATTTATTGTAAATTAACTTAAACCTATTTTAATTTAAATAACTTTTGTATAAAGTTTTACTTCTTGCATTAAAACTTTTTTAAAAATATGTTTTTAAAGTGATCAAAACAAGCTTTAAAAGAACTCAATTCACTCAGGATCTATTTTTACTTTGTTCCAGGCATTATGTTTTTTGTTCCTTACAATCTGAGGAAATACAAAATCTTAACATCTACTCAACTTTGCTCAAATATTTTTACATTTTTTGGTCAAAAAATGTATTTAAATATGTATTTTTTTCATACATAATGAAAATGATATTACTCTAGCTTATGTCTGAGTGCCAACATATTTAAAGTTTCATATTTTTTAGTAAAACAGTAATTTGACATATTTTCAAGGATAATTTCTGGAATAGAAATTGAAGAAAAGAGAAAATGAAACTTTATAACCGAAAATTATCACTAAGTTACACCTACAGAAGACGAGGAGGATTAAGATCAATTAAATCACCACTAACACTGGGTGTTCATTGGAAGGACTTATGCTGAAGCTGAAACTCCAGTACTTTGGCCACCTCGTGTAAAGAGTTGATTCACTGGAAAAGACCCTGATGCTGGGAGGGATTGGGGGCAGGAGGAGAAGGGGATGACAGAGGATGAGATGGCTGGATGGCATCACCGACTCGATGGGCATGAGTTTCAGTTAACTCCGGGGGTTGGTGATGGACAGGGAGGCCTGGCGTGCTGCGATTCATGGGGTCTCAAAGAGTCGGACACGACTGAACGACTGAACTGAACTGAACACAGGTATATGAACTCCTACGACCTTTCTTATTGTACAACCTAAAAGTGAAAATTCCAAGAACCTTTCTTAGATCTTGAAAAAAAAATAGTATTTATGGGTAAGAAGTAATGGAAAACACTGAAGGGATAAAATGTTTTGCTGAAAGCACACATTTTTTTTTCCTTTGTTCATCTTCACAGTGTTACGCCATTAACTAAAAAGAGAAAATATAAACAAATAATAAATGTAAAACCATCATCACTCCAGTATTTTGGAGAATATTTTCATCTAGTTGACTGTCATTTGAATAAAGGACAATTTTTATATAGTCAGTATAAAGAATTCAGGAATACCTTTAATAAAATATACTGACCTATTCCCAATGGTTTCAGACAGTAATTATCAATCCTTTCATTAAAAGAAGTAGAATGACTATTTTAACATTAGAGCTATGCAGAAGAGTTTTAAACTCATTTCATCCTAAACTGTGAAACCCAACTGGGACCAATGAAACACCTACCTACCTATACACAAATTAATACCAACTGGAAAGCTTAAACAAATATCACAGCACTGTAATTAAATGTTTTCAATATCTAAAATTCCCTTTGACATTTTAAATTCATCCAATACTTTAAAAGCCTAACTTTTAGTTTAAATTAGCCTGATCAAAGATGTGAACAAAATGTTTACTTATTAAACAAGGAAAGAGGTGCTGTTAAGTCAAAAAAAACTGGTACTTAATTAAGAAAGCCAAAGTTTTCTGACTGGCATATGGATTCCATTGCCGTGGGTGTTTTATCAACACTGCTCAGATGTCTGGAGAATCTCTAAGAAACTTCAGCTGTACAGCTGACATGCAGCCTATGCTCATGTAAACAATGCAAACACACCTCAACGGGAGAAAAATCACAGTAGCATATTACTTACAAGTAAAACTTTAAGGCTACCAGGGATATTCAATTCTGACACTGCTCTCTAGGGAGAAAGGGAAAACATTTACAATTTTACCTGAATCTGAAAAAAGCCAAAGTAGAAGAAAAGGTAAAAAGGCACAAGCAAGGAGGAAGGACTTGCAAGGTGTATCTCAAAGCCCTGCACACAAAACTACCTTGAAAGTCTCACCAGAGAGGGATGCAATTCTTAGCTTACATTTAGTTAATAAAATGATAAAATGCTCACTGGGGGGAAAAAAATGAGTAGGAAATGAGTGGGAAGGGCAGGAGGGAGAAATAGAGGGAGAGAGGGAGAGGTGAGGGGAAGGAGGTGTTAACAAAATCCTTGGCAACACAAGGTTACTAAGCCTCTGAATACACTTGATGCTTAACACACTAAACCTGTTCCATTAAGTTATCATTGTTTTCTTTCATTCTTATTCCAAAAAATGGTCCTTGATTTTAGTATCAGTATCAAAGCCAATCATTTAGCACCACTACTGATTAGATTAAGACCTGGAGACAGGACTAGTTCCAAGCTAATCCAGATGGATCTTTTGGCTTCATTTAGCCTGTAGTATTTCACTTTGTCCCTGGTTTTGCTTTTTAACATTCAAGACTAAGTCATTAATGGATGATTATCCATTAAAGGTTCTAGAAACATCTGGGTGGGCAGCTCAACCACTGAGCAGATTTAAGATAACCCACTCAGCACTTACTATGAATTCAATATAATTCTCATACCTTACTTTTCTAATAAAGGTTCACAGCAATAGGAATGGGTAACACTAATTATCTAAGAAAATTTCCATATTTTTATAGGAATGTTTACGCTAGGAAGCAGAATGCAAAACCTGCATTAATTTTTAGATAAAAGAGAGGATCTTCTAAGAAAATAGGGCTACTCTGAACTATGCTTCAAGACCCCTGATGTACAAGTGTACTTCTTCAAATTCCTCCACTGCCATCTTGGGTAAACTTGGAAGAAAAGTGTTGCGATGACCCCTAACCCTTCACACTGCTTTCCTGCCACTGTTTATAATACTTTACTACTACTACAGATTTATAATCAAACACCCAAAAGGCAATACATCTAAACTTTAATTTAAAATGATATAAATTATTCTTTTAGAAATTTATTTCAAAAGAAGGACCTTGAAGCACACCAATATTTAAGTTCTGATGCTCTTGTTGAAGTTTCTGAGTGAAATAGCATTAACATGCTAATAAAAAATAAGGAAATATTATGATCTGGATATTTTTTCCTCAATAATCATTTTCTCCTTTAAATTTACTTTTGTGCTTTTACACAAAAAGTTATATTTAACTTTTATTCATTAAATTTAAATTCTGCTTTAAAAATTTTAACTACACACTTGGTCTATGGTGCCAAAACCTAGAACATAAAACTCATAATGTGCTCAGATATGAATCGCTGAAGAATACAATTCCAGGGCTGGTAAACTAACAGCAAATGGTGCTCAGAGATTTGCTACCTGGAACTCACTGAAAACAGTTACTCAACTTACCTGGTGCTAATCCAGCAGCAGCAGGAGTCCCCAGGGATGGGTGAGAGAACACTTGAGAGAAGGCAGACGCATGTGACTGGGACGTGTTACTCAGCCTGGAGGTTGATCCTCCTTTGGGAATAAACTCACTTGCAGTAGGATTTGGTGTCTATTTGAAAATCAAATATAGTAAGTTAACACATTTTAAGCCCCCAAAAGACACTGAATTTACTAGGCATTATTCCACAGTGCTCTATTTACCAAGTAAAATATTTTACTGAAAGGATTTACAGTGCTTTTTAGTTTCCACATTTTGGAGTGGGATAATTAAATTTCTTAAAGAAAAAATTTCTTGAAGAAAAATTTTCCATCAAATTTGAAGGTTTTAATCATTTCACTTGGGGAATTTAACTTTGAAACAAGAAAATCTGCCTGTATTGTCAAATATACATTATTATCCAACCATCCTAATACTATATTTTAGAGAACTGGGAAGTTACAACTACCTCAAAACTGAGCAAAAAGTTTCAAATTTATTATCTTTAAACCACTTCTACCAGGATAAAGGTCAAAACTGCCTTTATTCCAAAATTAATCACCTTCTCCTTTATAAGCACTTAAGACATCTCCCCAATAATATGGGGCCACTATTTAAATAACAGTAAAGATGAGAAAAACACTTAAACATAAGGCAAACATGAGAGGAATCAAGATATAAGAAAAATATAAGAGGCCCCAATGTAGGCAAGGTATGGCATGAAACTTCTGCTATATTAAAAATATCTTACAATGAGATTGCATGAGATAACTTTCCTCCTAGTTGTACGAAGGCACATTTTATCTAGTTAAGTGGTGTGGTGCCTGTGGCATTAAGAACTACTAGCACACTATGAAACTGTAACTCAAATCCATAAATGGTCTATATTTCGTCCATCTGAAACAAATCAATGTCCTAAATATTTTTCAGAAATAGTGATCCACATATTTAAGTATAATGAAGATTCAATGACCACTGACATATTGATATTTGAATTCAACTTCCAAAAGGGTTAACCAAAGAGATAATTTAGTATGTTCATACTTCAGCCCACATTTTCAGTACGTGTGTGTGTATATATATATACACACACATACACACACATATATACACATATATATAAATACACACATACATATATATACACAAACTAAATTTAAAACACACTGAACCACAATGCAAAAAAATACTTAAAAGTATTTCAGAACTGATCATTAGAATGGAAAAACGCATTTCCATAGAAGGCATAAAATAAAAAGATGGACTAATTACTGTACAATCCAAGGACAACTTGCTTATTTGAAATGAATGACATTTAAAATTGACAAGTTAAGAGTTCAAAATACCAAATTTGGAAAACAGCAAGTCTACAGGCTAACCTCACTGTAAACTCTAAAGCAAATGATATTTTACTAGTTATGTTCCAGCAAAAATTAAATACAAGGTGACAAAATACAGAAAAAAATGCTAATTTTTGATTAAAATATACTAGATATACAGAGAACTTCTTTTACTGCCATATCAAAAATGTGAAATTCTGAAGAAAAAAAAAGAATCTGAACTGAATCAAAATGTATTTTCCAAAGAAAAAAAAAGTCCTCTCCTGTCAGTTATGTCTATTTTAAAATTTCCCAAATGCTCAAGTTTTCAAAAACACTGGCATCTTCTTTAAAAGTGTGGCCAATGAGCCCATGCATTTTATTAATGTAGTAATCCCTAGATATAAATGGTTATCAACAGGATCACTTCAGAGCTAAACCAGTGTGCACCAGTGAGTGCTAAAACTATTTTAGAAGAAGAAAGTCAAAATAAAATCAATCAGGTAACTTGCTAACAAAAGCTCAAAACGCCTAGGAGAGATGGGGACTTCAGGATTGTAAGAGTACTAAGAAACAGTAAATTTAGGCAAAGAAATTTAAAGCTAACCTAATCCTGACACAGAAACTATCTGGTTTCCATTTCATCTATAACTTACATTTACCATGAACAGGAGACTAATTACAAAGCTGAGTTTCTCTAAATCAAATCTATTTTAAATTCATCTCAAAGACTATTTTTAAGGGATCCTATAAAGGAGAAAAAGGAGGGGAGTCTGTTTTACTTTCTCCAAATAAATCATATATAAAATGTCACTATAACAAATTATAGAGGGCCTTCAAATGTATTACGATAGAGATTATTAAAATTAACTATGAAAAAAAATAAAATTAACTATGAAAATTTATACTAAACTGCAAATTTCAGGGATTCAACAACCAAAGATCCAAAAAACTCACCAGGAGTGAATTTTACTTAAAAAGTAAAAAGAAGGGCCGAAAGACCTCCCTCCTTTTTTTCCCTGATTTAAGATGGTGAGGCATTTCTTTCTCTTGAGTAGGTGGTTTTCGAGTTTGTTTTATTTCAGATGAGTTTATTTGAGATGTGAGAAAAGGTTAAAGGATTTAAGTGGCAGAAAAAAGAATTACACAGTAGGTATAACACACACACAAAAACAAAATCTAGGGATAAGATAGCAGAGCTACTATTATTAACAGATAATACAAATTCCTCTAACCAGATTAGAGAACTATCAAAAATACTTAATGAGAAATTACTGTGGAAAGGTGAATACTTTTTCATGGTAAAATTAGTTAAAATAGTAAGTGCAATAAAAAGATGCATTCTTAAAACCACTTTAATATAACTGGCTTATAACAGAAGTAAGTTTTATAAAATAACAAAATAGCATAGGCACACACCTTTAACATATTAAAAAGAATACTTTTTTAGAGATAAGGCAAAACTGGTAACTAAAACTAGTGTCCTGTTAAAATGTAATCTCTGTTAACCAGAAAATAAGCAATTTATTTCAGCTTTAGGAAGTGAAGGTTATATGTAAAAGAAGACTCAAGAACTTGGGTTATACAAATTTGTCTAACTTCAACAACAGTAAAGAGAATGGAATAAATGAGAAGAATAATAGTGGGGGAAAAAAAAATCAAGGTTTTATTACTCCTGCCCTATGATTTAGACAAGCCTATCATAACTCTCCAAACATGCTTCTATTATATTAAACTTGTGGGTTTTCTAACATACATATATTTCTATTCATAATTTATAATTTCTATTCATATTTTAAATCCTAATTTTCATTCACATCTTAAACAGCTCTAAGTGTACGTTTGGGGCGGGGGGGGGGGGGGGGCGGGAATCAATGTTTACATAAGTCAAATACCAAACATTCATGCTGTGAGAATTTATCAATAGTTTTGGGTTCTCACACACTTAAATTTACACTGCAACTTTCACACCCAAAACAACCAAGTGCATTTAGTGAGTTCTTCAAACTGGGACCACCCGCAACATCTGGATATGACCCCTGCCTATACTCTCCAGAGAGAAGTATACGAAAGTCCTGACCTTTAGCTTGAAAAGCACTGTTGTAGTTATTAGCATTATATTTTAACTGAAATAATAACTAATGCTTCAATTCACAGATCCCAACCAAAATGATAGAATATGTCCTATTTTACAAATGACGGATAAAGTTTTGTTTTTTAACAAATGAAGCAATTTTTTTTTTTTATTTTGGCTGTGCCAGGTCCTAGTTGTGGCATGTGAACTCTGGGTTGCAGCATGCAAACCCTTGGTTGCAGCATGCAAACCCTAGGTTGCGGCATACAAACTCTTGGTTGCAGCATGTAGGATCTAGTTCCTTGACTAGGGATTAACTCAGGCCCCCTGCATTGGGAGTTCATAATCTTAACCACTGGACCACCAGGGAAGTCCCACAAATGAAGTAATTTTTTGATGACGTTTCTAGTTTATAACTTTATGCTTTCCTACTATCATAGTATCTCATGGAAACTGTTCCTTTTAAAGTATAATTCAGTATTTAATAGTCTGTTGGACTCCACTACAAACAAGAGTACTTATTAAGAACACAATAAATTAGTCCCATGAATTAAGAGACTAATTTAATAAACAGTACAACAATAAAAATTTCAGCCATTAATTTTTTTATTAGAATGACAGGAAGAGGTTTATACTTAATAAAAACACAACACAAAATATTATGTAATATTTCATTGCAAACCTTCCAAAAGATCTGTTGAAAAAAGAGTTATCTTAAGGTGATGTAATGAATGATTGAGAAATCACCACTATTTCTGAATGCTGGTCAGGCTTTTTAAAAACATACAATAAACTCATAAAACCATAAAGAGCCTTCCACAGTGCTGCTCCTTGTAATGAGCTCCATTTGCTTTACCACTTAATGGCTTCATAAGCTGCTCTCAGTAATCTTTCTACTCGCCGAATGAAATATAAATGAACTGGTAAAAGTTTCTTACAGCTTTATTTAGATATAATCAACATAGAATAAATCACACTTATTTCAGGGTAAACTGTTAACTCTTGACACAGGTGGACCACCATGAAACCATTACCCAAATCAAGGAGGACTACATCCATCATGCCCCAAAGTTCCCATAAGTCTGTATGAAACCCATCCCTCCTGTTCCTCTCTGCTCCACTGCTCTGGACTCCGGGCAACCTCTGATAAGCTTTTTGTCACGACAGACTAGTCTGTATGTTCTAGAATTTAGTATGAATGAATCTTACATATGTACATATGTACTTGGTTTTTCACTAGCTTCTTTCACTTCGCATCATTAAGATTCATCCTTTTAATGCTTTCTTTGCATTTAATTTGTTCTTCTCTTTCTAGTTTCTTAAGTGGAGATCACTCTTTTGAGAACCTTTCCAACACAGGCATTTAGTGCTATAAATTTCCCTCCCATTATTGCTTCAGTGACATTTCACACCAGTTGGCATGTTTTTATTTTCATTCAGTTCAAAACACTTTAAAACTTCCCTTCCTGATTCTTCTTTGACACATGTCAAAGAAGTGTGTTATTCAGTCTCTGTATACTTGAAGAGTCTCCAAAGATCTGGTGGTGGTGGTGGTGGTTTAGTCATTAAGTCATGTCCGACTCTTGGGACCCCATGGACTGTAGCCCGCCAGGCTCCTCTCTCCATGAGATTCTCCAGGCAAGAATACTGGAGTGGGCGGCCATTTCCTTCTCCAGGGGATCTTCCCAACCCAGGAAATGAACCCAGGTCTCCTGCATTGCAGGTAGATTCTTTCCCAACTGCGCTATAAGGGAAGCCCCCAAAGATTTGTAACTGGTTTCTAATTTTATTCCATTGTGGTCAGAGAACACATTAGCGTGACCTGAACCCTTTTTTACTGAGATTTGTTCCAATTGGTTGTTCTATCTTGGTCAATATTCTATGGTCACTTGAAAAGAATATTCATTAGGCTGTTGCTGGACAGAGTGTCCTACAAATAAATTGATAGAGTTGTTCAAGTCGCCCATCTTCTTACTGATTTTCTTCCTCTTCCATTATTGACAGAGAACTGAAGTCTCTACCATCATCTATTACAGATTTGACACTACACATATGCAACCTACCACTGCCTATCTTAGTCCGCTAGGGCCATAACAGAAGAGCACACACTGAGCGGCCTGAACACTGGAAACTTATCTTCTCACAGTTTTAGAAAATGAGAGTCCAAGATGAAGGAGACAAGAGAGTCGGTTTCTCCTGAGGCCACTCTCCTTGGCTTTCAGAAAGCCATCCTTTCACGGTGTCCTCACTGCAACAAGTGTTTTCTCTGTCTGTGTGAAAGCCTGGTATTTCTGCATCTACTTATAAGGACACCAATCATACTAGATTGGGGCCCATCCCTACAACCGCATTTAACCTTACTTAAATCTTTAAAAACCCATTTCCAAATACAGTCACATTAAGAGAACTTAAAAAAAAGAGTGAGGGCTTAAACATGAGAATTTGGGGAAGACATGATTCGGTAGATAACACCAACTACCTAATACTTTTGAGTTTTAAACTACTTCAGATATAGTGTAACACGGTCACAATATTAAACTTCCGTTTCTCCCCTCCCAGACTCTGCTATAATCAT
Source organism: Cervus elaphus (assembly GCF_910594005.1). Taxonomy (NCBI): domain Eukaryota; kingdom Metazoa; phylum Chordata; class Mammalia; order Artiodactyla; family Cervidae; genus Cervus; species Cervus elaphus. Next base: position 32,147,483 of record NC_057844.1, read on the forward strand.
CGTATGTTTTACTTCTACATGTGCTATAAACCCTACAGTACGCTACTACCATTTTTGCTTTAAATGGTCAATTATCTTTCAAAGAGACTTACAGAATAAGGGGGAAGTTCCTTACGTTTACTTATTTAGCTACTATTTCCAGTTTTCTTCATTTCTTTGTACAGATCCAGACTGCACAAAGTATTTTCTTCCTTCGGTCTGAAGTACTGGGTTGGAGAATAAAGTCATTGGAGATTTTCCATAAAAGGAAAAACTGAATGAACTTTTTGGCCAACCCAATACTCTAAGGTCTACTAAAGTACACATCTACTGCTGGTGAATCTTTTCGACTCTTACATGTTTAAAAAGGTACTTACTTTGCTTTTTAAGAAACTGGAATTTTGAAGTAATTCCATCTTTCCCCAAAGACGACATCCTACATAACCAGAGTATATTTTCAAAATCATAAAATTAACAATGTATAACTGTGTAAAGTGTAAGTAAACTGCACATTTTTATTTAAAATTTCACATGTCTTTAAATGTACTCATGGGATTGCATTCTCATATTTTTCCCAGGAATAGAATTCTAAGTTGACATTTTTTTCTCTTCCTGTATTTTAATTGCTTCACTGTCTTGTGGCTCACATTGTTTCCAACAGGAAATATGCTGTTATTTATATCTTTTTCCTCAAAAATGAATATCTTTCCCCCGCTGGCTGGTTATTTGGTGTGCCTTAGTGCAGAGTGCCGTTTCCCCTGTCCCCCATCTTTGTTTTGTGCCTGTGTTCACTGAGCTTATGGATCCGTAGGCTTATCATTTTCATCCAGTTTTGAAAATATCTGCCCACTATTCCTTTTTTTTTTGGCCCACTATTTCTCAAAGTTATCTTTTCTGTGTGCCCTCTCCTGCTTCAGGGAGTAAAAAAAGTGTGCCAGGCTGCTTCATATTCCCCCATGGCTCACTTTTTCCTCTGTTTATTGGACAGTTTCTAGCACTATGTCTTTCAGTTCACTAATCTTTTCTTATACAACGTTGAATCTGTCATTAATTACATCAAATATATTTTTCATTTCAGATACTGTAGTTTTAAACTTTAGAAGTATGATTTGAATTTTTTAAAATGTTTTTTGTGTCTGTACTAACATGTTTAATCTTTTCCCAGTTTCCGGATCACATGGAATATAGTTATAAAATTCTTTCATGTACTTATAAATTATTTATGTATTATGCTTTTGATTTCTCAAATTTTGTTGTGCTTTCTAGTAAACAGATAAATTATTTCACAACCATCCTTTTGATAATGCAGGTATCTCTGAAGCATCAGGTCATGGGGTCTATTCTACATCCTAAATATTTCTCAAATTCAACTACATCACCCATGCCACTGTCAGTACCCTAGTCTAGGCCACCATCATTCCAACGTACCAACTTGACTCCAGTCTTGCTCAATTCCAATTCATTTTCTACTTTCAGCCAGGATAAAAGTAGTATAGAAAAGCAGAAAAAGAAAAGCAGAAGATGGGGAAAATGAAGGAAAAATGGGAAGAAAGAAAGAGAAGGAAAGTTTTATTAATGACTTAACGGCTGAAATCCAATCAGGCTGATCAGGTAAAGATTCCACAATCTTTGACTGAATTAAATCATTAAAAGAGAAACTGAGATAAAATATCGATATTAATCTCAGCCATATCTACTTTTCTCAAGAACCTATGAAACTCCAGGAGACAGTGAAGGACAGGGAAGCCTGGCATACTGCAGTCCGTGGGGTCAGAAAGAGCTGAACACAACTTGGCAACTGAACAACATCATTATGATTCCAATCACCCATCTTTACTATTCTTCCCTCCTTAGAGTGACAAAAGGGCCCAGGTGGAACTAATTCAAAAAATTAATGTCTAAGGTAGAAGGGAGTGTATGTGTGTGTTGCAGGGCACAGAACAATGACTTAGGTGGAAAAGCAGATGAGGGGATACTGATAATGAGAGCAAAAGGCAGAAATAGGCAAGAATTTTGCCTTGATAAAATTATCTAAAAGGTATAAAAAGATGAGACCTATAGACATAAAGAGTAGCACTATTCAGAGCTATTTTTACCTGTCTTCAGTGTTCATAAATAACACAGGAGAAAGAGGAACAGGGTGAGACAGAAAGGAGAAGTCAAATGGCTAACCAGAACCTCCACGTTCACATTTCTACAAGTTTTTTCTTTTTCTTTTTTTTTTGCCTAAATGGGTTATTTCTCCATATTTCAAGCATATCCAAATATGGTCAATTTAAAATTTATCAAAATAAACTCAACTTCTGGGTGATTCAGAAACTGATCTACTTAAGAAGAGTCAAGGCGCATCTTGTAAGTTAGAAGTTAACATATAACACTACTACTATTGTGAAAAATAGTCTAGAGTCACAATTTACAAATTTTCTGAAGCAAACTGGGCCTTCTGATAAAACACCTCAATAGAGGAAATATGATCTTCTAAATAAGTCAGATTCAAATTGGTGGGGACAGTGAAGTACAGTTGATTACTAGTGCCTCCAAGAGATTCATACCATTCTTCTTTTAAGTATAAGTTCTCCTACTAATAATATGACTATCTTAAGGGGAAAGTTGGTAAAGAATGTGCCTGCAATGCAGGAGACCTGGGTTAGATTCCTGGGTCCGCAAGATCCCCTGAAGAAGGAAATGGCAACACACTCCAGTATTCTTGCCTGGAGAATTCCATGGACAGAGAAGCCTGGCAGACTACAGTCCACGGGGTCACAAAGAGTCGGACACGACTTAGCGATGAAACCACCACCACCACCAAGGGAAAAGTAGGAGGTGTATGTCAGAACCTGCCAGCTGAAACTCAACTAGTAATAAGCCTTATGGATGTGGGAGTTAAACAAAAAAATTTCCATGAATCAGCTTACAGTCATTCTCCCTACATAAGAGTGTGAAACTACAGGCACATAGATTTCCAAAGGGGCTCATCAGTTCATCTTTCACAATGCCTGTCAGAAACGGTTAACAATGTTCTTGAGAATAGTTTGATACTATGAATCAAAATAAAACACAAACATACTCTGACCTAGTATTCCCACATCTAGGAATTTAGGCAAAGGAAAAAAAATCACACAAGCAAAAAAGATTCCAGTTAGCATATTTTTAAAAATGATTTTTAAAAGGGGTAGAGGGACGGAAAACTAAAATATCTATCAAAAAGGATCTAACTATGTACATTATGATACATATGGGTTGTGGTACACATGCGTGCAGTCATTAAAAATCATGGGAAGTGATACATTTTTACTTACCATGAAGAGGCCCATACCACTATTGAGAAAGGATAAAATAAATTAGGCTGCTGCTGCTCCTAAGTCGCTTCAGTCATGTCCAACTCTGTGAGACCCCATAAATGGCAGCCCACCAGGCTCCCCTGTCCCTGGGATTCTCCAGGCAAGAACACTGGAGTGGGCTGCCATTTCCTTCTCCAAAGCATGAAAGTGAAAAGTGAAAGTGAAGTCGCTCAGTTGTGTCTGACTCTTAGCGACCCCATGGACTGCAGCCTACCAGGCTCCTCCATCCATGGGATTTTTCAGGCAAGAGTACTGGAGTGGGTTGTCACTGCCTTCTCAGGAAAATTAGGCTATGATACAGCAATTATGCTAAGATTGCTATTTGTAAAATGGTATGCGTATGCCTAAGAGAAAGGGCGGGGGAGGGAGAAGGAAGGAAGGATGTTTCTATGTGCATGGGCACAGGTGTGTAAAAGGATTCTAACGATAAATGCTCACTGAAATGATAAAAGAGATTGTATCTCTAGGTGGTGAGGAAACTTGGGACATTTTTGCTTCCTCCTTTGTACTTCTCTGTAGTATCTGAAGTTTTTTTCAATAAGCATATATAATTTTTACAAAAACATTTTAAGAAAGTTTAAGAATTATAAATTATGAAGCCACATATACCATTCCCTTTTCTTTGCATATCATCATCTCTGAATCTTCAGAATTCACAGAGAATATGCAATATTCAAATTGAGACCAGGAGAACCAACAGATATAAAAAAGCAAAACCTTCATCTGGAGGACAGAAGGCATTTAAAGACAAAAACAAATGAAATGTTCCTCTTCCATTAAGTCATTTACTCGTCAAAGTTCTCCAATGACAGTAATCATTAACCATCACAGAGGCATTCTCAATATTCTACGTAGTTAATTCTTAATACTACTCTTCCTGTTTGTCAATTATCTCAATAAAGTTGGAAAAAAATATTACTCTCCCTAAAAGAAGCAAAAATGTCCACTTAGGTCAGTTAATGAGTAGTCCAGAAGAGAGTGAGACTATCACCACATCCCATGGAGGCAGTAATTACTCTACACAGCTATAACCATCTTGTGTACACACGTACATCTTCTATTCAGGACTATGTAACAGTAAAATCTGTCTCGTTTCATAGTAAGATTTACTTAGAGGCATTCTCTCTAACCAAGAATTCTGCCATATTTAACAACAAAATTTAACATATATTAAGACTTTTCAAAGGTTTTTCCATGAGAGTATTTTATGTCATGAAACTAGATACTTATCACACCAGATAATCTTTAATCCAGGTTAATTCATTCAGTTAGCTGAATAATAAAAGACATTGGACACTGTGCTGGGCACTGTACGAGGCACTGTAGAGAACAAAATACCTGAAACATAGGCACTATGTTCTAGAAGTTCATAGGCTGGCATTTCACAGGTACAGAAAGCACCCAGAACCCAACAATCACAAGAGTTCAGAACATCCATGTATCTAAATTTTAAATGGTAAGTATCTACAGAGTGCCATTCACTGCTAGCCTGTAAGTTATACGTAATAACAATGATGTGAAGTGCTATGGAAAAGAGCACAAATGCTTCATGCTGTCTAAGACTAAACACTTTAATCGAATCCTAAAAGACAAGTTTGCTGAGTCAAGACAGATAGAGGGGCACACACAGCAAGCAGAGAGCATGTTCGAAGGCAGAGGTGGGAAGCGCATGCTTCTCTCCATGGCACTGCAACCAGTTCAGGAGGTCTGCAGGGGTGACCTACTTTTCTAATAGATTCTGATCGGACGAGAAACAAGATCAGATAGTCACCCAGTAGTGCTTTGAAAGAAAAGACCAGAATCAGGAAACCAGGTAAGAGATTTACAACAGTAACAGTCCAGGTAAGAGATGAAAGTGAGCCTAAACTGTACCGCGGCAACACTAACAGGGAAGAGAATTTCAAAGCTGCACAATCAACAGACCTTAGTGGCCAAAGAAAGTGGGAGATACGAAGACAGAAGAATTGAGGAGGGCTCACAAATTAGACAACTGGGTGATAGCAACAGTCAAGACAGAGAGCAGACAGTGTGTACACATGTGTATGAGTGCAAGAACAGGTGTGAAGGAAAAGATTAAGAAGTATTCAGTTTAGACACAGTGACTGTTCAGTGTCACGCCATAGAGATGAGGATGTCCAGAAGCAGCTAGTATTCACAGTGAGTGCGGAGGACTGAGAGGATACACACACACACATCCGTGAGTCAGGTGTGACGGAGGCACTGGAGACCACCATGTGCAGAGAAAGAGGGTCAAGGACAGAGCCCGAGAGAGCTCCTGAGGGGTGCGGCAAAGGGCACGAGGCCCCTGGAAGACACTAATAAAGGACGGTCTCAGAGCGGGACAATGACAGGTGTGAGGAAAGAGAATGGATAACAACGTCAGACGTGGCAGAGGTCAAGTAAGCGCTGTGACTGTTGGTCACTATATACACTTACCAAAAAAGAGTCTCCATAGTGATAAAAGGGAAAGGTAAGACACTGGGAATTAAGGGATGAATGCAAGGTGAAAAAGTAACAGCAATAAGTAGGAAGCAGGTCTCAAACTCTATCATACAGTTTACCAAACATACTGACAACAGAATATTTCCTCATGTAGCATTCCTTGGTCTTGGAAGACCAAGCTGGGAAGAAATCAATGTCAAGGGAGAGACTGTCTAAAACTGAAGAGGGATAAATAATGAAATAAATTGCTAAGGGGGCTAAAGACAGGTTCTGAAGGATACAGTCAAGAAACACTTGTTTATCTATAACAGAAGGAAAAATTGTAAGAAAGGGTATAAGTGAAAGTGTTGTCCATAGGTAGAAAGCCAACATACGAAGCTATGAGCTCTTTTTTCCCTTCTCTGAAGAACACAAGTCATTTATTCAAAAGTGACAGACAGCATGAATGGGTGTGAGGTGAATGATAAAGGTTTAGAATAGCAGCTGAAGAGAAGAGGAAAAAAGAAGAGGATCTGGGATGGGCTGTGGGTCAGAAAGCAGAATATATACAGTCATGTCATTTTAGCTGTCCCACAGTTCTATAACTTTTCAAAGTCCTGAGGAATCCTGATTAGACAGACTGAAGCCTCACTCTTATAAATCCCAATCCATTCCCATCTAAAGCCCAAAGGATCCCATTTCCTGGGCATGAGACTAGAAATCTCCTGAAATAACACCAAACTGAGTAACTAAAGATTAAAGCACATGCAGTGAGTTACCAAACCTCCCTGGGTTGTAAAAGCATCAATAACAAGCAACTAGAATTCACAGCAGAACTTGAGGGTCAAGAGATTTTAATGTGAGCATTCTTACAAACTAAATACAAGAAATAAATACCATTCAATCAGACCACAAGGGGGAAAACATCATCAAAAGAGACATCGACAAGTATGAGTCTACTAATACACCCAACAGTCCCACAGTTTTCACTCATTTCCATCACTTTGGGGGTAAAGCTAAGATAACAGTAATACTAATAATTTTTGATTCATAACCCCACTATTTCCAAAGGTCAAAGACAAAATGAGTATGACTTTATGTAACATAAAAGTTACATTACATAAAAGTAATGACTTTTAGGTAAATCTTAGCATGCAATACCCTGAGAAGTTTATAAAATCATGCCTTTCCCATCCTTTCATTCGAGATGACATCTAATAACATGAAGGCTGGGAACACAATGTTACCCTTCAAAAAAGGAATTACTTTAACTATTTTTAAAGGAATTACTTTAACTATTCAAGTGTATCAGCATCAAAATGAGAGCTCCTAAAAGGTACAATGTCACAGCCTCTTTCCATATATACCATAAGGCCATGCACACCTGGATATAAATGACAAATACCACCATAAATAAATAGAAACAAACACCAAATTTAGAAGTGATGAGGTCAAATTGGAGGAATGAACACATTTAATATTTACTATACAAACAACAGATTCAAATAGAAATGTGAATCCTCACAACGATTCTATAAGGTAGGTGATAAAATATTTCAATCCTGAACAACGGCCTTTGAACTGTGTAATCAATAGCGCAAATGAAAAAAAATCTCAATTTCACATACAGATTGGTCAGGCAGAGGAATGCGCAATCACCCTGAACAGAGACTAAGGAAAGATGAAAGCGAACTTGCATTTCAGTGAAAAACAACCGCTAATTCCGAGTCTCAGGTGACCCTTCATCTACAACACCTGTTTGGTGTTCAGACTGAGGCCATAAGAAAAACACAAAACAGAGCTTTGTCACTTAACAACAGTGTCAAGAAGTAAGACTACCACCAGGTCAGAAGACTGAAAAATATCAAGAATATACCAATAATGTTAAATTTTTAATTAAAAAAAAAAAAGATCCTCTAAGATAGCAAAAGAAATCACCACCCTATGTTCCAAATCAATTATGATAATTAAATTAAACAATAGTAACATACAGTGGCTATAAATCCCAGACAACCTATGATCAATTTTTCAAAATACATAAAGTTCTTAAACTACTACAAATTTCACATATTGCCTAAGAAAGGAAAATTAAACATGACATTTAGAAACAAGCATAATACCTTAAGGGTACAAAAATAAACATGCCTAGTCTCACATACTTATAATTCAGTTGGAAAAGACAAACAGGTAAAGAAGTTTAAAACAGAATGAAATAACAGTTAAATAACATCATGTACAGTGAAAACAGTAAAAAAAAAAAAAAATTTTTTTTTTTTTTTAACGTGTTTGAGCAAGTATTTACAGAAAAGGTAGCATTTGAGATACTCTCAAAGGAAAAGGGAGGAGAGTTTTTTTAGGTTCAACTAACAGCAATACAGAGATAAAAAGGAACTGAGAACTGGCTGTGTATTTTGTATTATTTCATATGATTAGAATTTTAGTGTGTGTGGAGAGTAAAATCTCCTATCCTAGGAGATAGCCCTAGGATGACAGAATAGATCCTGAAGGGATTTTAAAAAATTATCCAGAAAATACACTGAGGGCATAAACTATGTCAGTTGTGTTAAAGTTTAAAAAAAAAAAAAAAGGCAAGGAAGAAAAAGATACTGTGAAATTTTAAAGAACGGGGATTACAGGCAGACAACACAGCAAGAAAATATCAGGAATTAAAATTTAATAGATCTGGGTGAGAATCCCAGCTTTATCACTTATGAACAATAAGTCTTTTCTAAATTACAATTTACATATTTTTTAAATGGGGGATAATATGTCATTATTGTGGTAAAGCCTTAATATGATGGCAAATGTAAATTGTCCAATGTATCATCTTTCAATTAATGGGTAGTCAAACATCAGGAGTCTCCTCATAGTAAATAGTAGAAATGGGAAATGACAGGATAGAAATGAAGCTATGTACTCTCAATGACTAGGATGATGATAAAGTCACTGACTCAAGAAGGAATATAAAGAGAATATAAAGCAGCAGTATATGTGAAGAAGAAAAAAACACACTCGGTTTTAGGCAGGCCAAATCTTCAGTGAGAGAGGGATATACATCTTCATGGAAAAATACCAGAAGGCATCAAGATGTGGGTCTTGAACTGAGAAGTCCAGTTCTAATACAAATAAAAATTTAAGAATCTTAGACATACAGGGCAGAGCAAAGAACAAGTGAGCCGAAAACAGGAGCTCACAAGGAGCAGGGATGAAAGACAGTCAAGCATGAACAAGGGAAAGAGACTGAAATGAAAAGGTGGCCTGCAGTACAAAGTACTGGGTGAGACCTCTGGGTGTGGTGATTAAGGAGACCTCTGAAACTTTGAAGGTGTCTTAATGCCTCTGGTATCTTTGCATGTAGATGTATATCCTTCTGTCACTGAAGATTTGGCCTGCCTAAAACCAAGTGTTTTTCCCTTCTCCACATACACAAATTTCTGGCAAAATTTTGATCACACCAAACTACAAGCACGGAAGGAATAAATGGCTTTTAAAGGAATCAGAGAAAAGACTAGACTCTAACTTCACAGAAGCAGTAGTGGAGACCAGATAGATATTATCAATATTTCAAACAGCCATGTGAAAAATAAATTTAGCCTCCACCATAGATACTTATTCGCTATCTCCAGTTTCTTTGATTCTCTAGTTAGTATAGTCTATATTTTAGAAGAATCACTGTTTCACAAATGTCATGTGTTCAGTAGACTCTTTCATATCACAAGATTCTTGGTAGAAAATAAAAGATTTAAGTAGCAAAAGGCTGGAAATCACAGGTCTTGCACTGAAAAGAACAAATGCAATTATGAATGATCCAGGTAGAAACTTTCAGAGGAAGTTTTTGTTGTCACTTTGGGTTTTTGTTTGGTCTGGGGTTTGGTTTGGTTTTTTGTTTTGTTTTCAGAAGTAAAAAAACTTTTTCCAAAATTTGTCTTCCAAAAAGATGCTGGGTCACGATTAAGAAATCAATGCAAAGAAATATCTAAGGTTCCAGAAAGAAAGGCAGTGAAGTGAACTGTCACCGAGAAAAAAAAAGATGAATCATGAGAAAAAAGACTGACTTTACAAATATGGTAGAGTCACACATAAGCTATATTCCATGCCTACACACAGTACAGCAAGAACTATGTTACACATATATGAGGAGATTCTGAAGCCTGACACACGTGGCTTCAAATTTCTGCTCCTCAAACTGACCATTGTTTAAACTTAACATTACTGAGCTTCTCTAAAAATGTTTCTTAAGAATAACGACTGTCCGATAAGAGACCAAAAGAGACAAAATATGTAAAGAGCTTAGTGCAGTGCCTGGCACAAGGGAACTATTTAAGAAACACAACTATAATTCTAAAATAAAATACAGATAAATATTTTTCTGACTTTAGGATTGAGAAGACTTAAGCTTTGAAAGAAACAAATGAAACAGGAAAGATGAATATATCTGGCTACACAATACTTTAAAGATTTTTATATGTGAAAAATCTAAACTACTTAAAAGTAAACAAACATACAAAATTAAAAAGAATCCATATAGAACTGATTTATGTAAGCTACTTTTCTTATAGAACAAAAAAAGATAAAGACTCCAATAGAAAAGAAAACTGCACTGACATACTCTTTGCTCTGAATAAACAGCACCAGGTACCCAATCTAGGAATCCACAGACAGTAACAGACACCACGTGACTGATACTGTAAGGTACCACTGTCCCTCCAACATCAGACTAAGCTAATAAGGCATTCCTTATGTCCCTTAAAAGTGAAAAAAAAAAAAAAAGAAAAAGAACTATTTCAACTATTTGAAGCACAAAGTAGTATTAGTATTTGAAGTGTTAGATTCAGATAACATCAATTCAGTCTTTAACACACTGAATGCAAATCTACTACCGTGCTGTTAGTTGCTCAGTCCTGTCTGACTCTTTGTGACCCTGGTGGGTGTTGCCTGCCAGGCTCCTTCCATCCATGTGATTCTCCAGGCAAGAATATTGGAGTGGGTTGCCATTTCCTTCTCCAAAATCTATTACTAGCTTTTTAAATTAAAAATAAAGCATATTCTAGCACATATTCTTATACTAACTTAATGATTTCCCAAGCCATGCTAAAAAGAGGTACCTTAAAGCTACCACCGAGATAAGGGGGAAGGACAGCCGTGGGCAGGTGGGGCAGTCAAGCGGCTGTGCCTCTGCATTACCCGTGTGTCCCCTGAAACCAACATGTAGTTCCAGTTCCACCTGTATCTGTTCTTAATTAATTGTGACCCAATTTATTTTCAGGCTTTCTTTTTCAAACTGAAAAATAATTCTAACAGTAACCACATCAAATCTCTCTACTGATCTCAAAAACAAAAATTCAGTAAACTATATTCTTATTCATAATTGACATATCCCAGACTTTCCACCGAGGATTTTAAGTATTTGATTATGTGGATCCCCCCAACCCCGCTCATTTCCCTATTTTTCCTTATATTTAGAAAAAACACTACCAAAGTATCAGCGACATGTGCAGTATTTTCAGAACAACTTTTATTTCTGTGCCCAAGGCAGCACAGATACTGGTATGGTATTAACATTAAACAGAACAAAGTACTGTGAAATCTCTTCATAATACAAAAGCTGGTGACAGAAATAAAGCCAAGTTGTTAATTTTGTAATTTTTCTGACTGTGATGTGTAGATGTGGAGTTACAGACTTTTGACTAGCAATATATTAAAAACAATACGAATTTACTCAGGAAGTTTGGGATGAAAGATATTCCACTTCCAGCCAAACTGAAATTTTGATTAGTAGAGCTATCCATTTAATTACCAATGTCTTTAAATGAGACTACAATCATTATAATCCAAATTAAAATGGGATATAATCCAAACTATTCAGTGGGTACTTCAGATTCAGTCATACAAGAGCTAGCCTGTGAGTTATAAAAATTCATTTTCATTAGCACACAATATGCAAAGACTGAAATGCATCTATGACAACATACTACTGAAGTTGGTTTCAGAGCCAACACTTGACAAGCTTGTTTAGACACAATTTTTAATCTCCTAGTAAAAATGTACAAAAAGACAACACAGAGCTTTCTGTTATTCGGACTCCAAATAAATGAGATTTTCTGTAATCAGTTTTATAATATGACTTTTTAATGTAGTACCCTGAACAACTTTGTGTATTAAAAATAATTAAACTGCATTGTTAACAAAATCCAACAGGAAAAACTAAATTTAATGAAAGAATAGGAACATAAAAGCAGAGACAGTGCAAAAAAGCCACAAAACAAAATCATAGTTAATGGGCCACTAATTTTACTTTGACCAAAAAAAAAAAAACAAACCCTAAGCATATCAGCTAAGCCATCCAATCTCATACCCACCACCCCACACAGAAAGCAGCCAAAATATTCACTTTCAAAAATGTCTATAAAAAGTATTTTTACCTGTAAATTGTTTTCTGTGACTCTGTTCCACCAAACCATATTGATGGGTACTCCTGATTTACACCTGTCAGCAAGGCAGCCAATAGGGTTCTTTGCTTTTCGTGCCTTTGATCCCATCGGAACTAGCCTCTCCTCCAGCATCCCCAGGCGATACTTCCTTGGCTAGGAAAAAGAAGGAAAGAAACCAGGCCACTCCTAACAACCCCCACACTAATCTAAGCTAGTAACTAACACACAGAAGGTATCAGGAATGGTGGACTAGGAAACAAGTAAAATTTCTGAGACACTCCCTCTAATGTCCTTATCACCACCCACCATTCCCCATCCCCACCCCAGAACATACACATCTCCAAAAGAACCCACAGTCCTAAGAACAATATTACAGAAAACAACAGATGTTTTAGTGAAATCCATTATAATCTGAGTTTATTAAGACTTTAATGAACAGAAGTTAACTTATCAGCAAAGTAAAGGCTTTCCAAATTTTTTCCACTGGCACTTACCTATGCTCAATGCAATTATGAAGAAATGGCTTCAAGGGCACAAAATACAGGTAACAAAATTCTTCATGCTGTATCTTTTTCTGCTCCCCATCTCACTACCTTATTTCCTACTGAGAACTACTCACTTAAAAGCAGCAGCTAATTTCTAAGGAATGGACTTTTTTTTTTCAATTTTAAAACTAGGGCAGAGTACCAACTGATCTATCATAAGGCACTCTTCAACTTGTACTCAATGAAAAGAAATAATCTCAGACTTTAAAAAAATACACAAATTTCATTGGTCTTATAAATCTCAGTAATTTGAACAGATTGATACTAAATAAACCATCTAATAAGAGCAAGAGTCACTGGATAATATCATAATAAAGGTAGTAAATAATTTTAATAGTGGTTGGCTGACAGTTTCCACCATCTTCCTTCTATTAATTATAGCAAATCTGTACTAAATTGCATCTTAAAGAGAAATTGCAATTTTTTTTCCTTTAAGGAATACTGATATATATTCTTGGGAAGCTATCTAATTTAAAACTTAAAATAAGAAAATATGTCTTCACTCATTGTTCTGTCTTAAGACTGCAGAAGTAAATAGTTAAAATTAATTTTCTTCAGAAATTAAACTTAGAATAGCAACTAGACTACCCATCTACCCAATAATTACAGCAGTGGGTAAAGTTTCATGAAGCTACAATATTTTCACCTCGGTGCAATCTTGAGCCAATTCAATTACTCTCTGTGTCGACATCACAGACAACTTTTGTGAATGAGAATAGAAAATATACTCTTCACAACCAAATTACAAATGAAAGAATTTTAAAGCAAGTTATTTCTAATAACATCGCTCACAACAAATGAGGCTTTGACATACAGCAAAAATAATATAGCCTTAATTAAGCCTTCACTAATTTAAAATTTGTATTTTAGAAAATGTCTGGTCTAAACATTATCTGATCAAAAAAGTTCAACACATCAAAGAATATTTATTTAAACAAAATCACAACCTGTCAAGCAGGATCTATATAAGGACACCCAAATTCCAGTCACACATTTGAAAGCAAGAGAATTATTGCTTTAAATGTTCCTTTGTTATTTAGATCCTTCATAAATCCAGACTTGTTTTTGACCCAGTTACCACTTCAGTGAAATTTATTCTTATGGTAGTTCATTAAGCAACAAAGAAAAAAGGTTTAAATGAATCCATGTATGACTCTCCCTCCCCAACAGCTCTCATATGTTTCCTGTTTCTCCAAAGAGGAATTTATTATTCCTCTCCCTCCACCCCATCACGCCCAAAACTTTTAATTAGCCCAAGGCCTTTTCTCTTAGGTAGAAGAGATCACCAAACATTACAGATTTAAATTCTTCAATCAACAGCCAGGGATTAAAATCCAATCCAAAAGTAAACTTTCCATGTGATACTGAATGAAAAGGTCTAAGGTAGTGATACCATTTAAATACCATTATAAGCAACAAAAGACAAAGGACACCTGAAAGATGGCAGCAATACAAAACACAATGTAGAGGCAAGAAGATGACAGACAGAAGTCCCATTACAGATAACATAAATTACAGTAAAGTCTCATCTATTTCCAAAGTATCTGAACTATTTATCCCTTGAAGGAAAATGTATTTTCAACAAAGCATGTGAGAGCCTACTTTGTATCAAGTGCTTGGAAAACAATGACGACTAAAACACACACCCTTCTCTCCAAAAGAGGACATAACCTAGTAGGTAACAAAGTTGTGCAAACTGAACACTCACTGTGATATTAAAAATACACATGTAATCAAGGTACCAAAAGAAGAAGAGAGGCAAAGAAGCCTTCACAGAGAGGATGAATGTCTGAGCAGTGTTGAAGGAGGAGTGTGTCTAGATAGGAAACAAAACAAAACAAAAAACAGACTGAGCTAGGGAGAAAGACGTATTATAGGCTAGGAAAAATGCACTTGAGGAAGCATATAGGAACTGTGTTGTTGGGGAAAACTACAAGTTTTCAATCTATCATTAACAGAGGGCCAACCGTGAGAGCAAAAGATGAGGCTTGAAAGCAATTTTTAAAAAAATCATGTATTGTCTTGTATCACTTGCCAAAGAGTTTGGACTTCATTCCATGGGGGGAACTCTTGAAAGCTTGTGAATGAGAATTAAAAAGGCACAGACAAATTTATGGACTCCAGCTATAAATCCAGGTTAGAGTTTCCCCAAACTCAGCAATACAGACTTTGGGTAATTCTCTGCTGGGGAAGGTTGTCCTGGATCACTGTAGGACTTTTACCAGCATCTACCCCAGTCGTGACCAAAAATATCTCAGATGTTCCGTAGGAGCAGGGGGACAAAACTGTCCACATCTGAGGACCACTGATGTAGGTAAAGGACAGAAACAGAAACGGAAACAGAAACAGCTCAACAGAAACAGAGGTGAAGGCCTGGTTGGGGAAAGGGCTGCTAGCTTAAAAGCAACTATCAGGATTAAATGAAAGTAAGGGGCTACAGGAAATAGAAAAGACTAATGGAAGATGAGGAAATAAAGGACAAACACAATTTTATAGGAAACATTATTTTGCCCCTAAGTGTCCTACAAGATCCAAACCCCTCCCCCAAAGCAAAGAGAAGCACAACTCTCCTTCTCTTTCCCTTAGGTTCCAGCAATCCTTTCCGAAACCAATCTTAGAACGTGATGGTCAAATAAAAAGGTATGCTTCCTGGTTGACCTCCACTCTTGACAGCCTCCTGCCAGTCCGGTCTGCTAGTTACTATGAAAGGGAAGCACTCTGAAATGTCATGTGCTGTTGGTAAGTAACCAGCTTTTCTGCTTTACCTCCTAGTAGGTCAACATTCGGAGAAGGGAAAGGCTACCCACTCCAGTATTCTTGCCTGGAGAATCCCCATGGACAGAGGAGTTTGGTGGACTTCAGTCCATGGGGTAGCAAAGAGTCAGACATGACTGAGCGACTAAGCACAGGTCAACATTTAAACATCAAAATCCCCAATCTCTTGAGAAACCTGTATGCAGCTCAGGAAGCAACAGTTAGAACTGGACATGGAACAACAGACTGGTTCCAAATAGGAAAAAGAGTACGTCAAGGCTGTATACTGTCACCCTGCTTATTTAACTTATATGCAGAGTATATCATGAGAAACACTGGGCTGGAGGAAGCACAGGCTGGAATCAAGATTGCCGGGAGAAATATCAATAACCTCAGATATGCAGATGACACCACCCTTATGGCAGAAAGTGAAGAAGAACTAAAGAGCCTCTTGATGAAGGTGAAAGAGGAGAGTGAAAAAGTTGGCTTAAAGCTCAACATTCAGAAAACTAAGATCATGGCATCCAGTCCCTTCACTTCATGGCAAATAGATGGGGAAACAGTGGTTGACTTTATTTTTCTGGGCTCCCAAAATCACTGCAGATGGTGATTTCATTCATTTTAATGAAATTAAAAGACGCTTACTCCTTGGAAGGAAAGTTATGACCAACCTAGACAGCATATTGAAAAGTACAGACATTACTTTGTCAACAAAGGTCCGTCTAGTCAAGGCTATGGTTTTTCCAGTGGTCATGTATGGATGTGAGAGTTGGACTATAAAGAAAGCTAAGCGCCGAAAAATTGATGCTTTTGAACTGTGGTGTTGGAGAAGACTCTTGAGAGTCCCTTGGACCGCAAGGAGATCCAACCAGTCCATCCTAAAGGAGATCAGTCTTGAATAATCATTGGAAGGACTGATGCTGAAGCTGAAACTCCAATACTTTGGCCACCTGATTCTAAGAGCTGACTCATTTGAAAAGACCCTGATGCTAGGAAAGATTGAGGGCAGGAGGGGAAGGGGACCACAGAGGATGAGATGGTTGGATGGCATCACCTACTCAATGGACATAGGTTTGGGTGAACTCTGGGAGTTGGTGATGGACAGGGAGGCCTGGTGTGCTGCGGTTCATGGGTCACAAAGAGTCGGACATGACTGAACCGCTGAACTGAACTGAACTGAGAACATATACCTTGTCTCTTTCTCTCTCTAATTCATAAAATTTTTACTCTAAGTCTCAAGATTCACTACAAAAGTGACTGATTTTTATCATTCTTCACAAAATCTGAATAAACAGCACAATAAAATAGCTGAAAATAGTTTTACCCTTTTTTATTGGGCATTTAAAAAATAAACTTAGGGCTTGAACAAAAGTTTTCAAGAAGAAAAAGTTGGAGAATGTATTCCAGATTAGCACTCCTCAACTGTCATGAACACAAAGAACATTCTGAAAGTGAAAGTCGCTCAGTCATGTCCTACTCTTTGTGATCCCTTGGACTATACAGTTCATGGAATTCTCCAGGCCAGAATGGAGTGGGTAGCCGTTCCCTTCCACAGGGGATCTTCCCAACTCAGGGGTGGAACCCAGGACTCCTGCATTGCAGGTGGATTCTTCCAGCTAAGCCACCAGGGAAGGAACATTCTGGGGATCTTGTTAGAATGAAGCTTCTAACTCAGAAGGCCTGGAGTGAAGTATGAGACTGCATTTCTAAAAAGCTCCTGGGACTCTGAGTGCTGCTGCTGGTCTGGTGACCACCCTTCCAATAATAAAAGTTCTGGAGAAATGTCAGGGAAAGATCTGGATAAGTAACAGTTCATAGTAAAAAAGAAGTTCAGCCCCCCCCCACCCCCAAAAAAAGATAGAAGTTCAAGCAGTTAACATCCCAACTCCTTCTACCTTGCCCTAAATACTCAGAGCCTTCAAGGCCATTACTGATAACCCACAAAGCCCTGGCCCTTCAAAATTTCTGGTCCTGGTCCAGTGGTTTAGGACTAAGGGAAGTCCACTCTCATTCCTAACAAAAAAGTCTCTGGACTACATCAAAAGAAACAACAATAAAAGCTAATTTTTAGAACTGTTTTATTTCAAAAACTTAAATGCACATATACCTTTTTTTTCATTCATTCATTCACTCACTTAACATTGCAGCATAAATATTTTTGCCCTTCCTAGAAACACAACGATAAGATCTATTCTCCCCCTCTAAAAATTTTACAGTCTAGCAAAAGAAAAATCTATAAATACCACTGCTTGTGTAGAAAATGTGGTTACAGACCAATTTTCAGAGCACAATTCTTTAGGTAAAACTGCAAAACAGCATCACCTCTTTGACACTTTACAGGTCTTGTTATTATATATCATAATCTATATTATATATCACCATCTAATTGCTAGAGAAACAAATTAAATAATAATAAACTAGAGAAATCAATGCTATCCTAGCACAAAGTTCCCAATGCCCTGAATTTTAAGAATCCCAAAAACAGAATAACTATGCTTTCACTATTTATACTCAGAAACAATGAAGGATGATTTATCTAAAGTTACGATGAATGACCCTTTTCAACAATTTGCATTCAATTACTCAGAACATGTTCACATACTTGGAAAAGAGTAGTATACATATATGAAATACTATCTCCCTTCAGACAATATTCAATGAACTATTAGCTCATTGACTTTTGCATGCAGTAACAACTCAGCAACCTACCTCATGCCACTCCTAAGAGTATGAGGTCCACTAACAAAAACCTCTGGTCTAAAATTTACTGTGTATTTATTTGAAAATCAACTTTCACTTCTCTTTTAAAACCTCTTCTCTATTCCCTGGGATCCAACCAGGCAGGATGGCTAAGGAATGAGTCGTAGCCGTCTACATGCAGGTTCGACTGCTCAATAGCAGAGAAGCAGCACTTGGAAAAGACACTCAAGCTTACTGGAAAACTGACAATAACACAATTTATCAAGTTGATGGGAGTAAATCCTTCCATTTTGATCGTGTTTTTCACAGTAATGAAACTACTAAAAATGTGTATGAAGAAACTGTGGTATCAATCATAGATTCTGCCATCCAAGGCTAAAATGGTACTATATTTGCCTATGGGCAGACTGCTACAGGAAAAACATATACTATGATGGGTTCACAAGAGTATTTGGGAGTAACACCCACGGCAATTCATGACACTTTACAGAAAATTAAGAAGTTTCCTGATAGGGAATTTCTCTTACGTGTGTCTTACATGGAGATATACAATGAAACCATTACAGACTTACATTGTGATGCTCAAAAAATGAAGCCTTTAATAATTTGGGAAGACTTCAACAGGAATGCATATGTGGCCGACCTGATAGAAGTTGTTTATACATAGGAAATGGCTTTGAAATAGATCACAAAAGGAGAAAAGAACAGGCATTATAGAATTACAAAAATGAGTCAAAGAAGTAGTCTGTTCTCATACCATTTTTAGGATGATTTTGGAAAGTAGAGAGAAAGGTGAACCTTCTAATTTTGAAGGATCTGTCAAAGAGTCCCATTTGAATTTGGTTGATCTTGCAGGCAGTGAAAGGGCTGCTCAAACAAGTGCTGAAGGTCTGCGACTCAAGGAAGGCTATAATATAAATCAAAAAAAAGCTTATTTATTTTGGGACACATGATCAAGAAACTTAGCGATGGACAAGTTGATGGTTTCATAAATTATCAAGATAGCAAATTAACACAAATTCTCCAGAATTCCTTGGGAGAAAATGCAAGTGATCAAGAAACTTAGTGATGGACAAGTTGATGGTTTCATGAATTATAAAGGTAGCAAATTAACATGAATTCTCCAGAATTCCTTGAGAGGAAATGCAAAAACACATATTATCTGCACAATTACTCTGGTATCTTTTGATGAAATCCTTACTACTCTCCAGTTTGCCAGCACTGCCAAATATATAAAGAGTACTCCTTATGTTAATGAGGTATCAAGTGATAAAGCTCTCCTGAAAAGATATAAAAATGAAATAATGTATCTTAAAAAGGAATTAGAGGAGGTTTCTTTAGAGACTCGAGTCCAGGCAATGGAAAAAGACCAACTGGCCCAACTCTTGGAAGAAAAAGACCTACTTCAGAAAGTCCAGATTGAGAAAATTCAAAACCTAACACAGATGCTGGTGACCTCGTCTTCCCTAGTATAACAAGAATTAAAGGCTAAAAAAACCCAAAGAGTCCCTTGGTGCATTGGGAAAAGTAACAAAATGAAGGACTCAAACTACATAAATAAATTTAACATGCCAATGAACATAACAACAAAGACACATAAGGCTGCTGTAAGTTTAGAAGAAACTGATAAATCTCTGTTCAGAGTCTGATATTTTCAGTAACACTCTTGATACATTAACTGAGATAGAATGGAACCCAGTAACAAAGCTACTAAGTCAAAGTGAATTCAATTCACTTTGTGCTAACTATGATAACCTGGTATTAGACTATGAACAGTTAAGAAGAGAAAATGAAGAAATGGAATTGAAATTAAGAGAAAAGAATGATTTGGATGAATTTGAAACTCTAGAAAGAAAAGCAAAGAAAGATCAAGAGAACGAACTAAGTTCAAAAGTAGAGCTGCTTAGAGAAAAGGAAGACCAGATTAAGATGCTACAGGAATATACAGACTCTCAGAAGTCAGAAAGTATGAAAATGGATTTGTCATACTCATTGGAAACCACTAAAGATCTAAAACAAATGAAACAGACTCTGATTGATGCCAAAACTGTAGCTCTTGATGCCAAAAGAGAATCAGCCTTTCTTAGAAGTAAAAATCTAAAGCTGAAAGAGAAAATGAAAGAACTTGCAAGTACATGCAAGCAGATGGAAAATGATATGCAGTTATATCAAAGTCAGCTAGAGACAAAAAGAAAATGCAAGTTGATCTGGAGAAAGAATTACAATCTTCTTTTAGTGAAATAACAAAACTCACCTCCCTTATAGATGGCAAAGTTCAAAAGATTTGCTCTCTAATATGGAATTGCAAAGAAAAATAACTTATCTGCAGAAAGAACTGAATAAAGCAGTCGAAGAAAATGAAGCTTTGCATAATGAAGTTAATTTGATGTCAGAACTGAAATCCTAACCTTCAGAAATAGAAATGCTAAGGAAAGAGATACATGATAAATCTGAAGAGCTCTACACAATAACATTAGAAAAAGACAAATGGTCTTCTGAAGTAGTTGATAAGGAAAACAGAATTCAAGGTTTACTTGAAGAGTAAATTGGGAACACTAAAAATGACCTACTAACTTCCCAGTTGAGTTGCGAAAGCAATGATCAAGAATTCCAAGATGTTAAAAATCATCATATTGAATCTGAGCAAAAGTATAATCCTTGAAGAGAATGCAAAATTGAATCAAGAAATAGGAAATCTCTCTAAAGAAGCTCAAGAACTTGGTTTAGATTTGGTGGCTTTGAAGACAGAATTCTCTCACAAAACCCAAGAATTTCAGCAAAAAGCAACTGAGAATCAAGAGAGATTAAAGGAAGTCAAAGAGCTGAAGGAGCAATTAGAAAGTAGAGATTC
Organism: Cervus elaphus; assembly: GCF_910594005.1. Lineage (NCBI taxonomy): Eukaryota > Metazoa > Chordata > Mammalia > Artiodactyla > Cervidae > Cervus > Cervus elaphus. Next base: position 32,168,505 of record NC_057844.1, read on the forward strand.
TAGGCTGCACATTACAGAAAAGGAGAACACACTGATTACTGAAAAACTTCAGCAAACCTTAGTAGAAGTAAAAACCTTAACCCAAGAAAAAGATGATCAGAAATGATTCCAAGAGAGCCTACAAGCTGAGAGGGACCAACTCAAAAATGACATTCAGGATACTATAAACATGAATAAAGACACCCAGGAAGAACTATGAAATGCTCTTGAGTCTTTGAAAAAACACCAAGAAACAGCATGCTAAAAATTAAAATTTCTGAAGAAACTTCCAACATATAGAAGAAAACTCAGGAGAAACTAGGGATGAATTTCAGGAAAAGACGGTTGGCATAGATAAAAGCCAAAATTTGGAAACCAAAAAAACCAAGCTCTGATTGCAGATGCTGAGGATAATGAGCTAACTGAGCAATAGAGAAAGATATTTTCTTTAACACAGGAGAAAAATGAACTGCAACAAATGTTAGAGAGTATTACAGCAGAAAAGGAACAACTGAAGACTTGACCTAAGAGAAAACATTGACATGACCATTGAAAACCAGGAAGAATTAAGAATTCTTGGAAACAAATTTAAAAAACAACAGGATACTGTTGCACAAGAAAAGAACCATACCATTAAAATAGAAGAGCTTTCTAGGACCTGCGAAAAACTAGCAGAAGTTCAAGAAAATCTAAAGGAAAAGATCCAAGCATCTCAAGACAAACAAGAACAGTCTTTCAATATGAAATAAAAAGACAATGAGACTAAGAAGATAATGAATGAGATGAGCAACTGAAGGAGCAATTCAAAGTCAAAGACTCAGCACTACTAAAGCTAGAAAAAAAGACTCAGCACTACTAAAGCTAGAAATGGAAAAGCTCGTATAGTCTGAAAGACTTCAAGAAAGTCATGATGAAGTGAAAACTGTAGCTAAGGAGAGAGCTGACCTGCAGAGGCTACAAGAGTTTCTTCAATCTGAAAAGAACCAACTCCAAGAAAATTTAAGAGAAATGGCAGCTAAATAACTAGAAACCTAAGAGGAACTTAAGTTGCTCACTGTCACCTGAAAGAACAAATTATTGGTAAACTGAGAGTGGATCTATCAGAGAAAGAAACTAAAATATCATGCATTCAACAGGAATTAGAAACAGCAAATGATGAATTACAGAAAAAGATGCAAGAGCTTTATGAGAAACAATTTATTACCATCAAAGAAATCAGTGAGATTCAGGAAAAAATGAATGAACTGAAACAGTTAAAGAAACAGCTCAAAGCCAAAGATTCATCACTATGAAGAATAGAAAGTCAAAGGCTCAAGTTGACAGAAAAACTTAAGGCAAGTCAAGGCAATTAAAAACCATAATTAAGGAAAGAGATGAACTGGAAAGGGTACAGAAGGCCCTTCAAAAGGAAAGACACCAACTCAAAGAAAACTAAAGAAACTATAGCTGAAGAACTGAAAATCAAAGCAGAACTAAAAGCTACTTACATACTTCTGAAGGAGTACCAAGAAACCATCAATGCAAGGAATAGTTCAGAGAAGACAGATCAAGGAACAACTATCCAGAGGGTCTTAGGGAATTCAGATGCTGACTTACAGGCAAAGATTCAAGAACTTCAGGAAGAAGAACATCAATGTCTTGAGACGAAAGATGTCAGTGAGACTCGGGAAAAAATATATGAAATGGAAAACTTGAAGAAGCAACTTGAGGCCCAAAAGTCAACTCTAGAAAATACAGAATGGGAAAACATAAAGTTAACTCAGAGACTCCATGAAAATCTTGTAGAAATAAGATCTGTTACAAAAGAAATAGATGACCTTAGGAATACGGAGAAGACGCTCAAAGTAGAGATAGACCAGCTCAAGGAAAACCTAAGAGAAACAACAAGTAGAGACCTGGAAAAATGAGAGGAACTAAGAACTGCCCAAATGAATCTGAAAGAGCACCAAGAAACTATAAATAAACTCAAAGGAATTGTTTCAGAGAAGATAGATGATATATCAAATATCCAAATGAATTTAGAAACACAAATACTGCCTTAAAAGCACAGATCCAAGAACTTCAGGAGAAAGAACATCAAATTCTTAAGGTAAAAAATTATCTCAGTGAAAATATATGTATCAAACAGAGCAACTGCAGAAGCAATGAGAGACCCAGAATTCAGTCCTGGAAAGCACAGAAACAGAGAAGTTAAGGTTGACTCAGAAACTTCATGAAAATGATGAAGAAATAAAATCTGTTACTAAGGAAAGAGATGACCTAAGAAGAATGGAGGGAACCCTCAAAATGGAGTGAGATCAACTCAGAGAAAGCCTCAGAGAAACAAAAGCTAAAGACCCGGAAAAACAAGAGGAACTAAGAATAGCTGAGGTGCATCTGAAGGAGCACCAAGAAATTATTGATCAACTCAGAGGGATTGTCTCTGAGAAGACAGAATACCAAATATGCAAGTGAATTTAGAAAATTCAAATGCTAAATTACAAGGAAAGGTCCAAGAACTGAGAGTAAATGAACAGTCACTTTTTAAGAAGAAATTAGTGAGACACAGAAAAAAAATGTTTAACATTAAGCAACTGAAGAAAGAATTTAAGGCCCAGAGCTTAACTATGAATAAAATAGAAATGGAGAATTTAAATTTGGCTCAGAAGCTTCATGAAAACCTTGAAGAAATGAAATCTGTAATGAAAGAAAGAGATAGCCTAAGGAGAGTGTTAGAGACTCTCAAATTGGAGAGAGACCTACTCAAGGCAGACCTGCAAGGAACCATAGTTATAGAACTGGAAGCACAAGAACAACTAAAAATTGTTCATGTGCATCTGAAAGAACACCAAGAAACTATTGATAAATTCAGAGAGTTTCAGAAAAAAATCTCAGATTTCAAATATTCAAAAGGATTTAAATAAATCAAAAGATGAATTACAGAAAAAGGATCAACAGAACCACGAAGAGGTAAAATATGAAAAAAAGTTACTATGTGATGGAAACCAACACCTTACAGGAAGCCCGAGAGAAAAGTGCTTTAGGATAGAGTTTCTCGAAAAGAAAAGAAAAAAAAAATAAAAAAAAATTTTAAAAAAAAGGAAAAAAAAAAAAAGGATAGAGTTTCTGAAGAGATACTCAGAGATGGATAATCACTATGAATGTTTAAATAGATTGTCTCTTGACTTAAAGAAGGAAATTGAAACCCAAAAAGAGCTTTCAGTTAGAGTAAAAGCAAACCGCTCACTTCCATATCCACAAACCAAACAAATCCAGAAACTTCTTACTGCAAACCAGAGGTGTTCCATGGAATTTCATAGAGTCGTGACAAAACTTCAGTATGTGCTAAGCTATGTTGCAAGGACAAAGGAAGAACAACATGAATCCATCAATAAATTTGAAATGGCTTTTACTGATGAAGTGGAAAAGCAAAATGAACTGCTAATGGAAATATAGCACCTTCAACAAGATTATGATGTTATCACCCGGAGAATCAAGGGACCTCAAATTGAGCCAGAGCATGGATCTACATATCTAAGAAATTCTCAAGGATTTCTCAGAAAGTGATTTCCATAGCATAAAGACTGAATTTCAGCAAGTACTAAGTAACAGAAAAGAAATGACTCAGTTTTGGGAAGAGTGGTTGAAATGCTCATTTTTATATAGAAAAGTTTAAAAATGTCATCCAGAAAGAAAATGATGGTATTTGTCAAGTGAATAACTTCTATCATAGCAAAGTAATTCCTATAATGAATGAATTAACAGAGTTTGAAGAAAGAAATGCTACCATAGTCAAAAGAATGGGAGCATAGTCTGAAATCAATGAAAGAGAACAATGAAAAACTATTTAAAGTTTATACCAAACTTTGAAGCTCTCCCTGGCCTCTGGTGCCCTTGTTAATCCTACTACACAAGGCAGGCAATCTCAAGTCACATCAAGAGCTACACAGCAAGCCACAGAGAAGATTCAAGAGCTGGAAACATCACTACAGAAAGCTAAAGAAAGTGCTCTGCATACGGAGGGCAAGATTACAAAGATGCAGAAAGAACTTGAGATGACTGATGACATAACAGCAAAACTTCAACAGCAAGTTAATGAATTAAATGAATGCCTTCAAAAAAAAAACAAAAGATTCAAGTACTTCAGGACAAAGCTGCTTTAAGAGCTAAGCCTTATAAAGAAGAAATTGAAGATCTCAAAATGAAGCTGGTGAAAACAGACCTGGAAAAGATGAAAAGTGTCAAGGAGTTTGGAAAGGAAACTGCTTCAACAAAAGCCACTGCAGAATATCAAAAAGAACTTATAAGGCTATGAGAGAAAATCTTGGAAGAAATCAACAGGCCCAAGATACCTCAATGGTATCAGAACATATTGATACTCAGCCTTCAAATGAACCCTTAACCTGTGGAGATGGCAGTGGCCTTGTGCAAAGCACTACAGCTCTTACTCTGAAAAGTGAATACATACAGCTAGAAAAGGAAGTGTCCAAGTTAAAGCAGCAAAAGGAACAGCTAGTAAAGCAAAAGAACGAACTGTTAAGTGAGGTCAAGACATGGAAGGAGAGAACCTCTCTTAACAAAGAGAGGTTCACAAAGAAGTAACTTGTGAGAATTCTCTGAAGTCTCCTAAAGTGAGTGGGACACCCTCTAAAAAGAGACACCGTATGTCTTCTCAATGCAAGGAACGGAATGTCCAAGATCCTGTACCAAAGGAGTCACCGAAATCTTGGATTTTTGATAACCGATCAAAGTCTCTGCCTGGAGAAGGAAATGGCAACACACTCCAATATTCTTGCCTGAGAATCCCATGGACAGAGGAGATTGGTGGGCTACAGTCCTTGGGGTTGCAAAGAGTCATACATGACTAAGCAACTAACACACAGAAAGTCTTTGCCAGGACCTCCTCCACTTCACTATTTTGATAACTCGGGTTTAGGCCTTTGTACAGGAAAACAAATTCCTGAAGCAGAGACCGTGGATCCCCAGCCAGGTCCTTGGCACACGTCATCAGGAAGTAACGTGCCTGAGTGCAGGACTCAGGAGACTGCTTTGCCCCTTCCTGGTGGCCCAGCACTCCATGTTCGGAAGTGTCTGTGTTTATGTCTTTACGTGTCTAACCCCTGGCTGTCATGTCACAATCCAACTGAATTTCAGTTCAGTTTCCACTCTGCCACTACAATTGGAAGATGAAGGAATGGGACGAATTCCCATAATCTAGAATGGTGATAGCAACAGACCTTCTTCTTGAACGTGATAATTCTTTAGAACTTGAACAGTTTTATTTATTTACATGCTTTATAAAGAATAAAGTTACTGAAGCAAAAAAAAAAAAACAAAAACAAAAAAACACCTCTTCTGACTCACAAAGGTCCTCCCTCAATTAATTAAACATCCTGGTGGCTTAGATATTTGTTATTATGAGAACTAAATGTATGATTACGTTTACATTAACCATCAGTGGTTAACCTAAACCCACTGGGAAAAAATAGACTAACTGATTAAAACTATTTGAATATTTAAAATCAAAATCAAATATTTAAAATTAGCTAATTTCCGTATAGACAAAGGGAACTACCTCTACTTATTAGTTAATTAGGTGTGTTGACACACCTGGACTTTAAAGGCTTCTACACCTAATTTAAATCTAAAACTATAAATGATTATAAATTAAGACGCCATTCAATTTTCTCCATGTGTAAAAGATTTAAAAATCAAAAGCAAAACCAAGTCAACCTCAAAGATCATGCTGCATTTTGTCCTGCCACTCATTACCAGCAACTGTAGGCTTTTCACAGAAATATATTAGGCCCCTCACTTTTCATTGTTTAAATAAAGCCAGTTATAGGATGGGATGGTGACTAGGTCTATAGAAAGTGGGTCTATGGAAAAACAGGTAGTCATTATTAAAGACTCATGGGCAGGTAAACATCTGTAAATGAAAAAGGCCTTTTAACTTGTGCAGTCAATACAGAAATCATACACAGGTTGAGAAGATGAAAAGAGAGGACACTGCTAGGTAAAAAGTAACCCAAATCATATCAAATGTAGCACAACAGGAGTTACACAGACACATGGAAACATATTTTTTAAGCTCTACTGAGTAAAATCTTGGGAGAAGAAGCCTGAGATATTATTTACATAAATTTAAGAAAGCCTAAAAGCAGTCATTACTTCTGTTTTTAAAATTCAATGTTACAATGTAGTTTTATGCTACCAAAAATGAGATCAGTTGTTAAGACCACATTTAATTTCTAAAGATCTGGAACACCAAACTACAACTTCTTTTATTCTTTTGCTTTAGAATAGAACCAGAAAACAAGATGTAGAGAAATAAAATACCATGCCAACGTTATTAAAATCTTTTAAGTGTGAGTAATGTTGTTTTAAATCATAAGTTATTTCTACAGTAAACTATCACATGCAATAACCATAAAAATTTTTATATTAACTTTAGTGTCTTATCAAAAGCAATCATCATGCTAAATTGCCTATTTGCTTATGAGCAAAAGGTTCCCTTTTGATTTATGTGTCCCCTTTCTTAAATTCAATCTTGAAATGAAGCAGAACATCTTCAGCAAGGCCCTTTACTATGACTCAACTTTAAGTAGTGGTTAATCAAAAGTAATCCAACACTGAGAAACAGATAAACAGATGTTTCTAAACTGTAAGACTGTAAGCAGCGTAAGACTGAAACTACCACCGTCTGACAAGCACAATGCACTATGGTAAGCACTTCACAGCACTGATATTATGTAATATTCAAAATTCTGTGAGATAGACAGGATTATAATACCAACTTTAGAGATGAGAAGGAGGGCTTAGTCAAGAGACTAAAATAATCTGCCTATAATCTCAAAACTAACATAAGGTCATAAGGTCATGCTGCAGAGCTTGTACTCAACTATGGTATTCTGCCTCAATCCAAAAAAACTTATTCTACATTCTATAATATTCCTTAACATTTTAACATAATGTTAACATTACAATATTAACATTATTCTAGCTACTCCTAAAATGACCAAATTCCTAAATTAATCTTTCTTTGAATCTAACTGGCATGGATGGGATCAATGAGAAACAACAGCTGCAGAGACTTTATTAAGCCACTCTACCCTCCCCACTTTCAAAACACAAGAAAAGCAAATCTTGAGAATTAAATAGAGTTGGGAAAACTTACATAGTTTTGGCTAAATTTAGCTTTAAACTTAGGTTAGCATGTTTGTGCATGAAAATTCTAAACTGATCTTTACTCATTTATTCCTGACCCCAACTTCCTAAGAGAACAGAGATGAACCATCAGTAATACCAAGCTCTTAGCATCAGCTACAATGCTTTGTAAATACAATGCCCGAAGTAGAGTGTCAAGAAGCCATTCTGGATATCTCAGAATGATCCACTAAATGCATTAGTTTCCAAATGCAGTGGCAAATGCAGCATGGTTTTACTAAACTGTCATTATCAGGTAAGAATCAACTCAAAATCCCAAAAGCTAAAGCTAAATGATTATTATCAAAAGCAATGGACATGAGTTTGCGCAAACTCCCGGAGATGGTGAAGGACAGGGAAGCCTGGCGTGCTGCAGTCCATGGGGTCGCCAAGAGTTGGACACGACTTACCAACTGAGCAGCAACAACAGTATTAAATACTGTATACAAAAGCCATGCTGCTTCAGTTCATGTGTTTAAATACAGTAGTGAGATAAACACCAACCAACCACACACATCTTAAAAAAAAAAAGCCTCCAAAACAAAAACTCACAAGATTTTTTAAAAAATCAATAAAACAAAATTCCCTTGAAATAATCAATTTTGAAAACTCTTAACAAAAGCAAGCTGTCACTGTACAGAAGCACCAATTATAATAAAGTTCAGAAAATAAGTGGCTGAACTCCTAGCTTGTTAAAACAAAATTTAATTTGCTCTATCCAAGGCACACCTCTATCTAAACACAATTCTGGAAGTTTATCCTGGATGACTCTTGATTTACGAGGGAAAGAAAGTTAACTCAAAGTTGAGTCATTTTCTACAGGAACTATCATTTTTATAAACAAGTTTCTAATCTAATCCATCATTTTAAGTAAAGAATAGACTGGGGTTACAAACAATAGGATGAATGGCACATTTAAATCTGAGGATTCATATGCAGATAAGAGAGAAAACTCAACTGTTTGCTAAGGGAAGCTGAATATTGTAGGTCATTAGCCATAAAAATGTTAGTGGATTCACATTCCATAAAAACAATGACAATCCTTTCAATATAAAATCACCAATTCATCAGACAGGGAATTACCATGTTATTTTAACAAAAATGAGCTTAATGTTTCATTCTTTTTTAAAGTACTTAATAACATTCAGTATGACATTTCAGAACTAAGAGCATAGATGCTTAAGTATCTAATAAACAAACAGTTTACAACAAATTTAAGAAGGATAGTCCAACAGAAAAATAAGCAAGTGAAAGTGAAGTCGCTCAGTCGTGTCCTGACTCTCTGCCACCCCATGGACTGTAGCCTACCAGGCTCTTCTGTCCATGGGATTTTCCAGGTAAGAATACTGGTGTGGGTTGCCATTTCCTTCTCCAGATCTTCCCGACCCAGGGATTGAACCGCGGTCTCCCGCATTGTAGGCAGACGCTTTACCGTCTGAGCCACCAACCAGGGAAGTCCAAAATAAGCAAAGGACACACACACAAAAAAATCCAAGGTCAAAAAGCACGAAGGAGAAGCTCAACAGGACCAGTAATCAAATGTTAACAGTGCAGGGCTTTTGACTATAAAATGACAATGAAAGATTTTTACATCTGTTTTCAAGGCTACTGAAAAATCAGCACCCATGAGTAGAAATACAAATTTGTGCAGCATTTCTGAAAAGTTATCTATCAATTATTAAAAGCTTGATTTTGTATTTTTCCCTAGAAATTTATACTGTGTAAAAAACTTACACTGAGATAATCACATAAATGAAAAAACAGACAGGCATAGGTCAGTAAATGTTATAATCTCCTCCTCGGCATGTTACCAGTGGTCTCTCTCTCCACTACTTCATTTTTCACCTTATAGAAGACTCAGTGTTTCTCATTCTCTCCTAAAGAGATTTTTGTTTTTCTCTGAATGTAATTAAATATTATCTATAGAGTCTCTAAATCTCCCATTTCCCAATATGTGAAATGGAAAAAACAATGTCTCTCAAAGAACTGTTGGGGTAACTAAATGAGATAATGAAATTATAAAACATTTAATTTTATAAAAGAATTACCATAGTACCTGAAACAGATATAGAAAACCACTGTCAACATAAATAAAGTCAAGTTTCTGTCTGTCAAGGCATCACTGAGAAAATCCCAGATGTACTTTCACCAAATTTGACAGATACGTTTGAGAAGCTAACACTTATGTGGGGAGGAGTGAAAAATTAAAATGTTGGAGGACGAGGGATCTGAACATTTCAAAGAGAAGATGAACATTCTCAGAGCAACTACAAGAGAAGGCCTTTCCAAAGGGTAACTAACACAGTCTGATCCAGCATGAGCAGCGACAGATATTCACTCATTTAATAACAGTAAACAATTCCCAAACAAGACTAGAAAGGTTTGACTAACATCATGTTTTACCAATAATAGCTACCATTTATGAGGCATTTCTCATTTAGTCCTCATAACAACTCAACAAACCAGGTATTAAGTGTAACATTTTTCTCCTTTTGCAAATGAAGATACAAAAAGGTTTAACTAAACTTAAAGACCCAATCAGTGTAGATTAGGAGATTCAATTCAAACTGCCTGGCATCCAACTTCCAACTCTAAAACCTTGACTACTGTCCAACGCTACTGAATTATTACTATTCCTAACAGTTTGCTCTTAGAAAGAAATAAAAACTCACCATGAGCTCTGAGCAAGCTACAAACAAGAACCAGGATGCTCCTCTGAACTCCAACAAGTATACCATACATATCCCTAAATCTAAAACTTGAGCACGTTTCCAACGGTATATAGCAAGAGGAGGTGAACAGAGGATTAGTTGACTCCGTAACAGAAGAATAGCTCAGGGGGTGTTAATTTGGAATTCTGAACACAATTTTCCGTCAGAACATTCCTGTACAACACTCATGGGGAAAAGATCCCAATGTGGCTCACCTGGAAATCTAAATACTAAGTAAAACAACATCTGAGAATATAGTAAATGTTCAGAAATGGTTTCACAGGTGACGCTTTGTATTGTGATACCCATTAAGATTTATTTTTTCAATGTCTTCTCCATTTTCTCCTCATTTTCCCCCTGACCCCTCCCCGCCCAAGACCAATACTTGGTTTCGTGTTCAGCAAGTCTAACCATCTGAAGGATTAAGGAAGGATTTACATCCCATACTGTCTATGCCACAATCCTATAGATTTCTCCAAATTCATTTTAGCTCTCACCAGTTTGTCAGTCCTATTTGGTTCCCTATGTAAAAGTACATAACATAAAAGTCACCTTTTGAAGAACATGAAATGTACACAAAAATTTTTAAACATCAAAGTAATCAGAAATCACAAAATATACATCTCAGAAAACTTTGTAACAGAGATGATGGACAGAGGGAAAGATGCTCTTGAAATCGAGAACAGTGGGGAGGAAGCTCCACACTGAGATTGGGGGAATCACCTGGAGATAGGCCAACCCCAGCCTCGTCTCCTCACAAATAAGCCAGGAGCAGATACGCCGGCCTCCTCCCATCCTAACAAAGAGCTTTACAATCAGGAACAGAAGAAATAAACATGATATTCACAAGTCTCTGTCCTCTAATCCCACAGAATTTAACTTGGTGTTAAAACCTAAAAAACTTACAAAAGTGAAACTGTTATCCCACTACTAGAAACTTCGATAAAATACAAATGCCCAGGTAAAAACTGCACATTGACTGAAATGTTGTACTAAAGTACAATTAAAACAAAAGAAACGTAAATGACAAGCACCAGAGCCTTTTTGCTTTAATTCGGGAAGGTAAGAAAGCTAAATACAAAAATGACTTGATGACTAAAAAAGAAGGCAAAGAAGTACCATGAGTGTTAAACAGCGGGAAGCCAAAACTGCCAGACACAAATTCTGCAGGAACTTTTATCTCAACCATCGGTGGTCATACAGCTTAGCAAGAATAGTTAGCAGATGTCATCATGTCATTTACAAATATCTGTATTCTTTACATCAGACTTTGTTTTTTAAAGAGACTGTCCCTGAGGATTTCTGACAGAAAGTTTTACTGCTGTCCAGATCACATCTGTGATTCACAGTGGATCTCAGGTGCTTTTCTGTCATACCAGTTCTCAGCTTGATCTACCTACCTTGTTACAGTTTCCTCATGCACTGATGTCTAATATATTACCTCCCATTTTCAACAAAATTCCAGCTCCAGTGTTCTGGGGGTCTTTTCTCTCCCACTGAGCATACACCCATAATTCAATTTCTTCTGCCGTCACTCCTGGCCAATAACTGTATACATCCTCAAATAATGGTACTTTTCCTATTTATATGTTCATAAGATAGAAAATTTTTTAAAAAATCAGTGCTTCTCAAATACCAGTTGTGAAGATCGTGTTTTTAAAAAATTTCCTATTCATCATGGTCCTATACATTATTTATAAAATACAAGTGAACTACTAGAAAATGATGACATATTTGGATGTTGTGGTATTATCAAACTGTTACAGAAGTTTCTAAACATTTGCTTTCAACGTTTTAACTTCTTTCTAGCTGTGGCCTCTTAACACACCATGAGCAGCAGTGCCCTAAGGCACATATTCTTAGTATACAGCTCTTCTTCATGTGTCTAGCAACAATAAACCACCCAAACAAAGGTTCACCCAGCTATGAATCTCTGTACTGTTTTTTCACAGAACACATTTTACTTCAAGAAGTCCTTACAGATACAAGGCCCTCAGCCATAGTCTCTCAGTTCATCTGTGGTAGAACAGAACTTTAAAATTTCCTGAAGATACCAACTCTCTACTTGCAATCAAACAATGCCTTCTGCTTAGCATCACTGCCTCCCCATATTCCTCATCTTCAAAGCCACAATTCAAACATCTTTTCTCCACAAACTCTTCTGGAGCTAGAGAAATCTCTGCTATGCAGCAATCACCACACATTTAAATCTGCGCAGATTAATACACTGCTTTGTAAATTTTCTCTAGTAGATCCATGCACTGCCTCTTGAATTAGATTTGAGCAAAGCAGAAAAAATATCAGCTGATTCTTCTTGTATGTTCCACATAGCCCATAATAAGACTGCTCACAATAAAAATATCTGACTGACCTGATTCAAATAATTCATATATTCCAGAGGCAAAAAGCAGCATTTGCAGCCCAGGGATCGGCCCAACTGAGATTTTCAGAAAATTATTTATCTAACTATGAAACAGTAGTAAGTATGGCCCAAACACCTGTTTTCCAATCTCGTTAAGAAATAAAATGTCACTGAGTAATCATGATAGCTTACTTAGATCACCTGGAATTATGATTAAATATTTACATAAATGTGAATTACTTCCACTAAATTACGTCATTAAACAGACATTATAAATTACTACAACAGAAGAACAGACAGTCTCCATGTGCCTTTACTTCACAGCATGCAATACTCTCATACTAATAGTTTTTCTAATACAAAGGAATTTTAAGCTTTCTCAGCTGTTAACAATTTAAAAACATATGCAACCTGTATTCATAGACTGCTAAGTATATAGCCCACTATTGGGGAAAAAAACAAACCTCTATGTCTCTACATATTATTTCAAAGGTAAATGGCAAGAAAATATGGTCCTTCAAAGGTATAACATATGAATCTGAGTTTCTAAGTAGATGTTGACACATAGGTCCTTTCAGTTCAGCCAGTCATTGAACTTTAGACATGGGAGACACCACAGCAATTATCCAGGCCATGCTCATCATTTCACAGATGTGAATATTACAGCCTAGGAAGCTGGCCCAAGATCACAAAGCTAGAGATCCAGGATCTCAAAAACTACAGCCAGCGCTCCCTTCACTATACTAAAATAGTATTCACTATACTTCTTCCATCTGGATACATTTTAATATCTCTCCACATACAGAGTTCACCTCTCTAGTAACATTTCCTTCTATTGTTTCCCTTTACTAAAATAAATTTTAGAAGAATGGGTATTATAACCTCTTTTTTTCCAATCTCCAGGGATTTTTACTGCTTTTCTCAAAAATTAATGTCAGCAGCTCTAAATCATGTATTTCAACTTTAAGATGCAGTCCACCAAGCCCTCATATTAGGAACACTTAAGGCCATTCTACTTTTACTTTTTACTCACTCATCGGAAATGCTACTCACCACAGTTAACTGATTGTTATTTTTAAAAACGTGAAAAGGCCACTGCAGAGACCCTTAAAACCACTTAGGGGCTTTTTAATTTTCCCGACACTAAGAAGCTTCAGGTAACTTTACGTCTAGGTTGGACCTGCTACCCAGCACATTCCTATCTCCTGCTACAGTGACAGGCTTCATCTACTGTCACTTCTCACCATCACCAATGAGTCTGCTTGTGTCCAATGTTTCTTAAAAGCATGTTGTAATTACATACTTATTCTCATCTGTTTCAAAATGGAGATAATAGTAGGTACAGGAGGGTACTGATATAATTTATACCTGACCCCAAATTTTTTTGTCTAGAGAACATCTTGAAATCCATTGAATTTATCTAGTCTTCTTGAAATTCATTGAATTCTACCTTTTGAACAGATACTTCCTAAAAAGCACCTTAAGCTTATATCAGTTTTCTAAAATTAACATTCTTTTCTTTTTAATCTTTCTCCCATTGCTTAGGAAACGGAATTAGTTGTAATTTCATAGTAATTTCCACCAAATTTACAACCTCCTGAATATTCAGCTGCTATTCCTAACCAAAAATATCACCTCCTCTAGATTATTATTACTATTAACATAATGATTCTCATTAAGACTCAAAGGCATCAAACTGTAATAAACTATTATGAGGTACTTCAAAATCTATTCAACCTCAATTTCAAATAAAATTAAATTTCTAATATGAAGAGATTTTAAACTGTTTTTAAACAGTTGGGCCAATTATGAAAAGCTAAAGATTAAGTGTGCCTTTTCATGAGAAGTTTAGATTAGGGGAGAAATCTTTGAAATTTAGACAAAGCAGTCAGAAAATAAAATAAAAAGATGATTAACATGCCTACAACGGGTCACAGAACAGCAACTACAACATTAAATAAGATGTTTATCTTACAAAGAGAATGCATTAAGATTTTGTTTTAAATGAGCAAAAATAAGCAGAAGAATTTAGTTCCTTCACATAGAAAGTCCCCAGATCATACACAGAGATCAAACAAAATTCTCCTTTAAGAGATATACAACAAGGAAGGTTAACAAAAGGCAAGAAGAACATTCCAGTCCTCCCCCACTTCAGAGAACAATGACCATTATGTCAGCAACACCCGCGTCGCCCCTATGTTCCATTTAGTTTCATGTAAATGTCCATTGCACCTACCTTTCTTCTCTGAGAGATGTTGAGGGCACCAAAGTCATTAAACAAGGATGAAGCAGGTGAAGTTAGAGGATCTGGAAGGTAAGTTACATAAGTTTCCACACAGGCTACTCAGGAAACCTACAAATCTAATAGATGTTTAACCCAAATGCTTATAAATAATAAATAATAATAAAAATCATATTGCACAATATCAAACTCAATGCTCACACACAGAGGATGTTCAAATATTTTCTGAGGGAAAAGAAACAAACTGGAGGATACTTCATTCAGCCAATATTCAGTACACATTTATTCAGCAACTATACAGATCAGGATGTATCTATTTGCTCAGAACCAAAAGAAAAATAAAATAGAAAAAAAAGAAGCAATCTTAACCATGTTATTAGCAATGTGTTTATGAAGGAAGTCTACCTGTAGTCTGTGTTCTTGAGACCAAGTCATAAGAAATATAAAAGGAGCAGGGGTGAGGGGAAGATAGTCAAATAGTTAAACATAACTGAGAGATAGGGCTTGGATTTTAATATTCGGGCAAGGCCTTAAAACCATCTACCCTGCAGAGTATTCCATACTGTTAAGTTTATCACCATTTTTGACAGTTATACTAAAAAGATAAAGCAAATTAAATTTTTAAAGATGGGGCTATTAAATGTTTCAAAATACTAACATGAAATTCAAAGATTTTAAAGGTTCAAAGTTCCATTACTCTGTGGCCAGAAGTTATAAACAAAAGTGTATCTCTAAATTGTTTCTCATTTAGCAAATCAGAATGAGTTTCTGAAAAGGAATGCATGATATGCACCCAAATATTTTTATCTTCATTTCTGAGCTTTAGTTAATTTTATGTTTCTCATTAAACTATCTGTGAAATCCTAAAAAAATACAGTAAATTTTCTCATTTAAAGGAGACTTAAATCTCTTTATAATGCAGTACATAAAACTGCTGCTATATTTCTCTGGCTTCTTGTGTCTGGATTTTCAGGGTCTAGCCCTTCATTAGAATTAACACTAATTTAATTAATAATGCAAAGAGAAAGAAGTTAATAAAATATTAAAACTCTAGATTTTTATGTAATTAAATATTCAAACTCTTAAAAATAGGTATTATTCGTCTTTTATGCTACCTTTGATAGTATAAAGGACCAAGTCAGCATATAAATCCTATGGGAATACCAAAAACAGTATAACGCTACACATCTGTTTCTAATAATTCAATATTAAAATGTTGCTACTTTTTCCTACAGTGAAAGAAATTTGAAATTTCCAAGTAGTGAGAGAAACTTGATACACATACATAAAATGTCTATCTCAAGAAATAATCAACATGCAAATTCTTATTATTATAGACAACTGTTTAAACCAATATTCAATTGTAACATACTTTTAAAAAAAGCATTCCTGAACATTTATTTTTAAAATAGGATCCAGAAAGATACAGGAGAAACATTTATTTTTGAATTAGGATAAAAAAAGGAAATTCTGTACCAAAAGTCTTAAAAATGTCCATAACCTTAAAACAGCAATTTCATGTCTAACAATGTTTCCAAAAGAAATAACTCAAAATATGAACACAGATTCATACACATAGTCCAATATTGGAGTGTAATCTTTAAAAAAAAAAAAAGTAAATTATGAAAATAAACAATGGGATTCAATTTACAATGATCAAGAAACATTCACACTATATTTTAAAAGTATATTTAATGTGATCTTAAGTATTATTATACATATACTTGAGTGTATTTTGTGTGTTTATATATATTTATCCAAATTTTAACAGTTACCTCCGAGTGTGAAGATAATAGATCATTTCTATTTTCTTCCTTATATCTATAATTTTCAAAATCTCTACCGTGGATATATTGTTTTTAGAGTCAGAAATACACATACCTATAAAAGAAAAAGGGATCGAGTCTTACCGTGGCCTGCGTATGGCTTGGCACTGTCATTTAGAAGGCTTGGGGAGCTGCTACTATTAGTCATTCTCTGAAAATAAAAACATATATACATAATATCACTGAAGAATGCAGAATTAAGAATATTCAACTGATTAGGTTTAGACTGACCCTCTTTGTATCTACCCCTCCAACCGATCGTTCACATCAGTGACATGCTCACCTTCCTATAATGCTGTTGCATGGACTACAATCACCTAGGCAGAAACTTATTTCACTCATTAGCCAGGCTGCACTTCCATAACTCACTAGCCTGAGCAAGACACACAACTACTCAGTTTGCTTCTTCGTAAGTATCCATCTGGGGGATGTGAATGACAGAGTCAATAAACACTCTCTGCTATTCTCCCTCAATACATATTATCCTTCATACACCTGATAGATGCTATGAAATTAGGCTTGTCTCTGTTCTCTGGACATGTCCCACCCTTCCTTAACACACTCCACAGCCTCTACGGCTCACGATCCTGAAAGGACTTCATCCCATAATCACAACACACACAGGAGGAAAACTAGCCCCTTTCTAACCATCCTCTAGACTTCAACTCCACCCTTGAAAGCTCACCTGACTTCACTACAGGAGGTGGCTTACCTGTATCCCTCTGACCTCATCACCTCCTAAAAGTCCACCTCCCACTCACCAAATGTGAGGACAAAGGAAGACTCTAGAGGTCTCCATCCCCAAAACACACCTCAGTGTCCAGGGCCATGAGAATTCACGCCAACAATACCTGCATCACAGGATACTTCGTCTCCACAGGGCTTCCAAATCCATTGACTCCAATAAAGCTGGTGCTGAAATAGGAATCTGTGAGACTCGTATCAGTTAAAGCACCTCCATCGATTCCAGGAACTGAAAGAGAAGGAAAATTCAACTATTTAAATTATTTAAAAGCACAAATGGTTGATGTAGTTTCTCTGTTCCCAAGTAAATTTTGGGAACTTATAATAAAGTCTCAAATCTCTGTCACACTTGTTTTTATTTACTTGTTCATAATTTGAATCAAACAAAACTAGCTCAACTCTAAAAATTTGTTAAACAATGCTCAAGTTGAATAACTTCTTCCACAGAGATAGTTATTTTTATATTGTCACCTGAGAGCCACTAAGCACGACAGGAAGAAACAAACCACACTTGCATTTATTTCTACTTTTCTCATCAAGTTTCCATTCTTTAACTTGCAAGAAAACAGGAGAACAGTTAACTACTGCAATTTCTCCTGTGAATCTTCATATACTTAACAGGACAAGTTTCCCAGGACTGTTTCTCATAACACACCTTATGAAACAGACCAGCAGTTTCACCTTAAACTTATTCATAAAATCAACTCAGCAGTGGTTGCAATGGGACAGAGCTGAGGGCAACAGACAAGCTGTCTGTCAATTCTAAGGTGGAATAATACGGAATCACTGTAACTACTAAAATAATCCATCACATATCAACAAAGTGATAAACAATACATTTTAGATTCTATTTCTTGGTAAGTACAGTTGACCACTGAACCACACAGGTTTGAACTGTCTGGGCCCAATTATGAAAGTGCAAGTCGCTCAGTTGTCTCCAACTATTTGCGACTCCATGGACTATACAGTACATGCAATTCTCTAGGCCAGATTATGGAGTGGATAGCTGTTCCCTTCTCCAGGAGATCTTCCCAACCCAGGGACCAAACTCATGTCTCCTGCATTGCAGGTGGATTCTTTATCAACTGAGCCATCAGGGAATACACAGACTTTTTTTTGATAAATATATTGGAAAAATGTTTGGAGATTTATGACAATTTGGAAAATTTGAAGGCGAACCACACAGACTAAAGATATAAAAGACAATGAAAAAAAGGTGTGTCATGAATGCATAGAATATATGCAGATATAGATATTAGTCTATCCTCACATAGGCATAAAGTAAGTGATACTTAATATAAAATTAACAATTTTCATTTTCTCACTTTTATAACTTTACTTTCAAAGAATCACAGTATCATACAGTATGCCTCTCTCCTAACTGGAGAAGTTATTATAGGTGACACATCAACCTATCATCAGAGGTTGTTCTTCTTTAAATGTAACATTTCTAATACTATATTGAACATGACTGAACAAAATTTGAAATGCTATGCAAATTTTACAACTCGTTAATAAGTGCACAGGCTAGGCTACTATGAAGCAATCATATCCCAGACACTAAGCTACCAGAAAGCAATCCCATTGCTGCCGCTTCACACCTGTAAATAACTATGAATTCCTTTTTCACATTTTCCATTATGATGTCCAGTGTTAGTAAAACACATGATACCTACAGATTTTGTATCCTATTAAGACAGCAGTGATGAAGGTACAGACAGAAAATGACTCATTTTGTAAACATACAAAGCAAACTTCCTATGTCCATCAGTACAGTACAGAACTGAAAATGTATTTTCTCTTCCTTATGATTTCCTTAATAGTGTTTTATCTTCTCTAAGCTTACTTTATTGTAAGATTACAGTATAAACTACATGTAACATAGAAAATATGTCACAGTTTGTTGTGATCCACACAGTCAAAGGCTTTGGCATAGTCAATAAAGCAAATGTTTTTCTGGAACTCTCCTGCTTTTTCAATGATCCAGCAGATGTTGGCAATTTGATCTCTGGTTCCTCTGCCTTTTCTAAAACCAGCTTGAACATCTGGAAGTTCACAGTTCACATACTGTTGAAGTCTGGCTTGGAGAATTTTGAGCATTTCTTTGCTAGCATGTGAGATGAGTGCAACCGTGTGGTACTGTGAACACTCTTCGGGACTGCCTTTCTCTGGGATTGGAATGAAAACTGACCTTTTCCAGTCCTATGGCCACTGCTGAGTTTTCCAAATTTGCTGGCATATTGAATGCAGCACTTTCACGGCATCATCTTTTATGATTTGAAATAGCTCAACTGGAATTCCATCACCTCCACTAGCTTTGTTCGTACTGAGGCTTTCTAAGGCCCACTTGACTTCACATTCCAGGATGGCTCTAGGTGAGTGATCACACCATCATGGTTATCTAGGTCATGAAGATCTTTTTTGCATACTTCTTCTGTGTATTCTTGCCACCTCTTCTTAATATCTTCTGCTTCTGTTAGGTCCATACCATTTCTGTCCTTTATTGAGCTCATCTTTACAGGAAATGTTCCCTTGGTATCTCTAATTTTCTTGAGGAGATCTCTAGTCTTCCCCACTTTATTGTTTTCCTCTATTTCTTTGCACTGATCACTGGAGAAAGCTTTCTTATCTCTCCCTTGCTATTCTTTGGAACTCTGCA
Source organism: Cervus elaphus (assembly GCF_910594005.1). Lineage (NCBI taxonomy): Eukaryota > Metazoa > Chordata > Mammalia > Artiodactyla > Cervidae > Cervus > Cervus elaphus. The sequence goes on from NC_057844.1 coordinate 32,188,213, forward strand.
TTCAAATGGGTATATCTTTTCTTTTCTCCTTTGCCTTTAGCTTCTTTTCTCAGCTACTTGTAAGGCCTCATCAGACAACCATTTTGCCTTTTGGCATTTCTTTTTCTTGGAGATGGTCTTGATCACTGTCTCCTGTACAATATCATGAACCTCCATCCATAGTTCTTCAGTTACTCTATCAGATCTAATCCCCTGAATCTATTTCTCACTTCCATTGTATAATCATTAAGGGATTTGATTCAGGTCATACCTGAATGGTCTAGTGGTTTTCCTTACTTTCTTCAATTTAAGTCTGAATTTGGCAATAAGGAGTTCATGATCTGAACCACAGTCAGGTCCCAGTCTTGTTTTTGCTAACTGTATAGAGCTTCTCCATCTTTGGCTGCAAAGAATACAATCGATCTGATCTCAGTATTGACCATCTGGTGATGTCCATGTGTAGTCTTCTCTCGTGTTGTTGGGAGAGAGTGTTTGCTATGACCGGTGCATTGTCTTGGCAAAACTCTGTTAGCCTTTGCCCTGCTTCATTTTGTACTCCAAGGCCAAATTTGCCTGTTACTCAAGGTATCTCTTGATTTCCTACTTTTGCATTGCAGTCCCCTACAAAGAAGAGGACATCTTTTTTGGATGTTAGTTCTAGAAGGTCTTGTAGGTCTTCACAGAACCATTCAACTTCAGCTTCTTCGGCATTACTGGTCGGGGCATAGACTTGGATTACTGTGATACTTAATGGTTTGCCTTAGAAACGAAAAGAGATCATCCTGTTGTTTTTGAAACTGCATCCAAGTACTGCACTTTGAACTCGTATGACTATGATGGCTACTCCTTTTCTCCTAAGGGATTCTTGCCCACAATAGTAGATATAATCTTGAGTTAAATTCACCCATTCCAGTCCATTTTAGTTCACTGATTCCTAAAATGTCGACATTCACTCTTGCCATCTTCTGTTTGACCACTTCCAATTTGCCTTGATTCATGGATCTAACGTGCCAAGATCCTATGCAATATTGTCCTTTAAAACATCGGACTTTACTTCCATCACCCATCACATCCACAACTGAGTGTTGTTTTTGCTTTGGCTCCATCTCTTCATTCTTTCTGCAGTTATTTCTGCACTCTTCTCCAGTAGCATATTGGGCACCTACTGACCTGAGGAGTTCGACTTTCAGTGTCCTATCTTTTTGCCTTTTCATACTGTTCATGGGGTTATCAAGGCAAGAATACTGAAGTGGTCTGCCATTCCCTTCTCCAGTGGACCACAGTTTGTCAGAACTCTCCGCATGACCTGTCTGTCATGGGAGGCCCTACACAGTACGGCTCATAGTTTCATTGAGCTGGACAAGGCTGTGGTCCATGTGATCAGATTGGTCAGTTTTCTGTGATTGTGGTTTTCATTCTATCTGCCCTCTGAAAGAGAAGGATAAGAGGCTTATGGAAGCTTCCTGAAGGGAGAGACTGACTGAGGGGGAAACTGGGTCTTGTTCTGATGGGCGGAGACATGTTCAGTAAATCTTTAATCCAATTTTCTGTAGATGGGCAGGGCTGTGTTCCCTCCCTGTTGCATGACCTGAGGCCAAGCTTGACCTGAGGCCAAACTATGGTGGAGATAATGAAGATAAGGGCGCCCTCCTTCAAAAGGAGGACTGCTGCACTGCTGCACTCAGTGCCCCCAACCTGCAGCAGGTCACCGCCGACCCACGCCTCCGCCAGAGACTCCTGGACACTCACAGGCTAGTCTGGGTCAGTCCCTTGTGGGGTCACTGCTCCTTTCTCCTGGGTCCTGGTGTGCACAAGGTTTTGTTTGTGGCCTCCAAGAGTCCTGTTTCCTCAGTCCTGTGTAAGTTCTGGTGGCTCTATGGTGGGGTTAATGGCACCCTCCTGCAAAGGGCTTATGCCGTAGCCAGGTCTGCTGCACCCAGAGCCCTGCGGCAGGCCTCTGCTGACCGCACCTCTGCAGGAGACGTGTTTCTGGCTCAGTCTCTGAGGGCTGGGCGTGTTGTGCCATTCCCAGGACTGAGCCGCTCGGGTGACCAGGTGCTTGGCGAGTGCACTGTCCCAGGTGGGCCGTGCATCTTAATCACCTCCCAGGTCCCAACCGCTCACTTTCCTGGGTGTGCCGCAAGAGCACTGTCTCAGGTGTGCTGTTTGTCTCCTCAGGAGAGCTGATCTCAGGCTACAACCCTTCCGGCACACGTCAACCACCCAGGATCTCAGGAAGACAGCTGGGAGCCTGCTCACTGTTGGTGGAAGATGCTGTCTCTGGGGCTGAGATTGTAGCAGCCCCTTGCCTTCTGCCTCTAGCTGTCTAGCTGTCACAAGCCTGCCTTTCCGCCTCTGGGTGGGGAGGGGCCGGTATGCAGCTCTCCTTTGGTATGCAGCTCAATCCTTTGTTCCTGAGAGGGCCAGGCAGTGGAAAATTCTTAAAAAGATGGGAATACCAGATCACCTGACCTGCCTCCTGAGAAATCTGCAGGCAGGTAAAGAAGCAACAGTTAGAACTGGACATGGAACAGCAGGAGGAGTAAGTCAAGGCTGTGTATTGTCACCCTGCTTATTTAACTTCTATGCAGAGTACATCATGCGAAATGCCGGGCTGGATGAAGCACAAGCTGGAATCTAGATTGCTGGGAAAAATATCAATAACCTCAGATACGCAGATGACACCACCCTTATGGCAGAGAGTGAAGAAGAACTAAAAAGCCTCTTGACGAAAGCGAAAGAGGAGACTGAAAAAGTTGGCTTAAAACTCAACATTCAGAAAACTAAGATCATGGCATCTGGTCCCATCACTTCATGGCAAATAGATGGGGAAACTGGAAACAGTAACAGACTTTATTATTTTGGGCTCCAAAATCATTGCAGATGGTGACTGCAGCCATGAAATTAAAAGACACTTGCTCCTTGGAAGAAAATCTATGACCAACACCAGTCAGTCAGTTAGTTCAGTCACTTAGTAGTGTCCGACTCTTTGCAACCCCATGGACTGCAGCACACCAGGCCTCCCTGTCCATCACCAACTCCCGGAGTTTACTCAAACTCATGTCCATTGAGTCGGTGATGCCATCCAACCATCTCATCCTCTGTAGTCCCCTTCTCCTCCCGCCCTCAATCCTTCCCAGCATCAGGGATTTTTCCAATGAGTCAGGCCTCGCATCAGGTGGCCAAAGTATTGAGTTTCAGCTTCAGCATCAGTCCTTCCAATGAACACCCAGGACTGATCTTCAGGATGGACTGGTTGGATCTCCGTGCAGTCCAAGAGACTCTCAAGAGTCTTCTCCAACACCACAGTTCAAAAGCATCAATTCTTTGGCGCTCAGCTTTCTTTATAGTCCAACTCTCACATCCATACATGACTACTGGAAAAACCATAGCCTTGACTAGTCAGACCTTTTTTGGATAAGTAATGTCTCTGCTTTTTAATATGATGTCTAGGTTGGTCATAACTTTCCTTCCAAGGAGCAAGCGTCTTTTAATTTCACGGCTGCAGTCACCATCTGCTGTGATTTTGGAGCCCATAGAACAAGTTTGGCCTTCCATAGAACAAGTTTTAAAGAAAAAAAAAAAAAAAGGGCCCAGCTGAAAATACTGAGTGGTTCTCCTCTGCCAAGAAGGACATCACAGACAGGTGCTGGCAATGTTTATCCCAAGGGATGAAATCCAAACTTCTTAGTCGACATTAAAAAGCCCTCAACATTCAGTTCTCAACCTATCATTATAGTATTTCCTAAAAGTTCTGGGTCTGAATCTCAGTTCTGCCACTTACTAGCCACAATGTCTTGGGCAAAATGCTTATAAAGTGGAGATTACACCATGACTTGTAAAATGAGACTCATACCATCTACCTGGCAAACTTTAATGAAACGTTATGGGAAAAAATGAGAAGTATCTTTAAAAAAATGAAAAGTATCTTAAAAGTTCTCGTAAAAACTCCTGACGGTTGCAACTCTATAAATTTACTAAGAAAAAATGAATTGTACATTTACAATGGATGAATTTTACAGTAGATAAATTATATTTTGATAAACCTCCTTTTTAAAACCCATGGAGATGGCAGTGATGAGCCACTTGCCCTCTCTGAGAACAGAGTTCGGTAATGAGAATCTTTACTATGGACTCAAGTTCTGAGCCAGACGGGAAAAAAAAAAAAAGAAAAAAAAAAAAAGAAAACCCATGGAGAAAACTGGAATTATTCAATAAATGGATTTAAAATAACTGTGTATCCATCAGGGAAAAAACACAGATATTTCCAAAATATCAAAGATTATAATGTAAAAGTATACATTCTACTATAAAAAGGTCTTACAATAATTTTAACATTACTGAACTCTCTCCAGTCAAACCAATAAATTCACTATATGTTGAAGGTCTATAGTTCACAATTGGGCTTCCCAAGTGGCACTAATGGTGAAGAATCCACTTGCAACGCAGGAGATGTAAGAGACATGGGTCCGACCCCTGGGTTGGGAAGATCGCTTGAAGGAGGGCAAAGCAACCCACTCCAGTATTGTTGCCTGGGAAATCCCATGGACAGAGGAGCCTGGTGGGCTACAGCCCACAGGACTGCAAAGAGTCAGAGACAACTGAAGTGACTTGGCATGCACAGTCCACAACAAGGACTACCATCAATTCCAGCAAACACATAGCCCAAGCCCTATAATCTTCAAGACCCAGGTACAATGCAAAAAAACAAAATACTTGAAGTTAGTCACTGTGTTCTAATCCAAGTTTCACCGCTCACTAGCTGAATGACCTTAAGCAAAACCCACTAAAATTCATTTCTTCATCTGAAAAAAAAGCAATCACATCTCATTCACGGGGCTGTGAAAGGCCCTCAAGTGAAGTAGAGTGCCTAACACCCTACCTCAAAGGTAATCATAAATGTTATTTTCCTCTTTCCTCATCTCTACAATGCATTCCCCCATTATTCCAAGATGTTAAAAACTCCACCTTTTAAGACACTGTTTATATCACTCATGTGACCAAAAAAAAAGAAATCCTTTGATCCTTCATTGCTGTCTTCAACCACTGAAACATTTATCTGTAAACTGAGATTAGGAACTATTCCTGCTATTTTTCTGGCACTCCCTACTCTATTAACACGTTTACATAAACACTCATATACAAGTAAGCCCTTCTTAAAAGTACGTATTCTTAAAAGTTGATAAACAACAGATTTTCACATCCAACTTCTATAAAACACCCCACGCAAATGGTATCACTGCCTCCGTTTTTCTGATGGGGCCGAGCGACTCAGAGACACTAGATGACAGCACAGTGGGTGCAGGCCCAGGAAACGGGCTCCTCCGGCCACTCAGCAGTCACACCACCCTCTGCCCCGCCGGCCCGTGGAGTGAGCACAGACCACGCAAACACAGCTGCCCGTGAGGTCTGCTGGAGCCAGCTGCCAATTACTCATCCTTGAAAGTTAATGTAATCTTAGTTTCCTCCTCTGTAAAACAGAATTGGTAACATCTACTTTCCAGGGTTTTATGAGAATAAAAGACCTGGAAGTTTGTATCTCTTGACTATCTTCCCCTACCCCCCTGGACCCCTGCCTCTGGCAACCACCAATCTCTTCTTCATTGTCATCTATGCATTTGGGTGGTTTTTCTGTTTTTTTTTTTAAGATTCCACATGGAATTGAGATCGTACTATATTTGCCTACATATTTTTTTTAATGTAACAAGCTTGAACCAGATTACTCAAGACTCTGTATGTTTCTTAAGTATGCATATGTTATACTTTGTGTTAATTTATGTATAAGTATACATAGTACATTAAGATGTAACAGCTTAGTACCATCACTTGTAAAAGACCATAAACAATCTAAATAGCCACTGAAAAGAACAGTACAATCATACAAGGGAATTATCACACAGTCACTATAAAGAGTAATGTATACTTCTATGTGTAGATGTGAAACAAACTAGAAGATAAGCAGTATGGTGAAAAAATTCAAAGTGCATTAGGCTTCCATGTGTGAGCAGTATGTACTAGAGATAGGGAAATACAAACATGAGTGATGTACAAAGAACATCTCTGAAAAGATATATAATAAATTAAAAGAGTGTCTTTTGGAGGGGGATCAGGGAACTAAGGAAGAAGGGAGACTATTTTTCACTGTGTATCCTTTTGCACTATTTAAACTTTTAACCTGTGCATGTGCCTGTGACTCTTCATGACCCCAGGGGCTGAAGCCCACCAGGCTTCCCCTGTTTACGCAGCACATTTTTAATTTCCAAAGCAAGATATTGTTCCTAGATTTAAAAAGCTGCAATTTTTAATGTTAAAAATACAATTAAAAGCTAGTTTTAGAAAAGCAGGTACAATATCTTTAATTTTTTAAAGAAAAAGATACCAAAGGACATAAAAAAAGGAAGTTACCAGAAGAGGGCCATTATCCACAGGCCAATTAACTCAGTCAAGATTAGAGAACATGTCCTTCCCTAAGCTGAAGCTGCTGTGAGGTCAAAGATTTTTAAAGCTATTGGGAAGGAAAGAGGATGAATTCTAAAAATTGATCATAAAATAATGTTTCCTAGAACATAAACATTTAGAAAAACACAAACATTTTATATCTGAAGGAATTTTAAACATCATGTACTCCATACCCCATTCTCATATTCTATAGACAAAGAAATATATTTCCACATGGACTAAATTACTAGCCTAAGATCAAAGTTACTTTAAGACAGAGTACTAAAGAAAAAAAAAACAAAACACCTAATTCTCAGGACCCCCAGTCCAACTGTAATTCCTATACAACAAAAGGAGGAGCAAATACTGTATGTATGAATTTGTTGACAACTCTATGACAAACAAGCTTCCCAGGTGGCTCAATAGTAAAGGATCCACCTGACAGTGCAGGAGACAAGCATTTGAACGCTGGGTCAAGAAGATCCCCTGGAAGAGGAAATAGCAACCCACTCCAGTATTCTTGCCTGGGAAATCCCACGGACAGAGGAGCCTGGCACTACAGTCCATGGGTCATGAAGAGTGAGACATGACTGAGCAATTGAGCACACACTGATCACATATGACAACAGTGCATAAAGCAAGAACTTTATCACAATCCTTTGTACAGCTTCAGCTTATAAACTACTTTATAAAAACAGAATATAAAGTTAATATGGAAAAACAAATGTAAGAAATACTGCTACAAAACTTGAGTGTGTGTATGTATGCCCATACTATGGACTTAACTGTCTCCCCCTAAATTCTCCTACTGAAACCTTAACCCCCAATGTGAGGGAATGTGGAGATAGGGCCTTAGGAGTAGTTAAGGTTACACACAAAACTAATAATAATGATTAACCCTGGGCAATGAGATCAGCTTAACTTTATACACTGCTGTTCCAGTGAAAATTTTTACAAAAAAAGTTTATTAAAGACTAAATAAATTCAACCCTAAAATAAATAAATTTCTAAAATATTTCTAGGTACCAAAAACATTCATACCTTTGTACACAAAAGCAGATATGCCTACAGAAAAGCAAACAACAACAACAAAAAAAGATGCAGCAGTGGAAGCACGGAATCCTAACCACTGGGCAACCAGGGAATTCCCTATAGAACATTCCTGAAAAGACAAAATTATAGAAATGGAGGGCAAATTAGTGGTTGTCAGGGATTTGAAAGGTGACAAAAAGGCCTCTTGAGGGTGACAGAGCTGCTCCATGTCCTGACTGTGCTGGCAGGTGTAAAAACATACACACAATAAAACTCCACAAAACTAAATATACACATGTGTATACACACACACAAGTAAGACTCAGAAAATCCTGAAAAAGGCTAAGTGGATTGTGTCTATCAGTGTGGCTGTGACACTGCACTACAGTTCTCGAAGTTGTCGCTGCTGGGGAAACGGGAATGGGACAGTACTGCTCTTTCTGTATTATTTCTTACAACTGCATGTGACTCTACAATTATCTCAAAATAGAAAGTTAATTTAAAAAGAGAAAAATCCTATAAAAGGACAAAAATAGATGTTTTGGCCATCATTTATCTTCTTACAGAGTCATTTCAAATGCACTTTCTGGAAAAAAGTGTTTACTCACTAACTGAATCTTACTGAGACAGTACAACCCTCTCTGGAGTACTCCTCATAAAGCTCTAAACTTTCCTCTTAAAACTTCTCAAGATCTAATTTTATCTTATATACATACCTGTATTCCCCACTAGAAGGTAACCTCCACAGGACAGACTTTTGTTTCATTCAATGTTGTATTCCTATCACCCTGATCAAAACTTGCCACTTTGCAAGCACTATAATAAAGGAGTGAAATCAATGGCATTATAAAGTCTCTTGTTATCTACTTTGTGTATTGTCAAATAAAAATGTGTTAACCCACACCAGCTCTCCTAATGGCAAATATCCAGTACTCACTCCTCTGTGAGCTGATTCAGGTTTGTGGGGTGAAAAAGTATAATTCTGGCTTAAAAACAGTCTTGCCATACACTCCAAAGTTTGCTTATGAACTTCCAAGTTATCCCCTGCTTTCTGCCATTTGAACAGACAGTCATGGTCCAATCATCTGTAGCTATTTTACTGGTCTTGAAAATATACTCTCAAAAACTGGGAGGTAAAGAAATGTACAGGCTAACTGTAGACTTATTACTAATATTCAATTAACAGCAGCAACTAATCCTGACCCCTCACTATGTGCCAGACAATGCTCTGATAGTGTTATATCCAAGCCTGTCACAACTCTGAACTAGGTACTACTGTTACCTCCACGTTTTAAAATGAGAAAAACAAGATGCTTAAAAGTTAAAAACTCAAGATCACAAAGGTAGTAGACAGGAGAGCCAGGTCCATCTTAGATGTGCCTTATGCCAGAGTCTTCACTGCTAACTAAATCAGCAGAACTGAAAAGTAAGTCTGTTTTGGTAAAATAAATCTATTGGGTTTCAAATAAAGTAACATATATAAAATACAAATACTTGATATATAGTTGAGCTGCTAAAAACCGAGCATCTTGAAGATGAAAAGTGTAGCTGGCTGAAAATATTAGAATCACATCATTAAAAGGTCAAGAATCAGCAACTCAATTAAACCACCAAATCAAGCCACACTGAACCTTTAGAAGATTCGAAGTCCAAAAGAAATACAAAATGTCTGACACTTTAAAAAAGAATAATAAATAAACGGCTACTTCCCAACAACACTGAATGCCAGACTATGTTCACTACCATACTGCCAGGTCAACGAAAGAGCTGGAAGTGTAATACTTCTGTACAGATAAAAAGTAAGCAACAAATGAAAATACAGTTCCTTTATGAGACTGAAACACCACTGCAACTAAGCATACTAAAAAAAAGCCTTTCTGCTTTAGTTTTCCAATGCTTGAAAAATAAGGATAAAATTTCCTCTTGCATTTACCCCTCAAGTTTTCACATAATCTGAAACACTACCAAAACAATTCAAGTACTAAAGCAAGAGTCAAAAACTAAAAGGCCAAGAGGAGCCAGGCATATAAGTTACCCAGTCAGTAATAAGGCAAAAATGGAGTCTTGCCCAGCCAACACACCTAATTCCAATATAGAAAAGAGTTGCCCTTCAAAAAAAGACAGAAATCTGTAGTTTAGTGTTAAACCTGATTTTTTAAATGTTGTCAACTAATTCAGTTACAATCCAAACACATGCAAATTGAAAACATCTAATTATATCATATATTGTAGGCATCAAAATGGCTAAAATTATAAGATAGCTAATATCAAGTGCTGGGGAGAACATGCAGCAACTTGAAACAACTTGAACTCTCATACTCTGCTAAAGGGAATGTAGATGTGATACAATCTGTTCAGAAAACTGTCTGAAGTCATCTACTTAGGGCTGAACATCTGCATGTCCTATTACAAGTCTGAAATTCCACTCCTAACATAAATTCATAGACTTGAACCAAAAAACATGTTCAAGAATGTTCAAAACAGTGCTCTTCTTAATAAACAAAAATTGGAAACGTTCCATCACCCACTAACAGCAAAATGAGAATATAAAATGAGGTACATTCATACAATGTGTAACACCAAGCAAGAATGAGACTAAGAGGCTGCTCCTACATAACTGATCTTACAAATATGCTTAAAGAAAAGAGGCCCACAATGTTCTTATAGAGTTCAAGAAAAAGCATGAAAAAGTAAAAAATGAATCTACAATGTAGTGCGTGAAGTCAGTGGTTACCTCTGGGAAAGGACAGTGACTGGCAGAGGGTAGGAAGAGCAGGACTTCAGCAGGTCCTGATTCAGTTCTATTTCCTGATCTGAGTACTGTTATGAGCTGTTTTCATCTTGTGAAAATTCCAAAATTTATGGTCTGTATACTGTTCCGTAGGTGTGTACACTTCAACAAAAACTTTAAAACACACACAGCCCCAAGATACCCAAGGAGCCCAAACAAAGTATTTCTACAGGTGGGCCCAGCTTATCAGAGCAGATCTGTCTGACATCCCAGCTAAAGAAATAGTCTCCATTCTTACACCTGAAGAAGAGCAAAGAAAAAAAAAGTAAAAGCAATATAAAACTGTGTCAGTGACTCTACCTGATCAAGTCAACAACTAACAAAATTTAAATTTCTCCTAATAACACCTCTCAGAATGTGTCCTCCCTTTTAATTGCCTCATACACTTACCAAACCAAGTGTCTCATAAAATCAGAGTATAATACAGCTAAACATAGAAAGTAAATCAAAAATCAAAAATAAAGTGTAGAAAATTCAACGCAAACATTAAATCACCAACACAATCCTGTTCCCTGATTCCTGAACAACCTAACTCAACTGGCCACTCACTAATAGGAGACAATTTTATCTCACCCAAAGGAGCCACAATCTAGACCATTCCGAGTTACCCAGAAGCCTACAGCAGACAAGAGGAGCCTTGGGCTTCACCCAGTTGAGTTAAAGCAAGTCCCACAGAATCCAACTACATAACGCAGCTACTTAATCAAGTAACTGTTAAATGACTAAACGCTGACTTCAAAATGCCTTCCCAGCACTGACTGCCTGTCCTCTCAAGAACCTATCTCCCAAACACGTTCGGATCCTGAGATATGAAATGGTCCCCACCTTTGAGTCATTGCTAGTATTTCTCCTCCATCTCCAACCTCACCTGTTTACAGCCTGTCCTAACTTTCATGTCCCAAATATAACACATCTATGTATTAGAAAATCCTAAAAATATCACATATTAAATTGAACACCTCATTTTTTTAAACATGCCTCTTCTTGTAGGTAACAAAACCACTGTTCAGTTTCACTGCTTACTAATCAAACATAACGAATCAATCTGAGCCACAACTCAATACATCCAGCAAACTTACCTAGAAAATGCAAAGTTGCTGCTCCAACGTGATAAAATTCCACCAATAAAGTAACCATTTTGACAAAACATTTTAAGTTGCAAATTATTCTTCTTAGCATATCACCCTCACCAAATATATCTACATTGAAGTCAGACCCATCAGAGCAAAAGAAACAATCTTAAAAACACACACTAACACCCATCTCTAGGAAGACACAATAATCCTCACAGAGCAAACAGCTGCTAAAGCATCAAGCCAAATACACCATTTACAGTTTAAAAAAAAGAGAAAGTTCTGACATCCAAGTTAGGCAGCCTATCAAATGAGTTTCAAATCTAGTAACTTTTTAGAATTCCCAAGGAAGTAGGATTTTTCCACGTGGTTTAGAAATGCTCCATACACTCAGAAACAAACAAGGGAAAACTCGACACACCTCTACTTTTCAAGGGCAACCTTTTGTAAACTAGATTACCACTCACTAACGACAAACAAGTCACAAGGTAATAGATAAAGACAAGTAAAAAAAAAAGGCCCGCTGTCCTGAGAGAGCCGAATTCGAGGGCTCAGTCGCACACAAATGTGCGCGGCTCATGGCGAGGCACTTTTCCGAGGCTCCGAACTGAGGGTTCGCTGGATACAAAGTGGTAGAAAACAAGAGATACACCTCCGGACACCCTGCAGACTCCCGCCAGCTTTCAAGAAAACTGCGGAAATACAAGTTTGGGTGAAATCCCGACTCAGACCGAGCACGCGAGAGACGGCTGCGCGTCGGTTCGCTCCCGATTCCTTAGAAAGCATTTCCTGCCTGGAAAACCTCTCTCCCAGAAGCCGTGCGCACACACACACACAGAAAAAAAAAGAAAAGAAAAAAAAACTTTTTCCGCTCTTCCAACCCACTCCTGGAAGCCGCGGAGCCCGCCCCGACCGACACACACCCACCGGGGGACCCCTTCGCTCGGCCCGGGGCGCGCGCGCGCACACACACACACACTCACAGGTGCCGGCAAACCCGGCCCCTTTCCACACCCCCCGGAAGCGACACCCCCATCTCCCGCACGCCGCGGCCCATCCCCCGTCCTCCCCGCCCCCACCCACACCCCCGCCCCCCCAAAAGTCCACCGCCCCCAGTTCCCGGGAAGCCGACCGGCCCTCGCCGCCCGGGCGGGCCGAGGGCTGTGGGGAGGGGAGGCAGGAAGACGGAAGGAGGCCCCAGGCCCCGGGCCTAGGCCTCTCGGAACGCTGAGGGAGACGAAAGCTGAGGGGAGAGGGGGGACCCCGCGGGCCGGGCTCCGGCGCCCCCCTTCCCCCGCCTCCCCGAAGCCCCCCGCCCCCGGGCCACACTCACTTGCCAGCCGCGGCCCGTCGAGTACCCCGCTGCTGCCGCCTCCGCCGGCTCCGGGGCCCCCCAGTTCCGGCTTCTTGGGCCCCGCGGGCGGCCCGGCTCCCCCGGCCGGGACCGCTCCGGGCGGGAAGCCGGCCCCGGGCGCGCCCGCCAGAGCCAGGGGGACGCTGTTGCTATGGAGGCCGAGGCCCGGCGCGGCCCCGGCGGCCGGGTCCTCATGCAGGAACTGACACTCCTCCCCGTAGAAGCACGTCTTATCCTTGGCGTAGTAGCGGCAGTACTTCAGCTTCACCCCCGCCGCCGCCGCCCCGCCGGGGACGCCCCCGACCCCCGGCGGGGCCACCGCCACCACCGCCGCGGCCGCCGCCAGCGAGGAGGACGCGGAGGAGGCGGCGGCCGAGGGGGGCGGGAGGCCGCCGCCACTGTTCATGGCAACGCCGCAGCCTCGTCTTCCGCCGCCGCCACCATAGACCGGGGAGGGAGGGACGGCGCTGCCGGGGGGCCGGAGAAAAGCCCGGGCGGGCGGGTCTGTCCCGCTGCGGGAGCCGGAGCCGCCCGGGGAGGGGGGGAGGGGAGGGGAGAGGGGAGGGAGGAGGGGGCAGGAGGGAGGGGCGGGGAGGGGGAGAGTCGGGAGTCTCTCTCACTCACTCTCGCCTTCTCTTTTCTTAAAGGGGCCGCGCGCGGGACGACGGGGTGGGCGCGCGGGCCCTCTGACAGGGACTTCGAGGGCGCGGGCTCGGGGAGTAGGGGGAGTGGAGGGGGCGCGGCGGCGGCAGCGAACGGGCGGGGAGGACGGAGGGGCCGGTTTATTTTTAAATTCTGCCTCCACTCGCTCTCTCGCGCTCTGGTTCCTCCGAGTTGTTTATTCCCTTTTCCTCTTCCTGAGACGGCCGTCGCCGCTGCGCCTGCGCGCCGGGGCGCGGGGGCTTGTGGGTAACGGGAGCGCCAGCGGGGGAGGGGGAAGCCTGGCCGGGTGTCGGTTGGACCGGCGGGCGGTCGGCGGTCGCGCTTCTCCGACGCCGAGCCGGCTGGGGGAGCGTTCTCACGAGGCGATAGGCCTTCCCGCTTTCGTTTGTCCTCTTACTTGTAAAGCCAGAGCGTCATTTCTTAATTGAAACGACGAAATTTACGGAATGTGATGGTCATTTCTTGGGGGGGGGGGGGGGCGCGCCTGAGGCCGCAGCCTAAGCCCTGGCTCTCCCAGCTCCGTCTGTTCGTCGCACTTCCGCGCCCTCACTTTTCCCCCACCCTCCTTTTTTTTTTTTTTTTTTTTTCTCTTCCCGCTCAGGGTGAGGAGAGCTACAGAAATGATTGCCTAAAACTCCTGGGCCTTTTATAAAAAAAAGAAAGGAACCAAAGGAGGTTGACTTAGGCAAACCCCCAACTGAGTACAGCACCTGTTTTCTCTATTTATATTACTGAAAGCCTCCAGTAAAATATTATGAAAAAAAATCAGATGCCACCTGGGGACAGCAATGCAGAGGCTACCCCTGAACGTTTCAGTTCTATCTACGCCCGGGGTTCTTTTCTCCAGTCTGTCTAGTCTTGATTCGAAATTAATTTTCAAAAGATAGGGTTTTTCGCGCACCCATCGGTAACGTTATGTTCCGCTGTATTTAAAAAAAAAAAAAAAAGTTTTCAAGAGTTTTTAAAGAGTTGCTATGAAGGGAAAGTATTGTTTTGATTTTTCTCCTCTGCAGTCGATTTTCTCAAAAGGCAGTTGGAAGGGAGGAGAGATGTTTGTTGGCGGTATTTGTGGCAAACAGAAGAGGTCACAGAAGAACGAAGAGAAGCCAGTGTACCACACTGCAGAAGGAGCGGGGGTGGGGGAGTGGATTCCTTAGACCACAAACGGGTAAACCTGGTGATGTTCCTTAGCTAAACTAGGAATAACATTGTATTACGTCTCCCTGTTTAAAAATATTTTCACGTGTATGTCTGTTCAACAAATGCTTATTAATGCCTGTTACGTGTACCAGGAACTGAGCTCAGAGCTGGGGAAGCAGAAGTAAGCAAGAGGCATTCTTTTCTGAGTTTCAGATGGCTTGTTTATCCCTTGGTTAGAGAGACACATGGTACACAGGCGATTACAAACCTGTGTGTTAAGTGGTAACCTTATCACATTAGCTATTAGAGTGTGGGCTTTCTGGAGAAAAGCTGATACCTTATTAGAGAGGAGAACATGTTTTGAATTGGGACATATCTGAGTTTTTAATCCAGTGCCTACACTTAACAGCTGTGTTACTTGTGGTAAATAGCTTCATTTCTCTCTGCCTTATCTATAAACCAGCTAAGAATGGTTAGTTACTTTGTAAAAAATAAACTAATAATGTATATAAAGTATCCAGTGTTTAGTAAGGATTCGATAGATTGTAGCTATGTCTCTTGGTACAATAGTATTACTGCTACTAGTAGCCAGTGTGTAAGAGTGCAGGAAGGAGCTTTGCAGGAAAACGGAACAGCTTCAGATAAAGACCTTGAGGTTGAAAAGAGCTTGGATTGTTAGAATGGTGATAGTGGAGAATTGAGTGGAGGCAGGATCATAAAATCCTTGAAAGGCACAGTAAAGGATTAGACATTTTTCTTGAGAGCAATAGAAAGTTATTACAGGGTTTTAAAAAGTCAAGTAATGGCATTATCAGATTTCCCTTTAGGAAAAAAACTGACTCGCATAAGAACTATATGATGAAAGTAAAGATGAGTTACCACCATTTTATTGAACAAACTGAAGGTCTAGAGTTACATGAAGTTACCAGCTTGTCAGGTGCTTCCTTCGTGGCTCAGTGGTGGAGAATCTGCCTGCCAATACAGGAGCTGGGGGTTCGATCCCTGGCTTGGGAAGATTCCCTGGAGAAGGAAAAGCAACACACTCCAGTATTCTTGCCTGGAGAATCCTGTAGACAGAGGAGCCTAGCAGGCGACAGTCCACGGGGTCACAAAGAGTTGAACACGCCTTAGCAGCTAAACAACAACAACAAACAGCTAGTAAATTTCAAAGCCGGGACTTCCATTCAGGCCTTCTAACTACAAAAGATGTGCTCTTTCCACTGCATATTTGACCATTTCTAGGTGAGTGTGTGTCTGTGGATGGCTAGGAAAGAGAAGTGTCAATGGCGAGACAACAGAGCTTCATTAAATTCATACCATATCAAGCAATATCTTTCAGACAAGCCTTTGTTGAGAATCTACTGTATGCAAGGAACCACGCAGGTTCTGTGCTAGGCACTGATACACAGAGGTGTATAGGATACAGTGTTCGTCCTCAAGTGTAACCAGGGCCGTGAGAGAAATGCCAAAGGTAGAGCAAGTCACCACTCAATACCACGTTTGACAGTTTGCTATATTAAATCCCTGTGAACAAGACGGAGGAAAGTAGGCTGCAATACTATGGTTAGGAGACTTCAGTGCTCTTTGATTAGTCAGTCAAAATGTTAAAGCTGGCTTTGGAGCTCATTGAACAATATCCAGAAAGTATTGATAAATTGACCACATATCAACATGGTCTTTACTGACCTCTTTTGAACTCTGTTTTTAACCTATTTTTATGGAAAAAAAGAATTATCGACTGCCTAGATGAAGAAATACATGACAAATTTAGCAGATCTGCAATGTGTTAGGAGACCAGTGGAGATCAGTTCAGTCACTCAGTCATGTCCGACTATTTGCAACCCCATGAACTGCAGCACACCAGGCCTCCCTGTCCATCACCAACTCACAGAGTTTACTCAAACTCATGTCCATTGGGTTGGTGATGCCATCCAACCATCTCATCCCCTGTCATCCCCTTCTCCCACCTTCAATCTTTCCCAGCATCAGGGTCTTTTCAAATGAGTCAGTTTTTCGCATGAGGTGGCCGAAGTATTGGGGTTTCAGCTTCAACATCACTCCTTCCAATGAATATTCAGGACTGATTTTCTTTAGGATGGACTGGTTGGATTTCCTTGCAGTCCAAGGGACTCTCAAGAGTCTCCTCCAACGCCACAGTTCAAAAGCAGCAATTCTTCAGTGCTCAACTTTCTTTATAGTCCAACTGTCACATCCATACATGACTACTAGAAAAACCATAGCCTTGACTGGACAGACCTTTTATGGAAAAGTAATGTCTCTGCATTTTAATATGCTGTCTAGGTTGGTCATAACTTTTCTTCCAAGGAGTAAGCATCTTTTAATTTCATGGCTGCAGTCACTATATGCAGTGATTTTAGAGCCCAGGAAAATAAAGTTTGTCACTGTTTCCCCATCTATTTGCCATGAAGTGAAGGGACTGGATGCCATGATCTTAGTTTTCTGAATGTTAAGCTTTAAGCCAACTTTTTCACTCTCCTCTTTCTCTTTCTTCAAGAGGTTCTTTAGTTCTTCTTCACTTTCTGCCACAAGGGTGGTGTCATCTGCATATCTGAGGTTATTGATATTTCTCCCGGCAATCTTGATTCCAGCCTGTGCTTCATCCAGCCCAGCGTTTCTCATGATGTGCTCTGCATATAAGTTAAATAAGCAGGGTGACAATATACAGCTTTGACGTACTCGTTTTCCTATTTGGAAACAGTCTGTTGTTCCATGTCCAGACCTAACTGTTGCTTCCTGACCGGCATACAGAATTCTCAGTAGGCAGGTTGGGTGGTCTGGTATTCCTATCTCTTTAAGATTTTTCCACAGTTTGTAGTGATCTACACAGTCAATGGCTTTGGCATAGTCAATGAAGCAGAAATAGATGTTTTTCTGAAACTCTCTTGCTTTTTCGACGATCCAGCAGATGTTGGCAATTTGATCTCTGGTTCCTCTGCCTTTTCTAAAACCAGCTTGAACATCTGGAAGTTCATGGTTCATGTACTGTTGAAGCCTGGCTTGGAGAATTTTGAGCATTACTTTACTAGCGTGTGAGATGAGTGCAATTGTGCAGTAGTTTGAGCATTCTTTGGCATTGCCTTTCTTTGGGATTGGAATGAAAACTGACCTTTTCCAGTCCTGTGGCCACTGCTGAGTTTTCCAAATTTGCTGGCATATTGAATGCAACACTTTCACAGCATCATCTTTTAGGATTTGAACTAGCTCAACTGGAATTCCATCACCTCCACTAGCTTTGTTCATAGTGATGCTTCCTAAGGCCCACTTGACTTCGCATTCCAGGATGTCTAACTCTAGGTGAGTGATCATACCATTGTGGTTTTCTGGATTGTGAAGATCTTTTTTGTGTAGTCCTGTGTATTCTTGCCAATATACAATGTGATCAATGACCGATTAGGATTTGTAAATCTCCATCAGCTGAAAAAAGTGCAGCAGTGCTAACAAGATGAAACCTCAAATAAATTTAGGAAAACAGAGCAAACACTCTTTAATAAAGCGTTGATAATACAGCCTCACCCACTTCCCCCGACCCTGCATCCTCAAAGCAAGTTAGCAGTGTTTTTTTAGAGGCCTTTAAAATGTACATCATTATTATTCTGCTTTGCAAATAAATCCTAAGAAGGTAACTCTAAATAACAAGTTTTATGCTACAGTGTGCTCATTGAAATATAGCATATGAAAGCCAAAAAAGAAAAGATGCAAACAACCTAAATTCTAGAAACAAGGGGAATGTTAAACAGTGGACTATTCACAAAGACTATTATGCAGCCATTAAAAAGCCATGAACTGTGCAACAGTGCTTATGATAGTGTAAGTATTTAAGGTGATGCAAAATTGCATTTGTTGTTTTATTATAATGATGTAAACAATTAAAAATCTAATAGAAATAAAGATTAAAGTAACTACCTCAAAATATTAATGGTGGTTTTACTGAGGTGATTAGACAATAGAGACTTCCCAAATCTGTATCATGAACATACATTATTTCTATAATAGAAAAATAAGCATTAAAACTTGATTGTAATTTAATCTTAACCTTTTATTCTAAGGAGTGAGTATATGGGCTTTTGTTAAATTGTTCTCCGTATTTCTTATTTTGTTTTCAAATAAATTAATTTTGTGAAAACATGCTGGGCACTTGTTGGCTGTTCCTTCAAATTTTTCACTAGTCTGGTATTTCTCAGGACTTCCCTTGGTGGCTCAGATGGTAAAGAATCTGCCTGCAAGACAGGAGACCCAGATTCGATCCCAGGGTCAGGAAGATCCCCTGGAGAAGGGAGTGGCTGCCCACTCAGGTATACTTGCCTGGAGAATCCCTTGGACAGAGGAGCCTGATGGGCTACAGTTCATGGGGCTGCAAAGAGTTGGATTCCACTGAACAACTAACATTTTCAAAGCATATTTCATGGAAGATTGGTTTAACAGTATGTTAACTGATACAAAGAAAAAAGTTATTGACAAAGTTGGGGAAACTGAGTTAAACAACTTCTAAGTCTTTTTCAGAGCCTTTAATATGTTGATATATTATTAATACACAGAATTTACCAAAATTTTTACTGCTTTTCCTTTGAGAGACATTATCCTTGTCGTCCACTTTCTCATTTTTCCTATATTTTAACATTTATCCACATTCTTCAGTTCCCCCTTTCCCAGCCCTGCTGGCTTGCTTTCTATTCTGTTCAGCCATAAAAAGGAGACACTGCCTCATCTTAACAGAACAGGGGCCCTCCTTCCATCCAGGACCTTTCACTTGTGCTCTGAACCTCCCCTAGCATTTCCTCCGGTATCTAGTCATTCTCCACCAGTGTCTTCTGTTTTCTGACCCTCTTCTTAGTATGCAAATAGGTAAATTGAAATAATTTTTAAGTCATTTATTCCTTCCCATTGT
The DNA here is from genome assembly GCF_910594005.1 of Cervus elaphus. NCBI lineage: Eukaryota > Metazoa > Chordata > Mammalia > Artiodactyla > Cervidae > Cervus > Cervus elaphus. The sequence goes on from NC_057844.1 coordinate 32,207,589, forward strand.
AATCAGAAAAAACAATATTTTTGTCCGTTTTTTTAAAAGCCCTGTAAACAGTCACTCCTACTAAGAGGGCTAACTGACCTGGCCATGGAGGGGGACAATTTGGGCTTCCCTGGTGGCTCAGACGGTAAAGCATCTGCCTGCAATGTGGGAGACCCGAGTTCGATCCCTGGGTCGGGAAGATCCCTGGAGAAGGAAATGGCAGCCCATTACAGTATCCTTGCCTGGAGAATCCCATGGATGGAGGAACCTGATAGGCTACAGTCCATGGGGTTGCAAAGAGTCGGACACGACTGAGTGACTTCACTCTCACTTTTCATGAAATATTTAAATATCATACCCTATGGATTGCAGCCATGAAATTAAAAGACGCTTACTCCTTGGAAGGAAAGTTATGACCAACCTAGATAGCATATTAAAAAGCAGAGACATTACTTTGCCAACAAAGGTCCATCTGGTCAAGGCTATGGTTTTTCCAGTGGTGATGTATGGATGTGAGAGTTGGACTATGAAGAAAGCTGAGCACCGAAAAATTGATGCTTTTGAACTGTAGTGTTGGAGAAGACTCTTGAGGGTCCCTTGGACTGCAAGGAGATCCAACCAGTCCATCGTAAAGGAGATCAGTCCTGGGTGTTCATTGGAAGGACTAATGCTGAAGCTGAAACTCCAGTACTTTAGCCACCTCGTGTAAAAAGTTGACTCATTGGAAAAGACCCTGATGCTGGGAGGGTTTGGGGGCAGGAGGAGAAGGGGACGACAGAGGATGAGATGGCTGAATGGCATCACCAACTCGATGGACATGAGTTTGAGTAAACTCCGGGAGTTGGTGATGGACAGGGAGGCCTGGCATGCTGTGATTCATGGGGTTGCAAAGAGTCGGACACGACTGAGCAACTGAACTGAACTGAACTGAACTCTATGGCCCAACAGGGCCACTCGTGGTATCTCCCCTAGAAAAGTACTGTTGTGTTCAAGGAGACATACTTAAGATGCTCCCTTGAGGCATTGTTGATAATAGTAGAATTAATTGGAAGTAGCCTAAGTCTTCATAAACAGACCGTGTGTACCATTGTTGTCTAAGACCTATCATTGAATGAAAAAAGCATGATGCAGATATATATGTGAAATACAGCACCTTTTATGTAAGATCGTTAAAACATATTTCTTGTAAGGCTATATATAAATGTATACAGAAAGGGCTGGAAGGATAAACATGAAATTGCTAACAGGAAGAGATTGGGAGGAGTGATGAAAGAGGCCTTTAGCTTTATTTGTATCACTTCAGTTTACAAGAAGAATATATGCCTGCTTATGTAGTTAAGAATTTATTTTTAAAATTCTCATTGGTCTCCTTTTTTTGCCCTAACTTCTCTTCACAGGCAATTTATTTGAATCATCCATATGTAACGATTATCTTCATCTCCCGTTCATCTCTTAATCAAGATTAATCTGACCTTTGTCCTTGCTGTGTTAATTTTTTTTCCCCAGAGCTACCACTGGTATTAGTTAGCAGATTTATTAGTACTTTTCTTCAGCTGTTTTATATTTCCTCTAGAACACTGAGCAGTGTTAACCATTTTCTCAGCACTCCTCTTTCTTCCAGTCTAGTCACCAGTGTTTCCTCCAAATCTGCCATTCTGTGCCACCTGCATGGTAGGCCTTGCAGAAGTATGTGTGAAATACATTTCAAGTAATTCATTTATTACCATTCAAGACAATGCATAGGATATCCTCTGAGCTTTAAGCTCATTTTTGTGAGCACAAAATGTAATGTTAATGAAACAAAAAGTTACATCAGATTTGGAATTAAAATAACTGGTTTGAAACCTGGCTTTTACTACCTATACCTGTGCAGCTTTTAACAAATCCTTTAACATCATTCAGCTTCAGTTTCTTAATTTTTAAGATGGAACTAGTCCCTGCTTTATGGAGCTGTCCTAAGGAGTGAATGATACAATGAGAACTTCATGGCAAAAATAATCTCTCTGGCAGTAAGTACAAATTTTTATTTGCAAAGTAATTTTAACCACCTTTCTGTATACAAGAGATCCTACTTCTGACAATTTTTATTACCTTCAATATTACTTCTTTTAGCACTCTCATGCATCTCTTATATGATGATGTTGGCAATTACTGTAATGATGCCTCAAATTCTGTAGTGTTTCACAGCCTGCAAAAGCAGCCAGGCTTGTTCATCGCTTCTCCCAACAATCCTGTGAAACAGTTAAAATGAAGATGTTGTGTTAATATTGGGATTCTGAGACTTTGAAAAGATCTGTAAAATTCTGTCATTTGCTCCAAAATAAATCAGCTGAGAGGCTCACATGTTCTATGATCTTTCTCCTGAGCTGCAGCCATCTCATTGGAACTTGTGTCCTCCCATTCTGGATTTTCTTACTGTTACCTTCATCTCACGTCAGAACTAAATATATTTCTTCCTCATCCTTCATTGAAATGCACCAAATCCATATTTCATTCCCTTAGATTCTTTTTGGTATCCCTCACGCAAGTCCAGGATTTTGAAACCCATAATCGCACACTAGAGAAAGAGAGTAACTTGCAAAATTTTGTGTTCTCTGGCACTAATGTACACAAATGCAGCAATATTCCTATCTTTGGATGGAAGAAATGGAAGTATGTAATAATGAGATTTTTTTCTCTCTTTCAACTGATTCTCTAAATGAATATTTCTTTCCAAGTAGTCACCTTGGCAAAAACTAGACTTAACTCTAAATTATAATGTGTTTTTGAGATTTGCTTAAGTACTCTAATCACATTTCTTAAAATATCTTCATAGTAGCAAATCTTCATTCTTAAGGGAAGATTTGATTTTTGGAAATGACTCAAAGTTATCAGAGCCAGTTGTGGGAAATAAAAATTACTGAGCCAAGCCATGTCATTTGTGATTAAAGATAATGATGTCAATAGAAATAAAGCCAATATTCTTGTGTGGTTCATGAGCTGATGCTGAGAATAATTTCATAAAAAACAATGGGAGCATTATTAGAATATATAATCTTCCCACATAGCTATAAGTGTTCTAAAAGGAAAGAATTTGATTATATATTCATGATTGCTTTTTAAAATTTTTCTGAGTCTTATTTTTCACACATTTCACATCCCCTAAATATAAATTTTGTAGGCAACTGCCTACTCACATAGTAAGGCTAAAGAACCCCTTTTCAGGAAGGGTTCACTCTTGAGCATAGATTACTAATAATAAGTCTTTGGTCAACACTAAGTCATTTTCATGATAATAAAGATTACATCCAAAATGACATACAATCCATCAATTATATTTGTTCTGGGATATACTGTGAGAATTATATTTTGTGCGGATGGCCTCCAGGGACATTCCGGGCCCCCCCCCCCAGCCCCCCACAGCAGACTGCTAGAAGCTTGTGTTAATTTGTTGTTGTTAGTGTTCAGTCGCTAAGTCGTGTCTGACTCTGCAACACCATGAACTGCAGCATGCCAGGCTTCCCTCTCCTTCACTATCTCCCAGAGATTGCTCAAACTCATGTCCATGGAGTTGGTGATGACATCCAACCATCTCATCCTGTGTTGCCCGCTTCTCTCCCTTAAGTACCAATAATGGGCAGATGGAGGTAAAATGTCATGCTTTGTGAATAGTTAGGGATTGTGTTAGTGACAGCAGTCCAAGTTTAAAAATTCTCCCTCAAGACAATCTAGACTGGTAACTACATGAGGGTTCAGTTCTGTTCAGTTCAGTCACTCAGTCGTGTCCGACTCTTTGTAACCCCATGGACTGCCGCACACCAGGCTCCCTGTCCATCGCCAATACCGGAGTTTACTCAAACTCATGTCCACTGAGTCCGTGATGCCATCCAGCCATCTCATTCTCTGTCATCCCTTTCTCCTCCTGCCTTCAATCTTCCCCAGCATCAGGGTCCTTTCAAATGAGTCAGTTTTTTGCATCAAGTGGCCAAAGTATTGGAGTTTCAGCTTCAGCATCAGTCCTTCCAGTGAATATTCAGGACTGGTTTCCTTTAGGATGGACTGACTGGATTTCCTCGCAGTCCAAGAGACTCTCAAGGGTCTTCTCCAACAACACAGTTCAAAAGCATCAATTCTTTGGTGCTCAGCTTTCTTTGTAGTCCAACTCTCACATCCATACATGACTACTGGAAAAACCATAGCCTTGACTAGATGGACCTTTGCTGGCCAAGTAATGTCTCTGGTTTTTAATATGCAATCTAGGTTGGTCATAACTTATAACCATAAGTTATAACCATAACTTGGTCATAAAGGAGCAAGCATCTTTACATGTGGGTAAATTAGAACTATTTTTGAATCCCAGAATGAAATGTACTGCCTTTATATATATCTGTAAGTTGTATATCATCTTATGCTCTAACTTTTGCTCCATAATTCTATACAAGGTTATTAACAACTTCCTAGTACTAATCTTGTCTTGACAAATTTTTGGTGCACTAAAAACAAAAGCCTTCCCATCTGTGGCAATTACCAGTGACCACTATGTTGTAAGATTTTTTTAGCATGTCCATGATCCTCAACTAGAAGAGATAGTCTTTCATTGCTGTATCAACTTAAAAAAATAGTCACAACCTAAAAATTGAGAGTTATGTTTTATTCAGTGGGAATTTGTAGGACTCCAAGCCCCAGAGACAGCATCTCAAGTGAACCTGAGAGAACTGCTCCAAGGAGATGGGGGGAGGAGTTGGGTTATACAGAAGTTCGCAACAAAGGACATGTTAAGTTTGAACAACAAATGTGCAAAGTTACTTCAGTTGTGTCTAACTCTTTGCCACCCCCTGGTTTTTAGCTCACCAGGCTCTTCTGTCTATAGGATTTTCCAGGCAAGAATACTGAAGCAGGTTGCCATTTCCTTTTCCAGGGGACCTTCCGGAGGATGGAGCTTGCATCTCTTATGTCTCCTGCATTGGCAGGCTGGTTCTTTACCACTAATGCCATCTGGGAAGCCCAAAGAATATTGTTAATTAAGGAAAACCTGATATCTCAGGTATGAAGAACAGGGAAGCCAGGCGTGCTGTAGTCCATGGGGTTGCAAAGAGTTGGACAAGACTGAGCCACTGAACAACAACAACAAAAAGATATCTCAAGGAATTTAGCACTCTTCTATGTGTGGGAAGATGCAAGAGGCTGGGCTCTCTGAAATCACTCCTTTCATATGCATTTCAGCTATCTGGGGCTGCTACCCTGTGTTTTTCACATCCTCCTCCTCCAGTTCCTCAGTGCTCACCATAGGGAGTGGCTACAGCCTAATGGCTGCCAGATAGCAGGTATTGTTCTCCTTCTTGGGCTCACTCCAGGTTCAAAAATTCACACTGGAAGGGCTGGAATCACTGATGGCTAAGACATTCTTGTTTATTGACATTCGTTCATTCGTGTTTGTGAAGGCGCTCAGTAGTGTCCGACTCTTTGTGACCCCATGGACTGTAGCCTACCAGGCTCCTCCATCCGTGGGATTCTCCAGGCAAGAATACCGCAGTGGGTTGCCAGTTCCTTCTCCAGGAGATCTTCCCAACCCAGCGATCGAACCTGGGTCTCCCACATTGCAGGCAGACGCTTTACCATCTGAGCCACCAGGGACATGGCAGGAAATATTCCATTTCTCAACTGTCATCGTACTTATATACTTGTCTGTGATTTTTGAGTCTTTGTGGTAGTAAAAGCAGTTTGCCACTTTTACAAGTTTTCAAGGGACTTAAAGACATTCATTCTTATTGTATTCCTGTGCAATACATTAAAATCAAATACAACTTTAACATTAATTGTACCTTGGAAATAACCCAAATAATCAAGTGTACCATTGTTAGCATCTCATACAGCTCCCACCAGCCTTGCTGAATTTCCTTCGGCTTAGCTAAGCCCACTGCACTGTTTCTGTTGGTTAAGTAAGCACCCCTACTCTAGAAAACCACTTTAATATTTCTATAATTTATAGTAAGTCCATTATTGTCATTTTAAAGCTGATAGTTCTGTATTAATAATTGATTTTACTGTTTCAGAGATTAGATATTTGTTTCAGTGTAGATTTTTTGTTTATTTATACTCTTTGATGAAAAACTTCAAATTAGGAGATTTGCTGAAAAAGTATATGTATGCAAGCCAGACTCTTAATGAGATATGCCAGTAGTAAAATTAAAATGAAACTCCTGAAATCAAGAAACTTTGTCTTTTGCACAGACTGCTAACCTCCTCACCTCACATTACCTAGCACACAGCAGGGATCTGGAGACAACAGTTTATTTAGGATTTTTGATGTTTGCCTAAATGCAAACAAACAAAAGAAACCAAGAATGAGAATATTAATATCAACCATAGAAAAATTAAAGCCAAAACACTGAAAAAGACTATTACGTAGAGATAAAGGTGGTAAACTCCACAAACTAGTAATGATAATCATGACAAACTTTTACCCACCAAATAAATATTGAATGCAAAAGTCCAAAAGCACTTAACAATGCAAGAACTTGGTTAGAAACACATGCACATACACACACAATTATAATAGAGTTTCATAAAGCTCTTTCAGAATTTAATAGATATGTGAACAAAAAAACAAAGATATTAATATATTAATAATGTAATTAACTGGCTTGGTCTTTAGCCAAACACAGAACTTTGCACCCTAGCACCAAAGTTTGTATCCTTTTCATGAAACCATGGAAGATTTATAAAAATCAAACATATATTTTGCCATAATCAGAAATCTAAAAGCATGAAAGTAAAAGGATGGTAAAATGTACATAACACAAACCATCAAGAAAAACTTCTAGATATAAAGAAGGACATTTCATATCTCTAATTTAAAGTCATCGATAAGATTTAACAATTCCAGGGAATTCCCTGCCAGTCCAGTGTTTAGATTTCTGCACTTTTACTATGGTGGGCCCAGGTTCAACCCCTGATCAAGGAACTAAGATAACTACAAGCTGCAAGGCATGGCCAAAAAAAAGTTAACAATTCCAAATTTGTTTGCATACAATATATGCTCAAAATGTGCAATGAAAATTGTCAAAACTAAAGGGAGAAAATAGACATATCCACAATCAAAATTGGAAAATTTAAACATGTATCTCAATAACAGATAAAGCAGAAAAAAATCAATAGGGAAAATGCAAATTTTATGAGCAAATTTGACCTGTTAGGCACTGTACTTCCAATTACAGAATATAAATGTATACAGAACATTTATAAAACTGACCATATGCTGTGATATAAAGCAAGTCTTACTGAATTTCAAAGTACTAAAATCATTATAGTCTCTAAGGACAGTGGAACTAAACTAGAAATTAATGAAAACATCAAAATATAGTTAAACACATAATTAAAGGGGAAATATAACCTTAAATCCATATATTAGAAAAGAGGCTGAAAATAATGATATAAATGACCATTTCAAAAAGTTAGGGGAAAACTCTTATCAAATTAAGCCCAAAGAAAGTAAAAAAAATAAATAGAAACATGTACATAATAGACTCAATTGTCAAGAATCGATCCTTTGGAAAGACTAAGAAAATTAATAAACCCTTTACCTATACTGATCAAGAAAACATGAAGGCCCTGATATCGGGTATGAAAGAGAGGATTTTACTACAGACATAAACAGAAAAAATATTGTAAAAAGTTAATTAACAGAAGCTTTAATTAAATAGAGTCAGGAGACCAGAAGGGGGAGCTTTCATACCCTGCAACAATAGCGGAACCCAACAGGAAGAAGAAAGACTGCTTTTCTTTCTTGACTAAGACTCACCAATGAAAAGCCATGGATTCTTTGTCTACTCTAGCCATCCCAACCTCCTTTCCTGCTTTGCACGGTCTTAGTTCCCCGACAAGGAATTGAATCCAGATCCTCGGCAGTAAAAATATGGAGTCTTTAAGCACTGGACTGCCAGAGAATTCCAAAACATGTTTCATCACTGGTTAGAATTATCATCTCTTTCCACTCAGACTTCCCCTTGTGTTGAAGCATGTCGGAGATGTTCAGTTGGAGATAGACAGATTGATTTATCTATCGCTATGTTGGCACCAACCAAAATTTTTTAAATTTTTGTTGAAGTATAGCCGAACCAGAATGTTGTTTTAATTACTGTTGTACAGCAAAGTGACTCAGTTAAACAAATATATATACGTATTCTTTTTCATATTTTTTCCATTATGGTTTATCACAGGATACTGATATTTATATCAGTACCAATATCCTGTGGCTTTCCTAGAGGCTCAGACAGTAAAGAATCCGCCCGCAATGCAGGAGACCTGGGTTTGATCCCTGGGTCAAGATGATCCCCTGGAGAAGGGCATGATAACCCATTCCAGTATTCTTGCCTGGAGATTTCCATGGACAGGAGCCTGGCAGACTATAGTCCTTGGGGTAGCAAAGAGTTGAGTGTGACTAAGAGAACAGCACTTTTACTTTCACAGGATAGTGAATACTGTGCTATACAGTAAGACCTGTTGATTATGGGTTGGGTGGATACTTGTGTGGTTTGGGTTTAGTGGAATATGTTTATGGGACTCATAGTCACTTCCATGTATAATTAAGTAATTGATAATCATCCAGAGTATAGGAATGGCTTCTAAGAGGATTCCTACCTATTCATGCCAACTCACCATGAACCATGATGCCAGGATCTAAGACCAGAGTTCATATTACAATATAAAGCATGCAGCATCTAGAGAATAGAGGAGAGACAAGGTTGAAAACATGCAAAGCTAGAGCCTAGTCTGTAGAAAATTCTTCCAGCCATCAAACGTGTGAAACTATAACCTGGAAGCTTTGCTTTTCTTCAGCACCTGGGCAAAATGGAAGTCCTCTCCTGTCAGGAATGTGTTCAGTAATACTACATGTGTATGGTTTCCCAAGTGGCTCAGCGATAAAGAATCTGCCTGCAATGCGGGAGACCTGGGTTTGATCCCTGGGTGAGGAAGGTCCTTGGAGAAGGAAATGGCTACCCACTCCAGGATTCTTGCCTGGGAAACCCCATGGACAGAGAAACCTGGAGGGCTACAGCCCACGGGGTCCCAAGAGTTGGACACGACTTAGCGACTAGACCACCGTCACCAACGCAACAGGTACAAGCATAAAAAAACCATTCACTATTTTAAAAAGTGCGAGTGGCATAAAATAGAATTTGTCAAAATTCCCATATTTGTTGGACAAAACCTAGAGCAGCTACAAACACAAGCATGGCTTGTGTGAAGTGACACATTTTCCACTTCTATTATTGGGCTGATTCTTAATATATCTAACACATCTTTTCCATATAAACTCTGGTGGTTCTAAACTAGACAACATGTGACACTGGCACCAATGCAGTGAAATGATGCTGAAATCTTACTGCTTACTATGAAAGGAATTTCATTGATATTTTCCCAAATTTGACAATGGTTCTAAAAATTCACATGGCATAACAATCATGAGTTGTAATGCAGAAATTCCAAACTATTAATAATTTTTTAAATTGGCCATGTTTATTAAAAAAAACTCTGGGAATTTAGATTTATATTTTTTAAAAGAAAAAGATTCTTTCTGCTTATTTAATTTGAACCCTTAACCCATAAATGTACAAACATTTTTCTCAGAAAGTAAAAAAATTACTTGAAAGCCAAGAAAATTTATCTATCTGGCTAAACATAATCAAAATGTCAAAGATGAAAAATGCACAAGTTTTAGGTAAATGACTAGGGGAGTGGATGGGATTTTTTGTCATTGAGGGGGAAAGTTTGGAGCTAGTAATGATATGATGAAATATATGTGTGTGTGTTGTGTGTGTGTGTGTGTGTGTGTGTGTGTGTGTATCTGCCCTCAACTTTCATGGCCAGCTCAGCTCTAGATGGTTGGATTTTTAATTTTAGAAAGGAGAAAACAAACAAAGAGAAGAAAATAGAGGAAGAAGAAAGAGTAACGGAGAAAGAAAAAAAGAGAGAAAGGAAGGGGTGGGCAGAGAGAGCAAAGACTCACTATATCTTCTAAGCCTCTGAAGCCTCTGCTTTGATTTGGAAACTCAGCCTAGGCTGGTGAAAGTTCTCTTAATACTTGTACAGTCTCCTTCACCTATAACCAGAAGGACACAAATAGCTTTAGCTTGAGGAAAGTAACTTAACTATTAAGATGACCATTTAGTACTCCCTTGCTGTAGCTCTCTGCAGTGTGTATGCATGTGTGCTCAGCTGTGTCCAGCTCTTTACAACCCCATGGACTGTAGCCCTCCAGGTTCTTCTCTCCATGGAATTGTCCAGGCAAGAATACTGGAGTGAGTTGCCATTTCCTCCTCCAGGGCATCCTCCGACCCAGGGATCGAACCTGTGACTCTTGCCTTTCCTGCATTGGCAGGTGGATTTTTACCACGGCGCCACCCAGGAAGCCGGCACCTCTCTGTTAAGTATCCAGAAATAGCCTGTGTGTACTCTTGGTCTTTCGGAGTCTATCAAGTGTACACTGCACTCCAATCTATTACCAAAATGTAAACTTCTGATTTATGTCACTGACACCACAGAAGGTGGAATGTATGGGCAGGGGAAAGGGGGTGGGATCTATATGGTCCAGAAATATGTATAATCAATGTAGTCATTTTTGTTGATAGAAAGGTAATATTGGTTTAAGTGTTGTTAAAAGTTACTTGCTATTTTAACTCTTAAAATGACTTCATAATTCATTAGTCACATTGCTTTTCATCCCCAGTGGAGAATTTTAAATCCCCAAATTTTTACAAGAGACCAAAATACAAGTACAAGAGTGTCATCAAGGAATTTTAACATTTCAGAGGGACTCTCTGATGACTCAGAGTTCAAATTCCACTGTGCAGAGAATGCTGTCAGTCTTTAGGTTATTAATATAAGTAAAACCACATGAAACTGAAAATATTCTGGTTGTTACAAACTGATAACTATGACTAGCAATTCTGTTTTCTGGAAGAAATTTCAGGCAGTTTTTTGGTTTATCTCATGGCTAATTTATTATTTTTTTTTTGCTGTAGGACTTTTGGGATCTTAGTTCCCTGACCAGGGATGAATCCGGGCCCAAGCAGTGAAAGCGCTGAGTCCTAATCACTGGCCTGCCAGGGAATTCCCTCCTGGCTAATTTGTGTGTGCGTGTGTGTGCGCGCGTGCACGCGCGCACGCTCAATTGTGTTTGACTCTTTGTGACCCCATGGACTGTAGCCCTCCAGGCTCCTCTGTCCATGGGATTCCCCAGGCAAGAATACTGGAGTGGATTGCCATTCCCTTCTCCAGGGTAACCTTCCTGACTCTAGGATCGAACTTGCATTTCCTGCCTTGGCAAGTGGATTCTTTACCACCGGGCCACCCCCCTCCTTCCTTTAAAAGTCGGCTGAAGCTCACTTTCCAGACTAACCCCAAATCACACAAATCTAATCAGATTTGAATTAAGGTGCAGACGAGGAAAGGACTAGAAGCTGCTATTAGACTGATGTAATGAAATGTAAAGACTTCAAAGGTAGAGGGCTGTTGAGGTACGACCATGAAAAAGTACTGGTCGATTTCAAAGTTGTTGGCAGCGATGGTGTCAATGTTCTTTGAAGGTAGATGGTTGGATGGGGATACATCACCATGATTGCAGTTGGATGGAGAGGTGCAGAGAAATGAAGAGAGGACTTCCCTGACGGTCCAGTGGCTAGGACTCTTCCAGTTCAGGAAATGCGGGTCTGATCACTGGTCAGGGATCTAGGATGCCGAGGCAGGCTGTGAGGCACAGCCAAAAGATAAAAGAAAAGAAAAGGAATGAACAGAGTCACTGGATGAGGGTACAGCTGGATTTAGGAAATGGAAAGTTATGTAAGAAGTTACAGTTAGAAAAGGGTAGCGGTGATCGAGAGGAATGCATAATGTACTAGATTTTAATTTAAACTCCCAAACCAAAAACATGATTTGAAGAAGTGATCAGCCAAATAAAGACTGGCCTGGGTGAATTATTCTGGAAGGTACCCCCAGGTTCACATCTCCTGACACCAAGTCAGTAACCTGTGATCCTAAGTACCTATGATAGCTAGCCTGAGCTTCTCTTAGTCTGATAAGTAAACTTACAACTCTGAGAAAGTATACAGATAAGGTTTAAGATGGTTAAAAAAAACACGAAGGCAAATTAGAGTATTTTTGAATTTTGAATATTTTTGAATATGTGCTGTCATAAGTTTTGTAATCATTGTTATAGTTTCTATGTTTTGTTCATGATTTGAGATATTTGATATGTTTTAGAGACTGACAGATTTACATCTTTAAGTGACATACTTAGAAATATTTAACTAATTAAATTTATATTCACAGTTTAAGTATTTAAGGGAACTTGATTGTTAAAATCTGCAAGTTTTGCTTTATTTTTCATGTAAATACTCCTTAAATGCTGAGGAAGTTTGATTGGATTTTATTAGTCATTTGGGGTGTTAAAAAGGAATAAATTTACTAAATGTGTGACTTATGGTTTGAAATGTCTAAGAGAATTTGATAAAACTGTTAAATATTTGAGAGATTTAATAATAAATTATAGTAACAATTTCAGTTTATAAGATAATTATTAACCAAGAAAAAGTAAAAAGTGTTTTAAATTTTAAAACAAACTATATTAGATTTATAAATAAAATAAGATTTGTAAGTTGAGCTCAAAAACCTCAAAAAATTAAGTCCCCAAATTTGCAAACATAACTAAATATTTGTTAAAATAAAAATAGCTGTAAAATGCCCCAAAACATTGATCGATTACATGAACAATGATTCATCCATGTGGCGGAATTTCTAACTATAGAAAATAATTTTGTAGAAAAATCAACATGGATAGCATTTGATTAAAAAAAAACAAGCCATAAAAGTATCATAAGATGATCCTATTTTCTAAAAATATTAATTTTTAACTTTTAAAGTCTATGTATATATACATGCTGGAGATGAAAATGGCAACCCACTCCAGTATTCTTGCCTGGGAAATCCCATGGACTGAGGAGCCTGGCAGGCTACATACAGTCCATAGGGTCACAAAAGAGTCAGACGAAACTTAGTGACCAAACAACAGCAACATACATGCACAGAGAAAAATTTGGATGGACAAACATCAAATTGTTAGTAGTTACTAGTTGATACTTACAGGTATTTGTGGATGAGTGTGCTCTTTCCAATCTTTTTGGTATTTCCAATCTTTTGGCATTCTTTCTAGAAAAAGGATGCTCTTTTTAAAAGAGGTGAAAATGGAGGTAATAGTGTGGAAGTAGCAACGAGGAACTAGGAGAATGTGGTGGTCCAGGCTCCACCACACCATCATCCCTCCACATCCCTGGGGATTGGTTTCAAGACCCTCGAGGACACCAGATTTCAAGGATGCTCAACTTTCTTACATAAAATGGCTTGGCATTTGCATATAACCTACATGCATCCCCTTCCTGTGCACTTTAAATCACCTCCAGATTACCTATAATCCTAATACTTACAGATGGGCTTCCCAGGTGGCGCTAGTGGTAAAGAACCTGTCTGCCAATGCAGGAGATACAAAAGATGTGGGTTCCATCCCTGGGAACCAGAAGATCACCAGAGGAGGGCATGGCAACCCACTCCAATATTCTTGCCTGGAGAATCCCCTGGACTGAGGAATCTGGCCGGCTACGGTCCATGTAGTCACAAAGATTCAGATACGACTGAGCATGCACACACGTACGGAACTCACAGCTGGGGTGAGGCGGGGCTGATAGAGTGGGGCTGCTGCTTCTGCTGCTAAGTCACTTCAGTCGTGTCCGACTCTGTGCGACCCCATAGACGGCAGCCCACCAGGCTGCCCCGTCCCTGGGATTCTCCAGGCAAGAACACTGGAGTGGGTTGCCATTTCCTTCTCCAATGCATGAAAGTGAAACATGAAAGTGAAGTCGCTCAGTCGTGTCCTACTCTGTGCGACCCCATGGACTGCAGCCTTCCAGGCTCCTCCGTCCATGGGATTTTCCAGGCAAGAGTACTGGAGTGGGGTGCCATTGCCTTCTCCGGATAGAGTGGGCAGTCCAGGGCAAATCTAGATGAAAAGAAAGGGTTCGGCAGACTGGAAGTGACAAGGGAAATGATGAGAAGGGGAGACGGTTTACTCTGGACAGAAACAGCATCAAGTATGGGTCGTGGACACCAGGTAGAACATAATGGTCTAGTTTACTATGACTGTTACTCTGGGTTATATGGAAGAGTGGTGGGAATAAAAACGGGGTACGGGCAAGGCTGTTGTTACCAAGAGACTCCCAGATACAGTGGATTAAGTACATCAAAGTTCATTTCTCTCATCAGCATTGTAGAGTTACATATGTCACCCAGGCTTTCTGGGTTCCCTTCTGAACCCTAAATATCTTCCATATGTGGCTCCACATCCCTAGGATGCCATTTTAAAAAAAGATTTATTTATTTTGACTGTGGGGCGGTCTTTGTTGCTGCGCAGGCTTTTCTTTAGTTGGGGTGAGCGGGGGCTGCTGCCTCGTTGCAGTGCGCGGACTTCTTGTGGTGGCTTCTCTTGTTGCAGAGCACAGGCTCTAGGGCATGGAGGCTTCCGTGGTTGTGGCTCCTGGGCTCCAGAGAACTGGCTCTGTAGTTGTGGTGTTCCCGTTTAGCCACTCTGAGGCATGTGGAATTTTCCTGGAGGGGGGATCTAACCCGTGTACCCTGCATTGGCAGGCAGATTCTTATCCACTCACTCACCAGTGATGTCCCAATGCCGTCATTATCTGCACCACCAAAATGCAATTACAGTCCTGTCCATGTTGCAGGTCAGAGGAAAGAAAAAGCACATATAGAATGCAAGAAATTTCCTTTTAAAAAACTGTTTATTTTGAAATAATTCCAAATTCACAGAAAAATTTTCTGAATAGTAAAAACAATTCCTACATCTTCTTCACCAAGATTCTCCAGTTAATATTTTTTTGCATTTATTCTGTTGTATTCATGCTCTCTTTATAGACACACAGAGAGAGACTAGTCCCTGAACACCCTGGTTTGTATTTCCCCCAAAGCAGACCAAGGAATTGTTCAAACAGCTAAAGAGCCTGAAGGAATATAACAGTGAAATGTAACATGTATTCCTGAATAGGACCCTGGACCAGAAAGGAAAAGAGACATTGTGGTAGATAAAATCTGAAAGATATCTGTGAAAGCTCGGCAGTGTTTGTACTAATGCTGGTTTCCTGATATGGAGGTTTTGTGTCCTTGTTTATACAGGAAGATGTCTATAAACACCCTACAAAGCAGTGTATTTAGGGACTAGTCTCTATATGTGTCTATATGATTCATTCTTGGAAGGAGTACCACAGAAATGACTGTGTTCTCCTCAGTGCAAGCATCAAAAGACATTCCATGTTGATCCATTGCTGTAGGTGATATTAACCTTGATCACCTGGTCAAGTTGGTGTCTGCTAGTTTTCCCTGCTATAGAGTCACCACTCTGTAATTGATTGGTATTTTGTTGGGAGGTATTCTGACTGTAACATTCTTCTATTCCATGTCAAATACCTACCTCCTGCTTTAGCATCCACTGATGACTCCTGTCTGAATCCACCATCTCTATGAAGGCTGACAAATAGTAATACATTGTAGGACAAAATGTGGCATCATCATCCTTGGCTTTATGGAAACAAAGTTTTAGAGAGGCCATTGTGATCCTAAGGAGGGAGACAGGGATGATGGTATTGGGGTGACTATAACAATCTAGGTAAGACAGTTGTGAAAATGATCGGCAACTCAAGGTAGAATGGAGGGAGGGAACATAGTGAAAACATATTTAGGACCCAGCTCCTAATCTATCAATAGATATGATGACAAACTGAATGTAAAGATTTAAGAGAAGTTCCCATGAGAGTGACAGGTGACTCTGGCAGCACATTTTGATTATTTTGAAAATGGGTGAGGCAGATATAAACTACAGATTATTGTTGCTCAGTCATGTCCGACTCTGCGACCCTAGGGACTGCAGCACACCAGGCTTCCCTGACCTTCACCAACTCCCAGAGTTTGCTCAGGCTTATGTCCATTGAGTCGATGATGCCATCCCACCATCTCATCCTCTGTCATCCCCTTCTCCTCCTGCCTTCAATCTTTCCCAGCATCAGGGTTTTTTTCCAATGAGTCAGGTGGCACACATATTGGAGTTTCAGTTTCAGCATCAGTCCTTCCAATGAATAATCAGAGTTGATTTCTTTTAGGATTGATTGATGGATCTCCTTGCAGTCCAAGGCACTCTCAGGAGTCTTCTCCAACACCATAGTTCAAAAGCATCAATTCTTTGGTGCTCAGCTTTCTTTACGGTCCAACTCTCACGTCCATACATGACTAATGGAAAAACAAAGCTTTAACTAGACGGACCTTTGTTGGCAAAGTACTGTCTCTGCTTTTTAATACGCTGTCTCTCATATTACCTAATTACAGATAACCTGAATCTTTGGTGTCAAGACAGTGCTGGAAATAGATGAGATAACTAGGAGGGCAGAATGGAGACAGAAGGATTTAACACAGTGGAACACCAGCATTTGAGGAGAGGAAGAAGGCAGGGGAGGAGGAGCTGACAAAGAGGGTTAAGAAGGTTTTATCTGAGAGGTAAGCAATTCAAAGAGAGTGGCTGTAGTTAATAAGACATTAGCAGATTAACTGGTTAATTATTACCTAATGAACTGTATTATCACCTAAGAGAAGTCTGAAGGAATAGAAACTAACAGATATCACCTGGGAGTTGAGAAGAGTGGAGAAAGATAAATCCCAAAGAGCCCCAGGTAGGCAGGGAGCAGCACAAAGACCCCAGGTGAACAGGTTTGTGTAGGAAGAGTGAGAAACCCAGAACTAATTAGCATCCCTCTCTCCTCCATCA
The DNA here is from genome assembly GCF_910594005.1 of Cervus elaphus. Lineage (NCBI taxonomy): Eukaryota > Metazoa > Chordata > Mammalia > Artiodactyla > Cervidae > Cervus > Cervus elaphus. The sequence continues at coordinate 32,224,420 of NC_057844.1, forward strand.
ACTTCTTGGTGCTGAGCAGGGGACACTCTTTTTATTCCTCCGCAAAACAGTGTTTCTTTTCTTCCAGCATTACCTATCTGCCCTCCCCTCTCACCACCCAGACCCACAGAGGAACAGAAAACACCATGAGCTTTACTGTTACTAAACTTGTTACCAAACACATTTTAATAGCTTTAAATATTTTACCTCGAGAAACTACTAGAGAAATAAAAACAAAGCAAAAAGTGAGTGGAATAGAGGGACAGAACTCTGCAAAAATAGCAGTAGAGCAGTGTGTTAGTTACTGTTCTCCTTGAGATATAAATCTGTCCAGGAAAGCTCTCTCTCAGCCCCCTTTCTCTGAGGATCTATGAGATGCCTGGGGAAGTTTCCTTACTTGGGTTTGGTCGTGAATCAAATGATTCCTTTTTTAAACCCAAGGTTACTTCTGCTGCGGCTCTTGCACGCATGCAATTCTCAGTTTCTTTCTTCCGTTTTTTTGTTATTTAAAAAAATGTATTTACTGAGATAAAATTCCCATACCTTCCAAGTCACTCACTTAAAATGGACAATTCAGTATACTCCCAGAGCTGTGCAGTCATCGCCATCACCTAAGTTAAGAAATGTTATCACCCCACAAAAAGAAACCTCAGATCCCGTTAGCAGTCATTGTTTATCTATAATGACTCCCCCCCACCCCCAACTGCACCAGTGCTAGGAAACCACTAATCTACTTTCAGTCTGTACTGATTTGCCTATTCTGGACAACTCATGTTAATGGAATCACATCATTTGTGGTCTTTTGTGACTGTTTTCTTTCACTCAGCGTGCTATTTTTAAGGCTCACCATGGTGTAGCATCTATCTTTCCTTTTTTTTTTTTTTTCTTTTGCCTCAAAAAGTGACATTTATTCAAAGAGTCAAAGAAAAAAAAAAGAAAAAAATGACAAGATGTCCATCCCTTGGCTCCCTTCCCTCCCCCCTCCTGCTGCTCCTCAGCCCCCTCCAAGGTTTTATCCCTGGCTGGTGCTAGGTAGCACAACAGCCCCCCTCAGATGAGGTCAGCAACATTGAGGGGCATTTCCTCAATGGAGGTGTTGTAGAAGGTCTCGATGTCTCGAAGAGTCCTCTTGTCTTCTTCTGTCACCATGTTAATAGCCACACCCTTACGGCCAAAACGTCCACCACGACCGATTCTGTGGATATAGTTTTCCCTATTGGTGGGGAGGTCATAGTTGATGACTAAGGAAACTTGCTGTACATCAATGCCTCTGGCCAGTAGGTCAGTGGTAATCAATACTCTGCTAGAGCCAGAGCGGAACTCCCTCATGATAACGTCTCGTTCTTTTTGGTCCATGTCTCCGTGCATGGCAGAGACTGTGAAGTCTCGGGCATGCATCTTCTCGGTGAGCCAGTCCACCTTCCTCCGGGTGTTGATGAAGATGACTGCCTGGGTAATGGTCAGGGTTTCATACAAGTCGCACAGTGTGTCCAGCTTCCACTCCTCTCGTTCCACATTGATGTAGAATTGACGGATACCCTCCAGCGTCAACTCTTCCTTCTTGACAAGAATTCTAATTGGGTCCCTCATGAACTTCTTGGTCACCTCAAGCACATCAGAAGGCATTGTAGCTGACAGCAAAACCACCTGGGTGTTGCTGTTGAGCTTCTGGAATATGTCATATATCTGGTCCTTGAATCCACGGCTTAACATTTCATCAGCTTCATCCAGTACAAACATCTTGATGTATTTGGGAGACAAGTATCTCCGGTTAAGCATGTCGAACACACGGCCTGGGGTACCCACGATGATATGAGGGGCTTCCATCTGCAGCTTCTGCACCTCAGCACGTACATTGGTACCCCCAATGCAGGCATGGCACGAGGCACCCATGTAATCTCCTAAGGCCATAACTACCTTCTGTATCTGCTGGGCCAACTCTCTAGTGGGTGCCAGGACCAAGGCCTGGGTGGCCTTTAGATCTAATTCAATCTGTTGCAGAATTGATATGGCAAAAGTGGCTGTTTTCCCAGTCCCAGATTGGGCTTGAGCAATCACATCATAACCCTTGATACAAGGAAGAATGGCTCGCTGCTGGATGGCAGAGGGCTTCTCAAAACCATAGGCATATATGCCACGGAGGAGTGACTCTGAGAGGTTCATGTCATCAAAGCTGTCGACAATCTCATTCCAGTTACTCTCGATGACGCCTTCGGGTTCCATCCCATCGGGGCCATTGTCTCTGGATCGGGAATCCTGACTCGCAGACATGATCCTTAGAAACTCTCTATCTTTCCTTTTATCTGGCCAAATAATATTTCATTCCGTGGATACACCAAAATTTTGTTTTCCCACTCATCAGTGTTAGAAAACGCCGCAGGAAGAAAGGGCCACCTCTAAGGACCGTTGACGAAGGCCTTTATTGGGCGGTCGCTCTCAGGCAGAACTCCCGGGGGCGGGTAAGCAAGGAGACAAAGGGAGTCTGCGAGGTATGAGGGGTGGGAAGAGGTTTTATAGCCAGGGCCGGCGTCCAAGCCAGGTCTTCCCATATAAGGAAGAAAGCGCCGGCTACAGCGGCGGTTGGTGTCCAAGGGCTCCGTGTGGGCACCTGATTGGACCGGGCTGCAGGGGGTCGGCCCCCGGAAGTTTAGCCAGCTTCCGGAACTCATCTGCGGCACTTTTTCTGGGGCATGCCTCAACATGCCCGACATTTCAATCAGGTGATGGGCATTTGGGTTGCTTCCACTTTTTCACTATGTTCTTGTTGCCAAGAACATTCATGCACAAGTGTTTGTAAGGATACACATTTTCATTCCTCTTGGGTATGTACCTAGGAGTGGAACTGCCATGCTGAGTTGCTTCAGCCCTATCCAACTCTTTAAGACCCTCTGGACTGTAGCTCACCAGGCCTCACTGTCCATGGGATTTTTCAGGCAAGAATACTGGAGCGGGTTGCCATTTCTTTCTCCAGGGGATCTTCCTGACACAGGGATTGAACCTGTGCCTCTTAAGTCTCCTGCGTTGGCAGGTGGGTTCTTTACCACTAGCATTAACTTTGTGTTTAATCTTATAAGAAACTGCCAGCCTGCTTCCCAAAGCAGCTGCACCGTTTTCCAACCCACCAGCACTGTAGGAGCGTCCTGATTTTTCTACATCCTCACCAGCACTTGTTAATCGTCTTTTTGATTCTCAGTTTCTTCTTAACAGAACCTTCTGCTTTCCTGTCTGGATGGGAGTGTAGGACCCAACGAAAGTGCCAATTCTGTTACTCCTGAGCCCTGTGGACAAGAAAAGCAAGTCCCTTTTGGGAATTCCCTGGTGGTCCAATAGTTAGGACTCAGCACGTTCACTGCCACAGCCGGGGCTCAGTCCCTGGTTGGGGAGCCAAGAACCACGTAGAGCCCTATACCAAGGTCACAAGTTTGGAGCCTTACACCAAGGTCAGAGGACAACAATTTCCAGAATTAACCAAGCTCCTTGGCAACAGTTGCCATGAGCCTCCTGATCTAAACCAGCCAGTCTCCTGATGTCATATTAGGTAAAATACCCACTCTATTACCCACCATATACCATCCTAACCAATTACCTAATGCCACCCTTCCAATAGGAATTTTCTCTGTCTTGAGGCTATAAAAATTGGCTGTGTGTGTGTGTGTGTTAGTAGCTCAGTCGTGTCCGACTCTTTGCCACCCCATGGACTGTAACGCGTCAGGCTCCTCTGTCCATGAGATTCTCCAGGCAAGAATACTGCAGTGGGCTGCCATTTCCTTCTCCAGGAAAAATTGGCTACTAGCCCACAAAAGGTGTCAGCTCTCCCTCAAGCCAGCTCGCTGTTTTAACAGCGTCTCCCACTCTAATAAACTGTTCTCTCTTTCTGCCTCATATCTGGAAATTCTTTCCCAACCCTCACTAAGACCATGACAAACCCTGCAAGCCAAGTGGGGCAGCCAAAACAAAATTAATTAATTTAATTAATTAATTTTTAAAAAGAAAGAAAAACAAGTCTTACTGTAATATCTGAAAATTCCACTGCTAGGCTATGGGCCAGCCTACACTGAACAGCCTGGAGGAGGGCATGGCAACCCACTCCAGTATTCTTGCCTGGAGAATCCCACGGACAGAGGAGCCTGGCGGGCTACAGAGCATGGGGTTGCAGTCGGACACAACTGAAGCAACTTAGCATACAGGCACGCTGACCGGGCCTCCCTGTCTTCACCCTTCCTGAGGTCCTCTTTCTCTGGTTCCCTAGGGGGAGGGGCTGGGGTGCTATCCTGTCCTCCCCCACCAATCAGTCCCCTTATTTTCCTTGCCCCTTCAGGGTTGTGGCTCCTCCAAGTCCTCTCCTCTTGGTTGTGACAATAGAGCCACTTTTGATCTCCCCTAATATGTAAATGGATGCAAGTTCCCTCTCTCATAATCTGCTTTCCATAGGTCCACTCCTGTCTATTCCATTTGTCTAATGTATGTTAATTAGTTGGGTGTTAAGACTTTCTTGGTTTGCTAAAATTCTACCCCTTTCCTTCAATTTTGTTTTTATTTTCATTATATATTTATTTTAGCCTACACGGGTCATACTACATAGTTTTGTATCCTTCTTACCTTAAACTCTTTGAAAGCATAATTTTTAAAAATTGAAGTATAGTTTATTTGGGCTTCCCCTGTGGCTCAGTGGTAAAAAAGATTCTGCCTGAAATACAGGAACCACAGGAAATGCAGGTTTGAGCCCTGGGTCAGGAAGATCCCCTGGAGAAGGAAATGGCAAACTGCTCTAGTATTCTTGCCTGGAGAATCCCATGGACAGAGGAGCCTGGCGGGCTACAGTCATACCGTTGCAAAGAGTTAGATATGTCTGATGCAACTGAGGATGTATGCACACATAGTTGATTTAGAATGTGTTGATTTCTGCTGTACAACAAAGTGATTCAGTTTTTTATATATGTACATTTAATATATGTACATATTATATATACATACATCTTGTATATACATTCTTTTCCATTACAATCTATTATAGGATAGAGAGTATAGTTCCCTGTGCTTTACACTAGGATCTGGTTTTTATGCAAGCATAATTTTTAATTGCTCCCATTTTTGTGTTAACTTCCAAGTTATCCAGATTATATCTCTTTGCAAAACAAAATATCAATTTGAAATCTATTTAACATAGCAGTTAACAACTGATCTGTAGAGGAATCATATGCATTCATTTCTAGGCATTGATTTCAAAGGAGACCAAACCATCAATCCTAAAGGAAATCAACCCTGAATATTCATTGGACAGACTGATGCTGAAGCTGAAGCTCCAGTACTTTGGCCACCTGATGCGAAGAGAAGACTCATTGGAAAAGACCCTGATGCTGGGAAAGATTGAGGGCAGGAAGACAAGGGGACGACAAAAGATGGGATGCCTGGATGGCATCAGTGACTCAACGGGCATGAATTTGAGCAAGTTCCGGAAGATGGTGAAGGACAGGAAAGCCTGGTGTGCTGCAGTCCATGGGGTCACAAAGAGTCAGACATGACTGAGGGACTGAACAACAGCAACAGTTGATTTCAAAATCTCTCTCTTGTGCATTAAATTGCATCCTCCCTCCCCCGACCCCAAAATATTTTGGAGTTCTAACCCCCTTATCTCAGAATGTGACCTTATATGGAAGTAAGTTCTTTATAGAGGTAATCAAGTTACAATGAGGTCATTCATGTGGATTCTCATCCAGGATGACTGGTGTCCTCATAAAAAGGGGAAATCTGAACACAGAGACAGACACACACAGGAAGAAGTGAAGATGGGAAGATGAAGACAGAGAGCAAGGTGGTGCAGGAGAAACCAAGGAATGCCAAAGATTGCCGCTAAAGCCTCAGAAGCTAGGAGCACAAGGCATGGGGCAGATTCCCCCATACAGCTCTCGGAAGGCAACCTACCCCATCTTCGTCTCGAATCTCTTGCCTCCAGAACCGTGAGACAATACATATTTGTTGTTTAAGCCATTCGGTTTGTGGTACTTTGTTACAGCAGCCTTAACAAGCGAATACATTATCTGTTGTCAAGAACTGTAAGAAGATGATTATTTAGATCATCTTAGACCCAAACAGCTATCACAAAATACAGCCGTCAGGGCTTTGAATCTTGTTTGAATCTTAGAAACAGTTCCCAGGGTTATGCTCTAGGTCATTTCATTCAGGTGGGTCAGTAACATGACAGGAAAGAGTAGCTGATGACATCTGAGGAAGAATAGTTAGCTTCTGCACATTCAGGATGACTTCACTGATCCATGATTTCAAAGTTTTCCGCGCTCCCCCAAATCTTTTTATTATAGAAAATTTCTAAAAGGAGTATAATGAGTTTACTTAACTATCAGGCTTGATGTTAGTCTCGCAGGGTCAATTTGATTCCTCCACTCAAATCCCCCACATCAAATTACTTTGAAGAAAATCTCAGGCTTTATATCATTTTAAAGCAGCTTTTTTGAGAACTAATTGACATGTCTTATAGTTTGCCTACTTAGTGCACAAGTCAATGGTTTTTAGTATATTTACAGCATTGTACAACCATTGCCATAATCTGATTTTAGAACATTTTCATCATCCCAAAAAGAAATCCTGTATTCATTGGCTGTCATTTTCTATTCTTCCCTCAATATCTCCATTTATGTCATTTTATCCATAAGTGTTTCATAGACACTTACACAAAGATAGGAACTATTTTAAAAATACATACAATATCATTTAGTGCACAGTAAAATTTTAAATAATGATTATTTAATATCAAAGATAAAATGTATGGGCACATTTACTTGATTATTCTCTATATATTTTTCACTTTGCTTAAATCAGAAGTCAAATAAAATCTTCACATTGCACACTTCAGTTGCTTGATATTATGTTCGTTTTCTTTTAAACTGTAGGTCATGCCTCAAACTCTCTCTTTCTCTTTTTTCTTACAAATTTTTGTTGATGAAACCAGGTTATTTGTTTTATAAAGTTTACTAGGGTCCAGAATTTTCTGACTATATCCTTGTGTCATTGTTTACCATGTTCCATTGTCTCATGTGTTTCCTATAAAGTGGTAGTTGAATTTTAATGGGGTTTTAAACCCTTAAAATGATTTTTGTTTAGATAAGATTTTTTCATAGGTGGAAATGTGTCAAACTGACACCTTAGATGAGTTTTCTTTTACTATGAAATATATTATTCACTGCTATAGTGAATAAAAATTATATTTTAAAGAAGAAGAAGAAAATGAATATCCAGCATCCATCACAAAAGGTAAAAAGCAATAGAGTATTGCCAATAACTAATGAAATCTCTTTTCACCCCATTCTAGGGGTAAGCGTTATTCTGACTTTTTTATTTTTGGCCATGCTGGGTCTTCGTTGGTAGATGGTCTTTTCTCTAGTAACAGTGAGCAGGGCTACTCCTTGTTGAGATGTGAGGATTTCTCACTGTGGTGGCTGCCCTTGTTGGGGAGCACAGGTGCTACGAGCTCCAGCCTCATCCTCTGTGGCCTTTGTTGTCCAGAAACATGAGGGATCTTCCCGGACCAGGAATCGAACCTGTGTTCCCTGCACTGGCAGGCGGATTTTTATCCACTGTACCACCAGGGATGTCCAATCCTGACAGCTATTCCTTCATTTTCTTTATACCTCTTATGAGTATATTCCTAAAGAGAATATTGCTTGGTTTGCCTTCATTACTCTATGACCTGCTTTCTCTCCCTCTCAACATGATGCTTTTGAGATTCATCTGTGCCATTTCTTGTAACCGTAGTTCATTCATTTTCACTGGTATATGGTCAGTACGTTAGATGAATAGAGTCCACGTTATCTTTTTGTTAGCAGGCATTTGGATTGTCTCCAGGTTTTTGACATTAGAAATGATCATGCAATGAACACTCCTGTCATACCTCCCAGTGCATGTGTACAAACTTTCTCTAAGGTGTATGTATGTCTGGGGTGAAACTTCAGTGTGAGATGTGCAGATGCTCAACATCAGTAATCGATGGCTAATTATTGTCCAAAGTGTTTATACCAATTTAGACTCCTGCTAGCAGTTGACAAGAGTTACCCATTGATTCGAATTCTTGCTAATGTTTGGTATTGGCAGATTTTGCCAGTTGGTGGGTTTGAATTCTCTTATTGATAAAAGACGAGTAAAACTGTACTATATGTAGTCGATATTTCAACTGAATACACAGGAATCCTATTCCAACACTCCTTCTGCTTGTCCCTTATTTTCAGCAAACCACAGCACTTTGTATTTTTAAAGTGCCATTGCTCAAGGCTATGGTTTTCCCAGTGGTCATGTATGGATGCGAGAGTTGGACTGTGAAGAAAGCTGAGCACCAAAGAATTGATGCTTTTGAACTGTGGTGTTGGAGAAGACTCGAGAGTCCCCTGGACTGCAAGGAGATCCAACCAGTCCATCCAAAAGGAGATCAGTCCTGGGTGTTCATTGGAAGGACTGATGCTGAAACTGAAACTCCAATACTTTGGCCACCTCATGTGAAGAGTTGACTCATTGGAAAAGACCCTGATGCTGGGAGGGATTGGGGGCAGGAGGAGAAGGGGACGACAGAGGATGAATGGCTGAATGGCATCACCGACTCGATGGACATGAGTTTGAGTAAACTCTGGGAGTTGGTGATGGACAGGGAGGCCTGGTGTGCTGCGATTCATGGGGTCGCAAAGAGTCGGACACGGCTGAGCAACTGAATTGACTGACTGACTGAAGGCATTTCACCTATAGTCATTGAGAATATGTCACAGTTTTTGAGGAGGGAGAGAGATTAGTGTAATTTAAGAGCTGGAAAGACACTCATGAGATGAAGGACTACTGTGCAGCATAGCTATGCATAGCTAAGCATTACGGTGATAAGAATCCTGATAAAATAGATTCTCTGTAGGGCCAGTATGGGCTTCTCTGGTGGCTCAGTGGTAAAGAATCCACCTGCCAAGCAGATGTGAGTATGATCCCTGGGTCTGCAAGATCCCCTGGAGAAGGAAACAATAATCCACTCCAGCATTCTTGTCTGGAAAATCCCATGGACAGAGGAGCCTGGTGGGCTACAGTCCATGCGGTCGAAAAGAGTCAGACATGACTTAGCTACTAAACAACAACAAAGGGCCAATGCAACACCCTCCATTCAACCCAGAAACAAGCTCTCTCTTCTCTCCTCCCGTTTCTCCCTTCATCTCATTCCTTCTGGTTGCTTCAGGTCACAGGATCTGGAACCAAAATTTTATACAACGCTGTGCATGACTAGTTGTGCAATCTAGAACTCCAGATAATGTCGGACTAGCTTCCTTGAGTATCCCTGTGACAAATAAATTAGGTATCATACTAGACAGAGCTCTGGGCACACTTCCAGAAATGATTGACTGGCATCACCTCACCTTCTACACGTTAGCCTAGGGGGAGGGGGAAGAGGGAGGGGTGGATTGGGAAGTTGGGATTACCGGGTGCAAACCACTATATGCAGAAGAGATAAACAACAAGATCCTACTGTATAGCCCAGGGAACTATATTCCACATCCTGTGATAAGTCATAATGGAAAAGAATGTATACATATTTATGTATGTATACCTGAACCACTTTTCTGTACAGTAGAAATTAAAGCAGCATTGCAAATCAACTACACTTCAGTAAACTAAATTTAAAAAAATAAATTAAAAATTAAAAAATTTTAAATGTTAGACTATACCTCATACTCCCAAGATTTTCAGTCTATAAAATTTGCTCTTTCTAGAATTATGTTTCTCCAACAATTTCCAGGGAGAATCAGGAGTGCAAAGAAGCCATTCATGTTTCTCTCACTTCCATTCTCACAGTTTTCTGCATTGTATCTAAGATTCTTTGGCAAAGCAGCACTATTGATTTGATTTTGTATCCTTGAACAGTGCTCCACCCAAGCTGATCTGTTGCAAACTTGTAACTATCAGTTTCCTTGAAGGCAGTGATCAAGCTATAAAGGTAATGCCTTGGATCTTGGCAATTGGAAGGCTTGCTAGCCCACTCTTCTTCCCATCCAAGCCTGCTTCACCACGTTTATTTGTTCATGTCTCACTGAACTTAATGTCTCTTTCTCTAGTTGTGTCTGACCGAAGGTAGATGCTTTAAAAATTTTTTTTAAACTTTCAATTGTGGTAAAATGCACATAACATAAAACCTACTATCTTAACCATTTTTACATGTACAATTGTGTTAAATACATGCACACTGTTGTGCAACCAATCTCCAGAACTTTCTTGATCTTGCAAAACTGAAACTCTGTCCCCACCACACAACTCTCCATTCCCCATCTCCCCAACCCCTGACCCCAACCCAACTGTTCTTCTTGACTCAACAATTTGACTACTTTAAGGAACTCATACAGGTAGAATCTGTGTTTCTGTTTTTGTCCCTGGCTTATTGCACTTAACATGCCCTCAAAGTTCATACATGTTGTAGCATGTGTCAGAATGTCTTTCCTAAAAAAAAAAAAAAAAAAAAGGTCTTTCCTTTTTAAAGCTGAATAAGATCCTAGCTGTATTATGTTGTTGTTCAGTCGCTAAGTCATGTCTGACTCTTTACCACCTCATAGACTGTAGCATGCCAGGTTCCATGGGGTTCTCCAGGCAAGAATACTGGAGTGGATTGCCATTTTCTTCTCCAGGGGAATTGTCCCAGATCAGGGATCAAACTCGGGTCTCCTGCATTGGCAGGCGGATTCTTTACTGCTGAGCCACCAGGGATGTCCCAATTGTATGTATATACCATTTTTATCCATTCACTGGATTTTGTTTATCCATTCATCTTTGATGGACGTGTGGGTTGCTTCCATCTTTTGGGTTTTGTTAAAAATGTTCCTAGAATATGGTTGTGCAGACCATCTTTTCATCACCCTGCTTTCATTTCTTTTGGGTATACACTCAGCATTGCAATTGCTGGATCATATGGTAATTCTATTTTTAATTTTTGGAGAAACTGTCACGCTGTTTTCCACAGCGGCTGCAGCACGTTTCAAGTTTCTGTCATGCTCTAGGGGAGAAAAATTTCCTACTCTAGACTACAGCTGAGGAAAAGGACTGTATGGCCAAGAATGCACATGTCAATTATCACGCTTGATTAGAACATGATTGAAATAATGAAAAGCGTGGAATTGCTAGAACTTGGAGACATTATAAGCCGCGTGGTCCATTCCGCTCCATTACTGGTGAGCAAGGGGTGGGTGCGGGGGTCGGGGGTAGGGTAACTGTCAGAGGATGAGTGGCTTTGTGAAGGTCAAGGGCTGGTTAAGGGAAGACTCAGAGCTGACAACCCGGGCTTTCCAATCTTCAACTTATTGCAAAGGAAATAATTTCAAGTAGAAATATTATGCAATGAAGAACAAGAATTATGAGTGCAGAAATCAAAGCCCGAGATGACCTGTGTTTTGCTTTTGTTTCTATGGCTGGTGTTTAGCTTCCCTGATTGCCTTGGTTGACATTGAAACCGAGCCTGTTTTTCTTGCTGCCGCTGTGGACTGCATCCTGGGCATCCTAGGAGATGGAGCGGGGCGGGGGACACAAAGAACGTGGGTCCGCAGTTAGGATCCACCCAGCGTGGACCGCGACCCTCGGCTCGCCCGCGCGCCAGCCTGGGGCGTCCGCATGCCGCGCGGCTGTAGCGCCCATCCTGCGGCCTCAAACCCCTCCCGAGCGAGGTGGACGGTGGCTGGCTTCAGTTGTCCCCACGCTCATCGAGAGGGTTCCGGGACTCCCGGCGGGGTGGGTGGGGGAGCAGGCAGCTCCGGTCGTGCCTCCTCCCCGGTCGGGGGCCGCCGAGCCCCTGCGACCTCTCGGGTGGAACCGCGCCCAGTCTCCCCCGCCACAGTTGGGGAGCACCGAGCGCGGCGGAGCGCGGGCTGCGGACCACGGCGGGCACGTGGGCTCGGCCGCAGCGCTGCGCCAGGCACCGGCGCCCCGGCACAGCCCCTGCGGGTGGGGAGAGGGATGCTCCCCCCCCTTTCCACTTTGCACCAGTCCGAGGGAATTTGCGGTCGGTGACGCGCATCCTTAAGCGAGCCACCTGCAGCGCGGGGCGCGCCGCGGAGGGCGGCATCGCAGGGCTGGGCCGGCGCGGCCTGGGGACCCCGGGCTCCGGAGGCCATGCTGGCGTTGGCGCGCCTGGGCGGCCGGCTGCCGCTGCTCGGTAAGGCCCCGCTCGCCCGCTCGAGCCCCCGCGGCCCCCGGCCCCCACCCGGCACGGGCACCGGGCGCGCGCCTCCTCCGTCCCCGCCGCCGCGCGCCTCCCCGCCCCGCTCCGTCCCTCGCTCCCGCGCCCCTCCCCTCTTCCGCGCCCTCCCGACTCGCCCTGAAGTCACCCGCGGCCCCAGCCGGGCCCACCGGGCGTTCTCCTCCCGCTGGTCTCGCGTCGCCGGTCGGGCTCGGGGCCGCAGTCCCCACCAGCCGTCCCGACCCCGCGGGCGGCCTCGCCGAATCGGTGTCTGCGGGGCCCGGGCCGCCCCGCCCGTCCGCCCGCCCAGCGCGCCCGGGTTCTGGGCCAGCCGCCCGAGTCTGCGGCCCCGAGCTGGGCGCCGGGGGTCGGGACCTCGCGTGCGCCGACCCCGGTACCACAGACTCCTGGGTGGCGTCTCCAACTCTTCTTTTGAGGTTTTGATATCGGGAGTGAACTCTAATGGGAAAAGGCGCCCGGGTTCTCCCCAAAGCGAGTCATCTCGGGTAACGACCCCCCACCCCGCCGAATGTCTACTGGATCAATGGGTAGATACTTTGGGAAATATTATGCAAACGGGATTTACATCTTAAAATACCCGCTGCCCCCTCCTCTTGTACTCGATTTTTATCCTGGCGTTAAACCCCAAGAGGCTTTTCAAGGACTCAGCTGACTGTTCCCAAATAATCTGGGTAGCATAATTGTTACCCGGGGAAAAAAATCCTCTTTAGATCCACTTCATCTGTTTGGAAAGAGGAGAGGGTTGATTTGCGTTTAGGGTGAAGGAGGCAGAGTTTGGGGGGCTAGGAAGCCTCGGATCGTGTCCTAGTTCTGCAGCCTTGGGGGACCATTACTCACTGCCCCTGGCCCGCCTGTCCTGCTCTGTCCACGGAGGGAGTCTGACTGTGTCTTCTCCAACTCCCAAACCCTAGCAGTCTGTCTTGCATCTTCTGTGGTCCATGGAGAAAATACTTGCAGTATAGATGTGCAGGAATTATTTCCAGTAGCTTTGTTTCAAATAATTCAGAATTATAGAGTTGAAAAAAATGAAACATAAGAGGAAAAAGAGTAGAAAAGCATCTTGCATTTCCTAAACATCTCTGTTAATTGGTAAATATGTACATTTTAAATGTACAGTACAATATGTTTTTTAGAGTCTATTACAAAAAGTTAGCTTTCTGTTAAGGTGTAACATGAAGTGGTAAGTGGGTTTTTCAGTCACATGCAAAGGCTTTGGGAAAGTATAAACATCAGTACATGCAACTGTATATAAGCTGCATTGAATTCTTTTATATTTCAGGACAATCTCAGAAATTCCTACATCTCTCTCCAGATTTTTCTAAATGGGGCATAATTCACAGCAAATATGCACACATCTTAATAGTACAACTCCATTAGGTTTTATATACACAGTGAGTGAAGTGGAACTCACTCAGTTGTGTCCGACTTTTTGTGACCCCATGGACTATACAGTCCATGGAATTCTCCAGGCCAGAATACTGGAGTGGGTAGCCTTTCCTTTCTCCAGGGGATCTTCCCAACCCAGGGATGGAACCCAGGTCTCCCGCATTACAGGCGGATTCTTGACCAGCTGAACCACCAGGGAAGCCCTTTATATACACAGATACCTGCCTAATCATTATTTCATAAAGATACAGAGCAATTCAAACTCTGCCCCCTCTGATTTACCACCCCCTTGCCTGAGGTAGCCACTATTCTTTTTTTGGAGAGGAAAAAAAGTGGTGTGAATTTTATTAGAATCACACTGGTTTAGTCACATTTACTATTCTGACTACTGATTCCATGGTTTTTCCTGTTTTTTTGAACTACATGTAAACCAAACCATTATTATGTGCTTTTTAAATGTTCAGTTTCTTTCACTCAGCATTGTGATTATGAGATTCAACTTTGTTCTTAATAACTGTGGTTTTTTGTTTTTGTTTTTGTTTTTTTCAATTGCTAGGTGCTTTTTCCTTAGTATGACTAGACTATGCAATCTATCCATTCTATTGTTGAAGAACACTGTATGTGTCTCCAATTTTGTGTAGTAAAGAGTAATAACACTGCTGTGAATACTCTTTTACATGTTTGGGGGCAGAAACACTCATTTCTCTTTGGATGATACCCTCAAATCAAATTCCTAGATTATAGAGAGAGGCATATGTTAGTTTTGGTAGATATTGTCCAGCAGTTTTCTGAAATGGTTGCACCAGTTTACCTTCCCACTAACAGCATATGGAGCTCCTTGGCACATCTTTGTCAAGACTTGCCATTACAGATTTCCTTGAATGAAGCAACATAAAGTGAGAGGCTAAAAAACAAGGACTTTAAATGTTAAAAAAGCTCTAACTACCTTGGATTGTCAGATGCGATTCCCATTTCCATTATACTGTAAGCTCTACCTTCAAGAAGAATGATGAGGTTTTCTAAGTAGTGCTTAAAGAATGGACACAGACTCTTCATGGCCCTAATTGCGTTCTGTACTGATCATGGCTAGGAAGAAGATTTCAGGATCTCAGTAACTGTGATAAGTGTTACTTTCATTAGTGCTGGGAAATTCATATTCAGAGCTTTGACCTCCACATTTAGTTGATCTTGCTGCTTATCTTACTTTGTTTGCCTGTGACCTGGTAGCCTAAGGGGGACCAACTGAGAAGCAGGTAGACAGAAGGGATGCTCGGTAAAGTTTGGATTGGATGGGGACACCAGACCTGGTGACCTGGTGTTAAGATTCCCTTTCGTCCTAAAAGCCTCATTCTAATCCATGCCATCCTACAAGTTTAGACTGGCTGTTCATTTCTTCTTGGTTACTTTGAATGGACCTATAATAAATTATCCTCTTAGGTTTCATTATTAACTACTTGGCTCCACTTTTTATAACTAAAAAGGCACTTTCATTAACCCTTTAGTTATCAGTAAAGATTTTGTTCTTGTTGAAGTTTCCTGTTGTTTAGCTGAAGAACAGTCAGGTAATGAGATCTTAAGTATGGGAGAGGAAGACATTTATATTCCAGGGGGTGGAAAAAGATGAAGAGGGAGCCTGCATCAGGAAGAAAAAGAAATTTATTTGACAAAGTTTTATTGAACACCTATTTCAGTGCTAGGCACCATGAGGGTACAAAGATGATAAAGATGGGGATGAGGGAACGTACATATAAATAGTTAATTCAATTCTATTTTAAAATTGCATGGTCATTGCCTTTCTCCAAGAAAACATTTCAGCATAAAGTTTGCTTTCAGTTAGTTAAATCTTCCAATACAGTTGTCATGATCCATAGATATCTGTAGAAGGAAGATAGCGTGAATCCCAGGATTTTTGTTGCCTACGACTACTTACACATGGATATTACTGGATTTAACGGCTGTGGGAATGAAATGACTCTTTCATTTGAAATTTAAAAAATGGACTGTTCCAGAATGAAATATGGCCATTTATTTTTTTAAGATTCTAGGAAGAAGCAATTTTCCAAATGGTTCTTTGAACAAATTTGTTGGCTGCATTTTCCTCCCCAGAGAGCATCCCTGCTCGATTGAGAAGCCCACAGGATGGCTCAGCTTCATGACTTTCTCTGCAATTCCTTTTATTCCCCTCATCTTTTTCATCCTCTGGTGAAACTCAGGAAGCGATGTGACAAGAGCCCTTGTCAGTGTTCAAGATTGTGATCTCTCTGAATCTCCAAATAGCCACCAGATATTGCCTTAATCTTTGGGTCAAGATTCTGATTTGGTTTAAAAAAAAAAAACAACAACAACAAATAATCTCAAAAGTATTGTATTTTATCATTGTTCTTGATTTTGAAAAGGACTTTGAAGAGGAGAGGAATAAGAACTTGGGGGGCGGAAATTGAGGGGCTGGAAACTAGCTTGGCCTCATTTTTAATTTGCTTAGCTTGTTCTTGCCACGATGCTGTACCCTTTGCTATTCACTCCAAAATAGCAAAGTCTTGTGAATTTCACAAGACTGAATAAAGCTTTTGGTTTTCATCAAGATGAGTTTGTGATCTTACTATTTTTCAAATATTGATTTCCAAAAAAGTCTTAGCTTCATCTTAGGTGGCCATAGTTCTATGGCTGAAGGTTTTTCTGTTGTTTGGGGGTCTGTGAGATTTACGTATATGTGACTGAATTACCTCTATGGCTAGATCATCCTTAAGCCTTCAAGTGATAACAGCTTTTGTAGAACCCTCTGATGATCGTTAGTTGGAATCATGCAATTCTGTTCGATGGGTCCCAACACATGTAGAGGAAATTTAAAAATAATATAAAGTACACACACACTGTTCTTTTGTGGCTAGAGGAATTGCGTAAGATCCAAAAGAGGAACTATTATTATTTTTTTAGGTTAAACAGTAAAAGTATTTTTTCACTGCTGTCATTGTAAGTCCATTGGTAGCCAAGAATCTGCCATAAAATTATTTGCAGCCTACTTTAAAACAGGATATTGTCATTATTTCTTTAAACCATTATGTTTTTTAAAACTTTGATTTATTTATTTTTGGCTGTGCTGGATCTTCCTTGCTGCTCGGGCTTTTTTTCTTCAGTTGTGGCTACTCTCTAGTTGTGGGTGCGCGGGCTTCTCATCACCACGGCTTCTTTTGTTCTAAAGCATGGACTCTAGGCGCTTGAGTTTCAGTACTCGTGGCAGTGGGCTCAGTAGTTGTGGCTCCCGGGCTCTAGAGCACAGACTCAATAGTTGTGAGCATGGTCTTAGCTGCTCCTCCACATGTGCGTTCTTCCCAGATTAGGGATTGAACCCGTGTCTCCGGCAGATTCGTGACCACCGAGTTACCAGAGAAGCCGCTGCTTTGCTATTTGAGTTACAATGTTCTTAATGTTAGGGGTTCTGTGCTTGGAGGTCATACAATTGAATATGTTAGGGTGAGCAACACAGTCAGAAAACCTGAGTTCTTTATTCTGGCCAGGAATGTCTCTGCACTTAAGCTCCTCATTTGTGAAAGGGAGATAAGCAATATCTTACCGCTTCATCAGATAATAACTGTAGAGTACAGCTTCATCCCTTGTCAGACAGGTGCTTCGCAGAAAGAGAGATGCCTCAAGTTGGGAGGAATCGTCAGGATTTAGTTACAGGGTTTTTCTCCTTGCCTTCTTAGACCCTTGTGAGTACCGTGTGGTCCAGCCAGGTGCCACATGGTTCAGATTCCTGCTCACAGTCTAATGTTGGGGGTGTTGGTGGCACAGGGTAAGCATGTAAAAGGAAAACTGCAGTGTAATTTTAGAAATAAGGACCGAGGTTGAGCCTCCAACACAGACTGAGAAAATCAAGCAAAGCTTCCCAGAAGAGGTGATGTCAAATCTTGATTAGAAAGTTAAGACTTAGGTGCTTCCCTAGTGGTCCAGTGACTGAGATTTAGTGCTCCCAATGCAGAGGCCCTGGGTTTAATCCTGGGTTGGGGAACTAGAACCATGCCACAACTAACTGTTCACATGCCCCAACTAAGATCCAGCACAGCCAAGTAAATAAATAAAAGAAAGCTAAGACTTGACAGGGGAAGGGGAGAATAAGGACTTTCCAGGCAAACAGGACAGTGAAGAGAACAGTACAGCGGTCAGAATCATGGAGCAGACGGACTCTGTAATTCCATCCTGAGTTGCTGAGGCACAATGTATAAGGCCCCCAGGATTGGGGAATTCTCATCTAAGAAGCTGTCAACTCAGAAAATGAAGCCTGTTCAATGGGTAGCTTCCAGAGGCTCAGATGTGTATGATGTGTAAGGAGTGTTTTAGTGATGTGATAAAGGACTTGGATGTTCTCCTGTGGCCCAAGAGTCTCTGGAGGGAATGATGTTCTCCTGTGGCCCAAGAGTCTCTGGAGGGGGTCCATTGTGTCCTTTAGGGTGTGTGTGTGTTTGTGTGTGTATGTTGTGTGTGTGTGTATATGTGTGTGTATATGTGTGTGTGTATATGTGTGTGTATGTATTTGTATATGTGTGTATGTATTTGTATATTGTGTATGTGTGTGTGTATTGTGGGTGTGTATGTGTGTGTGTATATTACATGTGTATGTCTCTGTATTGTGTGTATATGTATGTATATTGTGTGTGTGTGTTGGTGTGTGTGTTGGTGTGTTATATGTATGAATGTATGTGTATATTGTACATGTGTTTGAGTGTATATGTGTGTGTATAGTGTGTGTGTATGTGTGTGTTTGTGTGTGTATGTCTCTGTGTGTATTGAGTGTATGTGTGTATATTGTGGGTGTGTATGTGTGTGTTTGTGTGTGTACGTGTGTGTATAGTGTGTGTGTGTGTGTATTGGTGTTTTATGTGTATGAATGTATGTGTATGTGTATATAGTGCATGTGTTTGAGTGTGTATGTGTGTGTATAGTGTGTGTGTGTTTGTGTCAGTGTATATTGTGTGTATGTGTGTGTTTGTGTGTGTGTGTTGGTATGTTATATGTATGAATGTATGTGTATATTGTGTGTGCGTTTGAGTGTGTATGTGTGTGTATTGTGGGTGTGTATGTGTGTGTTTGTGTGTGTGTATTTTGTGTGTATGTGTGTCTGTCTCTGTATTGTGTGTATGTGTGTGTGTGGTGTTTTATGTGTATGAATGTATGTGTATGTGTATATTGTGCATGTGTTTGAGTGTGTGTGTGTGTATTGTGGGTGTGTATGTGTGTGTTTGTGTGTGTATATTTTGTGTGTATGTGTGTCTGTCTCTGTATTGTGTGTATGTGTGTGTGTTGGTGTGTTATGTGTATGAATGTATGTGTATGTGTATATTGTGCATGTGTTTGAGTGTGTGTGTGTGTATAGTGTGTGTGTGTGTGTGTAAGGGTTAATTGCTTCCATCAGATTCTTCAGTGTGGCCTGTGACTCAAGAAGGGGTAGGGGCCAGTGCTGTAGGTTGTTCAGGGGTTTGAAGGAGAGGGGTGACGCATGTTGGAGCGCTGCTGTGTATTCCAGAAGGACAGTTTTGGGGTCTGTGTCGAGGATGGACGTCAGGCAGACAGGCCATGGCAGAGAGGTCAGCGAGGAAGCAGTTGGCAGTCGTCCAGGCCAGACGCGACAAGCACGGGAGTTGGGGCGGTGGTGACAGAGAGGCAGAGCCATGCAGAGATGTGGGGATTATCTGGAGGTCAAAATGTCACGGCTTGGCAGCTGCCTGGATGATGGGAAGTGGGGGAGAGGGAGGAGTTGAAAGTGACTTCTGGCTTTGGGGACAGTGGGTGTGCTGGCACTAACAGAGGAGGGGGTAGGGGGCCGAAGGAAAGGGGGGAGTTCAGTCTGAGCGTAAGGTTCCTGGGAGCCGCCCAGATATGTAGCCGCACACATAGGAGGTATGGATTTGGAACTCCTGAGCAAATGGACTGTCGTTTACTAAAATCATGAGAAAGAGCAGACACTGGCGAGGATGACAGCGATGAGAGTATCCCAGGTGCGAGGAAGAGCACACGAGTCTCCTTCCCTGGACTCACACTGACCACTCCTGGCTCCGCTGACCCCATGTATATGGGGTGGGAGAGTTCCCCACACCAAGCAGTTCTTGGGCACCAATTGGATGTCTGACAGTTTAACTCAATTCTGACACTCTCTCCCCAGAGATAGCATCAGACCCCACAGGTTAAGGGCTCAGAGCCCTCTTGACCCCCATCAGATGTCAACGTCAAGTCCAGGTGGCCACCAGCACAGGCTGTAAGTCAGAGGTTCCCAGGACCCCCTCCTTGAGTTTGATGACTTTGCTGGAACAGCTCACAGAATTCAGAAAAACAATTTGCTTGCTAGATTACCAGTTTATGATGAAAGGATATAACTCCAGGAGAGCCAGGTGGAAGAGATGCAGAGGGCAAGGCAAGGGGTGTGGGGAGGGCTTGGAATGTCATCCAGTTCCCCAACCCAGAAGCTCACTGGATCTCTCAGTTCAAGAATTTTTATAGAGTTTAATTAGCACACGCCCCTCCCTGTTTGCCCAGAGGTCAGTTTTCAGCCTCACCCCTCCAACCTCTGGATCTTTCTTGGGACAACCCCAGCTCCTGGGGCTGCAGAGGCGACCCGCCCTAAGTCACCTTGTTAGCATAAGCTCAGGAGTGCCCAAGAGGGGCTCGTTGTGAATAGCAACAGACACCCCTGTTGCTCAGGAAATTCCAAGGATTTTAGGAGCTTTGTGCCAGGAAAGAGTGCTTCCCAGGTGGTGCAGTGGTAAAGAACCCACCTGCCAATGCAGGAGACACAGGTTCAATCCCTGGATTGGGAAGATCCCCCAGAGGAGGAAATGGCAACCCACTCTAGTATTCTTATCTGGAGAGTCCCATGGACAGAGGATCCCCGGGGGCTACAGTCTGTGGGGTCACAAAGAGTCAGACACGACTGAGCACGCATGCATGGTGCTGAGAAAGACCAAATACATTTTGGTCTAAGGCCAAGTATATTTATTATACCACATGGGTCTACTGTCTTCTTTTACCAAATGAGGAAAGTGGGACCCAAAGAGGTCAAATGACTTGCTGAAGTTCAGGGTTATCACAGCAGGTAACTGGCTCCTAAAACACCTGGCTCTGAAAACCAATGGGACTTGTGTCCAAGAGACCCTAGCAAACAAAGAAACAGTTTGTAAAGGGTTGGCAAAGACTCACTGTGACTATACCCCCAGGCTCAGTGCTGAGTCAGCAGACAGAAACATCCTTCTCCCAGTCTTTTCCTTAAAGAGGCCTATTTGAAAAAAAAAAAACACTTTTATTGAAATATAGTTGGTTTACAATGCTGTAGTAGTTTCTAGTGAACAGCCAAGCAATTCAGTTATACATGTGTGTATATACATATTCTTTTTCAGATTTTTTCCACTATAGGTTATTACAAGATAATGAACATAGTTCCCTCTACTATACAATAGGACCTTGTTGTTTTTCTCCTTTATATATAGTAGTGTGTATCTGTTAATCCCAAGCTCCTAATTTATCCCTACCCCAGCCTTCACCTTTGGTAACCATAGTTTGTTTTCTATGTCTGAATCTGTTTTGTAAATAAGTTCATTTGTACCATTTTTTAGATTCTACATGTAAGTGATACCATGTGATATTTGTCTCCCTCTGTCTCATACTTCACTTAATATGATAATGAGTAGGTCCATCCATGTTGCTGCAAATGGCATTATTTCATTCTTTTTTATGCCTAAGTAATATTCTACTGTATATGTATACCTCATCTTTATCCGTTTCTCTGTCGATGGGCATTTAGGTTGCTTATGTGTCTTGGCTATTGTAAATAGTGCTGCTATGAACATTAGGGTGAATGTATCTTTTTGAATTATCATTTTGTCCAGATATATGCCCAGGAGTAGGATTGCGGGATCATATGGTCACTCTGGTTTTTGTTTTTGGCCATTCCATGCAGCTTGCAGAATCTTAGTCCTCTAACCAGGGATCAAACCCAGACTCCTGAGAGTGGAAGCATGAAGTCCTAACCACTGGACCACTGGAGCATTCCCTCTATTTTTATTTTTTTAACAAACCTCCATACTGTTCTCCATGGTGGCTGTCCCAATTTAAATTCTCACCAACAGTATAGAGGGGTCCCCTTTTCTCCATACCCTCTCCAGCATTTATTATTTGTAGACTTTTTGATGATGGCCATTCTGATTGGTGTAAGATGACACTTCAGTGAAGTTTTGATTTGCATTTCTCTAATAATTAGCGATGTTGAGCATCCTTTCATGTGCCTATTGACCATCTGTATGTCCTCTTTGGAGAAATGCCTATTTAGGTCTTCTGCCCATTTTTGATTGTTTTTAAAGAGGTCTGTTTTCAGCCTAATTTAACATACATCTAGGAGCTGACTGCAATTCTGCCTGAGCCTGAGGAGGCTAGATGCACCATTTACACATTTCCCCTCTCGTATCTCTCTGAAAGGAGCTTATACATGTATCTAAAACTGTGGCCTTTGTGACTGCCACCCAGAGGACACATTCCTTGATCTGGTGGCCAGCAGGACTTGCATTTGTGGGTCCCACTGGCCTGCAGTGAACAAAGAAGCTGTTATTAACTGACTATACTTTAGGGCTCAGTGCAGAGAAAGCAGACAGAAACACTAGCTCCCATTCTTTCCCCAAAAGAGGTCTATTTGTGTGTTTTAAAAGCCACTGCCTGAGAGTCCAGCTTCATTGTGCATCTAGGTACTAATTGAGATCTTCCCTTTGTTGTCATTGTTTTTCAGTCGCTAAGTTGTGTCTAACTCTTTGAGACCCCTTGGACTGCAGCACACCAGGCTTCCCTGTCCTTCACTATCTCCCAGAGTTTACTCAAACTCATGTCCATTGAGGCAGTGATGCCATCCAACCATCTCATCCTGTCAGCCCCTTCTCCTCCTGCCCTCAGGCTTTGCCAGCATCAGGGTCTTTTCCAATGAGTCAGTTCTTCACATCAGGTGGCCAAAGTACTGGATCTTCAGCTTCAGCATCAGTCCTTCCAATGAATAATCAGGGTTGATTTCCTTTAGGATGGATTGGTTTGATCTCCCTGTGGTCCAAGGGACTCTCAAGAGTCTTTGCCAGCACCACAATTGAAAAACATCAATTCTTTGGCACTTAGCCTTTTTTATGGTTCAACTTTCACATCCATACATGACTACTGGAAAAACCATGGCTTTGACTATATGGACCTCTGTCAGCAAAATGATGTCTCTACTTTTTAATATGCTGTCTAGATTTGTCATAGCATCCAAGGAGCTATCGTCTTTTAATTTCATAGCAGTCACCGTACCCAATGATTTTGGAGCCCAAGAAAATAAAATCTCCTCCCCTTTAGGACACTAGCAAATCATGACACATCCTTACTACTGGGAGCCAATAAGCACAAAAAAGGTAATTTGAGAAACCACCAAGAACTAAGCCTGGGTGGAAGGATGAGATTTCTTCTACAAGAGGCTATTCTGTGAAGACTGGGATAATATGGCTGTTTTATCTAATCCACAGAAACCAACACAGATAATCAAAGATGAAGAAAGAAAGGAGCGTGTTCCAAACAAAAGAATAAGATAAAACTCCAGAAACAAACCTTAGTGAACTGGAGATAAGTGATTTACCTGTAAAGAGTTCAAAGTAGGACTTCCCCGGTGGTCCACTGGTTAAGAATCCTCTTGCCAAAGCAGAGCATGTAAGTTCTTCCTGGTCCGGGAAGATTCCGCATGCTGTAAGGCAACTGAGCCCATACGTCACAACTACTGAGTCCATACTCTAGAGCCTGTGTGATCCAGCAAGAGAAGCCACTGCAATGAGAGGTCTGATAACCACCACTAGACAGTAGCCCCCACTCTCTGCAACAAGACAAAGCCCGCAGGCAGCAAAGAAGACCCAGCGCAGCCAAAAATAAATAAATAAATAGTTGTTTTTTAAAAAAGAATTCAAACTAAGAGTCATAAAGATGCTCACTGATGCTCCCTGAGAACAACACATGAATAAAGTGAGAATTCCCACAGAGAGAGAAAGCTTAAGAAGAATACAATAACTGAAAAATTCAGAAAAGGAGTTCACCAGCCGACTGGATGTAGTGGAAGAATTACTGAGATCAAAGACGAAGCAGTGGAATTCATCCAATCAGAGGAGCAATAAGGGAAAAAAGAAAAGAGTGAAGACAGTTTAAGGGACTTAAGAGATACCATCAAACTAAACTAATAGTCACATTATAGGGGTTCCAAAAGACGAAGAGAAAGAGAAAGGGCACAATATTTATTCAAAGAGATAATGGCTGAAAAATCCCCTCATCTGGGGAAAAGCAACAGACATCCAGGTCCAAGAAGTCCAGAGACTTCCAGATAAGATGAATGTAAAGAGACCTCCTGAGACACGTTATAGATACACTGTCAAAAACTAAAGACAAGGAGAAAATCTTAAAGGCAGCAAGAAGTAAAAACTTGTTTTATACAGAGGACCCTCTGTAGTACTACCAGCAGATTTTTCAGCAGAGACTTTGTAGGCCAGAAAGGAATGGCATTATATATTTGAAAATCTAAAAGAAAAAAAAAAAAAAAAACAGCTAACCAAGAATACCTGGCAAACTGTCCTTCAGCAATTTTTTGAAAACTACTTATTTATTTTATTTATTTGGCTGTGTTGGGTCTCAGTTGCAGTATGCAGGATCTTTTTCATTTCAGTGCATGGACTCTCTGGTTGTGGTGGTGGGCTCACTAGTTGTGCGACGTGGACTCCAGAGTGCACTGGCTTCAGTGGTGGGGCTAGCAGGCTTAGTTGCTCCGAGGCACGTGGGATCTGCCCAAACCAGAGATCAAAGCTGTGTCCCCTGTATTGGCTGGTGGATTCTTAACCACTGGACCACCAGGGAAGTTCCTAATCGGTTTTAAAGACACACACAGACTAAAAGTAAAGGGATGGAAAAAGATACTGCATGCTCATGGAAACCAAAAAAAGTAGAGATATCTATACTTACATCAGACAAAATAGACTTTAGCCAAAGACTGTCATAAGAGGTAAAAAGGGTCAATGGAAAAGAGGGTCACCCAGTAGAGGATATGACATGTGTGAATATTTATGCGCCTGACATAGTAGCACCTAAAGAAATTAAGCAAATAAGCAAATGCTAACAGACCTGAAGGGAGAAATAACAGTGCAATCACACAAAGGGGATTCAGTACGCTAGTTTCAACAAAGGATAGATCATCTAGACATAAAATCAATAAGGAAACATCTAAACTACATGTTAGACTAGGTGGACCTAACAGACATTTACAGAACATTCCATCTAACAGCAGTGAATATATAGTCTTCTCAAGCTCACTTGGAACATTCTCCAGGATATTTCTGATCACAGTGGTATGAAACCAGAAATCAGCTACAAGAAGAAAACTGGGAAATTCAAAATTATATGATAATAAAACAGCATTTGCACGTTTTGTATCTCTATGTCAACGTTTTGGTAATGCTCACAATATTTCAAATGTTTTCACTCTTATTATAGTTGTTTTGGTGATCTTTGATCAGTGATCTTTGATGTTACTACTACAATTCACTGAAGGCTCAGATGATGGTTAGCTTTTTTTTAGCAAGAGAGTATGTTTTAGTTAAGGTATACACATTGTATTCATGGGGATAATGCTGTTGCACACTTAACAGGCTACACTGTACCATAAACGTAACTTTTATATGCACCAGGAAACCATAAAGAAGAAAAAAATGTCTGGTATACAAATAACCAGTCCTCAGTTGCACTAGCCTCACTTCAAATGCATAATGCTAAATACAGCTAAGGACCACCCTGTTGAACAGCACAGATAAGGAATATTTCCATCACCCAAGAATGTTCCTTTGGAAAACACTGCTCTAAGGACCTCTGCTCAAGATTGATAGTAAGACTTGCCTTTTGTGAAATTATACTTCCTGCATACTTTCCTGTTGGCCACTTTCCCTTGATTACATTTTGTTTTATTGTAAGATGAATACATATTTTCTTTTTAAGGTGTGCATGTATCAACATCACTGCCTTTGTTTGCTTTCACAGTTGTTTTTTCCGCAATGATATTCCAGACTATTACAAATCAAGATCTGCCTGAGATCAAGTGTGTTTTAATCAACCATGGAAACAATGATTCATCAATGGGGACATCACCATCGAATCCCATGGTAAAGTAATAGTAAAATGACAATTTTAGCTATTTTCTCTGGAGACCATACTTTGTAAGCTATTGAGACCTGCTATGGCTTATGAGCTTTTCTTTTTACATATTTAAGTAACTATACACTCATATGGGGTATTGATGAGCATCTCTCCTCATTGTTACCTGGGAATCCATCCCAACATTCTCTTTGGGCTTAGATTCTGGAAGGACAGTGGTACTCAGAATGAATAAGAAACAAAAATTTCCTTTTCTCTTTAAAATAAAGCCAGGCTTCTCTCTCAAGCCCTGAATCTCTAAATTTCCAACTTCCTCCTGGGTTTACATAAATAGATTTTCTCCATTTGCTCATTAAGACCCACCTATATAATTTACTTCATTTCTATTTCCCCAAACATCTTGTTTTAATGGATTTCTGTTTACAGCCCCATCTAGATCCTAAGCTTGAAAGCTCAGCCTCACTTTGGACTGCTTCCTTTCTCTGCCCTCACATTTGGTCAGTTACCAAGTCTTATCAATTTCCTTTCTTTCCTAGTTCTCATTTAACCACCTCATATTCTCCAGTCTCCCTGCCACTTCCCTAATTCCAGCCCTCATAGTCACAATAATATTGTAAGTGGCTTCTTCCTTCTACAGTTCAGTTCAGATAGGGCTGCCAAACTTTTTTATTTATTTTTTTAAATTTATTTTGGGCTGCACTGAGTCTCTGTTGCTTTGCACGGGCTTTGTCTGGTTGCAGAGATCTGGGGCTACTCTAGATACTGTGCTCAGGCTTCTCTTGCTCCGAGCACAAGCTCTAGGACACACGGTCTTCAGCAGTTGTGGCACACAGCCTCGGTAGTTGCAGTTCCCAGGTTCTGGAGCACAGGCTCAACAGTTGTGGCACACAGGCTTAGCTGCCCTGTGGCATGTGGGATCTTCCCCACCCAGGGATCGAACCCGTGTCTCCTGCTTTGGTAGGTGGATTCTGTACCCCTGGGCCACCAGGGAAGCCCCCAGACTATTCTTCTTGAGGCATGGCTACATCCTTTACAGCCTGGCTTGGTCTTCTCATGACTTCAGCTGACGTGCATATCACTCCATAAACTGGCTCTGACTCCTTCAAGTTCCACTCTTGTTTGTCATTCCTCTTCTTCTTTTTTTTTTTTATTCCTCTTCTTAATGCTATTCAGCTAACATAGCCTAGGTGTTTACTCAAATGAAGGAAGCTTAAATGATCAAGAAACTGAAAATATTAGAAGTCTATATACAATAAAAAGTGAACATAAATTAACCAGTTCTATGGTTTTTATCCAGTTAAGGATTCATATACAGCTATAGTTACTCCATTTTCTTTTATAGAGTACTCATGGCACGAAAGCATAGTTTATTTATTTACTTATTTATCTGGGTTTAAATTTTTAACAGATATTGGTGTCATTAACACATTGGCTTGTTAATAATTAAGACATTTGGCATACATGATATTTTAGTGCAGACAAGAAAAAATTTTACTATTATGTGCTGTGATGTTTTAAACTTTTAGTGTCTTTTCAATGTGAGAAAATAGCTGCACACATTTAAGTGCTTTCTTATTAAATCACGATCTTTAAAAAAAAAAAAATCCATGATGATTGGTCTTGGTTCCCAGTATTAAGCTCTGTATTATCTTTTTTATGTAGAATAAATTGTATTATTATGCAAATTCAATACTAAGACCTAGTAGTTCCTAAACCACATCAAGCAACCATCCTAACTGTGGCAAAACTGAACTTTCACCTTCCTGAAGCTGAAGCCACTCCTTCTGGATATTTTCCTACTTTGATGTGAGATGATTATTAGGGTGTCAGTGACTTTTCTCACAAGCAGTTGTGATTTCTTCCATAGTTCATGATTCTCAGATGAGACATCTTTCTAAAACTCTTATAGTCAGAGGTTTTTGGAAGAACCAAGCACTTTTTAGTTGACAAAGCTGGCCAAGACAGCTCTAATAAATAAGAAACTCCATCCTGAGCTATGTCACAGTATAGCCTGGAACCAAAATAGGATTATTTTACTGTTTCCACAATTCACTTAATTGTTGTTTCAAATCTGAGATTTCCCATCATTATCATTTCTGTTTGAAGATTAAGGTGGTGTGTCCTGAGTTTCTCCCCTACAAGGCTACTATTTCTCCTTTGTAGTTAAAAAGGATTGGGAGGAGATACAAATATTCTGTTTCTCCTCTGTTTTTCACCCACTGATTTTAGTGTCCACTGGTGGATCTTGCCTACAACCATTATTACTGTGATGTTTTCCTAATGATGAGCTTCTTTTCCCCTTGTTCCCTCTACATTCATTAACTGAAATTCTTCTGCGAGGAAGAGCTGTCTCTTCTCTCCATTTTATTTATTTAATCAGTCTAGACTTGTAGATACTTATTTTACTTCATGGATTATAGCCCCAAACTAACACTTTATTTTGTGGCTCAGATGTTTCCAGCTTTGGTCATTGGGAGCTACTTCAGCTTGGTTCCTGTGTCTTTTCAACGTGTCCCCAAAGTTTCTGAAGCACACCCTTAGTTTTTGGCACGATAGCATAGTTCAGACTCATCTTGTATTTTTCCTGTGTCAGCCCTTCTCCAAGAAGCGTTTGTTTCGTGAAGAATAGTATTTATAAACCAAGATCTGAGAGCTGAGTGCTTATTGCTCCTGAGCATTGTCGCTTCTAGGCCTTCTTGGCAGACACAGGAAGGATACATGTTTGTATACTACCCCCCCATCCATACATACTATATTTATCTCTTTATCATCTCTATCTATCTATGTATCACCATGAGTTCATGCTGATAAGTGTGAATTCAATTCAGCACCAAAGGGTTCATTCTACCTTTCTCTCTTTCCTCAGTTGTACTTCTCTCTCTGACAGTAAGACCCCTGGCTTTCATGATCTAAAATAATTTACTTTATTATCATTCAATAATAATATTCATTTCTGGTATAAATGGCAGCCCACTCCATTATTCTTGCCCGGAGAATCCCGTGGACAGAGTCTGTAGCCTGGTAGACTACAGTCCATGGGGTCGCAAAGAGTTGGACATGACTGAGGCGACTTAGCATACATGCACTGGTGTGTCAGAATTGCTAACCCACATTGCAGTGAGAAAAAGATTTACCAACTAGAATACAGTGCGTGTGTGCTAAGTCTCTTCAGTCGTGTCCAGCTCTTAGCAACCCTATGGACTGTAGCCCGCCAGGCTTCTCTGTCCATGGGATGCTCCAGGCAAGAATTCTGGAGTGGGTTGCCATGCTCTTTTCCAGGGGATCTTCCTGACTCGGAGATTGAACCCATGTCTCTAACGTCTCCTGCCTTGGCAGGCAGGTTCTTTACCACTACCGCCACCCTGAGAAGCCCCGGGAATACAGTACTTGTGTGCAATTCTTTTTGTCTTTAACCTCATACCATCCAAAACATTCTTTTCCCAAATTACTTAGGTTTGTTCCTTTCTTTCCCAATCCCTTCACTCTGATTATGTTAGTTATTTGTGATACAGTTAAGTTCAGTTGCTTTGCATTCCATTTTGAGTTCCCCCATATCCTGGTTGACGTTGATGATCTATTTTGTGAGTAAATGGTATGGACCTAACAGAAGCAGAAGATATTAAGAAGAGGTGGCAAGAATACACAGAAGAACTGTACAAAAAAGATCTTCATGACCCAGAAAATCACGATGGTGTGATCACTCACACTCACCTAGAGCCAGACATCCTGGAATGTGAAGTCAGGTGGGCCTTAGAAAGCATCATTACGAACAAAGCTAGTGAAGGTGATAGAATTCCAGTTGAGCTATTTCAAATCCTGAAAGATGATGCTGTGAAAGTGCTGCACTCAATATGCCAGCAAATTTGGAAAACTCAGCAGTGGCCACAGGACTGGAAAAGGTCAGTTTTCATTCCAATCCCAAAGAAAGGCAATCACAAAGAATGCTCAAACTACCGCACAATTGCACTCATCTCACCTGCTAGTAAAGTAATGCTCAAAATTCTCCAAGCCAGGCTTCAGCAATATGTGAACCGAGAACTTCCAGATGTTCAAGCTGGTTTTAGGAAAGGCAGAGGAACCAGAGATCAAATTGCCAACATCTGCTGGATCATTGAAAAAGCAAGAGAGTTCCAGAAAAATATCTATTTCTGCTTTATTGACTATGCCAAAGCCTTTGACTGTGTGGATCACAATAAACTGTGGAAAATTCTGAAAGAGATGGGAATACCAGACCACCTGACCTGCCTCTTGAGAAATCTGTATGCAGGTCAGGAAGCAACAGTTAGAACTGGACATGGAACGACAGACTGGTTCCAAATAGGAAAAGGAGTGCGTCAAGGCTATATATTGTCACCCTGCTTATTTAACTTCTATGTAGAATACATCATGAGAAACGCTGGGCTGGATGAAGCACAAGTTGGAATCAAGATTTGCCGGGAGAAATATCAATAACCTCAGATATGCAGATGACACCACCCTGATGGCAGAAAGTGAAGAGGAACTAAAGAGCCTCTTGATGAAAGTGAAAGAGGAGAGTGAAAAGGTTGGCTTAAAGCTTAACATTCAGAAAACTAAGATCATGGCATCTGGTCCCATCACTTCATGGGAAAAAGATGGGGAGACAGTGGAAACAGTGTCAGACTTTAATTTTTTGGGCTCCAAAGTCACTGCAGATGGTGATTGCAGACATGAAATTAAAAGATGCTTACTCCTTGGAAGGAAAGTTATGACCAACCTAGATAGCATATTAAAAAGCAGAAACATTACTTTGCCAACAAAGGTCCATCTAGTCAAGGCTATGGTTTTTCCAGTGGTCATGTATGGATGTGAGAGTTGGACTGTAAAGAAAGCTGAGCACCGAAAAATTGATGCTTTTGAACTGTGGTGCTGGAGAAGACTCGAGAGTCCCCTGGACTGCAAGGAGATCCAACCAGTCCACCCTAAAGGAGATCAGTCCTGGGTGTTCATTGGAAGGACTGATGCTGAAACTGAAACTCCAATACTTTGGCCACCTCATGTGAAGAGTTGACTCATTGGAAAAGACCCTGATGCTGGGAGGGTTTGGGGGCAGGAGGAGAAGGGGACGACAGAGGATGAGATGGCTCGATGGCATCATCAACTCGATGGACTTGAGTTTGAGTAAACTCTGAGAGTTTGTGATGGACAGGGAGGCCTGGCGTGCTGCAATTCATGGGATCGCAAAGAGTCGGACACGACTGAGCAACTGAACTGAACTGAACTTAAACATGATTATGGTCCTGAAAGCTAAAGCTATGTGATAAAAGACATACTCAGAGAAGTGTCATGTCTTCTTCATCCCTACTTCCAAGTTTCCTCCTTTCCCCATCTATCTCCTGTACTGAGCCAGTCCCTTAAGTTTTTTATATTAGCTCTGTATTTCTTGTGCACAAATGAGCAGATACATGTGTATTGTCTTAGCCCCTTTCCTTGTGACCCAAAGGATAGTGTAACTGAAAGTAGAAACATTTTGAACCCAGCTTTCTCCACTTAGCATTTGTCCAGGAAATAACTGCAAATCAGTTCATGGAGCTTGTCCTCATCCTTCTCTATAATTGCGTGTCCTCAATTATGTGGATTGACCATAATTTATTCTGTCACTCTGCTGTGTATGAGCACTTAAGTGCTTTCCTATGTACCAGCGCTTAGGTGATTTCTAATATTTTGCAATTATAAATGATGTTCAATCAATTGTTGGACGTATAGTCCTCAAAATAGGACTGGCTGAGAGGGTGAAGTGCACAGTAGTTATATTAGGTGTTGGTGAATTCCAGATTCCCCCTGTGTACCAGTTTGCCTTTCTCCAGCAATGTATGAGAGAGGATATTTCCTTATAGCCTCACCAACAAAATTTTGCTAGTGTGACTGATTAGTGCTATCTCAATGCTGTTTGCGTTTTTCTGATCATATGTGAGTTTGAACATTTTCTCATGTGTTCGAGAGCCATTCTTTATAACGTTTTTGTGAATTGTCTATTTATTTCTTTTTCACTTTTTTCTATCATGTTTTGCTTCTGTGTCTCTCAATGTTGAAAAAATTCTTTACATATTAGGGGTATTAGCACTTTATTTCCTTTATTTGTAATATGCATAGCAAGTATTTTCTTCTAGCATGTCAAGGTTTTGTTGTTGTTGTTCTTGCTGTAATTTATTCTGTGTCCATCTTTTAAGATCCAGATCAGTTGCTGCACTCCAGTGGAGCATCTCCACCCCCATTGTCCCTGCGTGGAAGTCACCTCTCCCGGCTCTGAAGGTCCAGAGCACTTAAATGCACCTTCCAAAGTAGTGGACTTCTGTTTCTCAGCCACATCACTTTTCACTTTGTTTTGTTATTTCTTCCTGTTGTTGTTGTTCAGTTGCCCAGTTGTGTCTAACTCTTTGTGACCGCATGGACTGCAGCACACCAGGCTCCCCTGCCCATCATCTCCTGGAGGATGGTGAAACTTGTTCATTGAGTCAGTGATGCTATCCAAACATCTCATCCTCTGCTGCCCTTTTCTGAACTTGGGGGTAGCACAGTCTATAAAGCATTTTTATAAATGCTTTATAAAATATAGAGCACTATAAAGCACTTTAACAAACAGTCTATAGAGCATTTTTAGAAATGCAGCCTAAAATTATCTGTCTTTTCCTTAGAGAATTATCACTAATACGACTTTTAGTCAGTGATATGTCCTCCATGGGCTATGATGCGCTTGGGTGTTGTATGCAGTTGAAATCAACATGTAGGTATTTGGCAAAGCTTCCAGCTAAAAGGAAAAGTTATTAAACCTGCACTTGTAGTAAACTCACATTGTTTCATCGATGACGCAGGCGTCAGAATCCCGGGAAGACCTGGCGTGTGCCTTGAGGCCCGAGGGTACAGAAGCCATCTATGAAGCGGCCACGGTGCAGGTGGACATGGCTGCATCCATCACGCTGCAAGTGCTGGTCCCCACCCCAGGGAACACTTCCTGTCTCTGGGTTTTTAAACACAGCCACCTAAACTGCCAGCCACACTTCGATTTACAAAACAGGTAAGCGGGAGCCAGGGCAGCAATGTGTAACCACAGGAGTTTTTGGAGGAATACTTTCTTCCCATAAAAAAAAGACATTCTTGCTTCATTTGCAGTTTCTTTTCAAACTTCTGTAGACATCCATTGTAACTCTTATCTCCAGTGAAATAAAGTGAACCAAAAAATTAGGGCATGGATTCATGACATTTTATAGCAGTCAAAATGCACAGGGTAAGCAACACAAAAAGTGAGTCCTAATGTAAACTACGGACTGTAGTTAATATCAGTATCGGTTCATCACTTGTAGCAAATACACCACACATATGCAAGATGTTAGTAATAGGAAAACTGGGGTTGGTGGGGGGAATGGGAAGGGATGTGTTCGGGATATCTGTGTTTTCCCATAAATGTAAAATTGTACTAAAAAATAAAGTCTATTAATTTAAAAAGTTATATAGACATATATGGTATATTTTGGGCCTAAGAAGGGCTTCCCAGGTGATGCTAGTGGTAAAGAATCCACCTGCCAATGCAGGAGACATAGGAGATGCAGGTTCGATCCGTGGGTCGGAAAGATCCCTTGGAGGAGGAAATGGCAACCCACTCCAGTATTCTTCCCTGGGAAATCCCATGGACAGAGGAACCTGGCAGGCCACAGTCCATGGAGTTGGACATGACTGAGAGACTGAGCAGCCAGGGCCTAAGAACGTAGTGATAGCTGACAAAATGTAAAACAAGTAGTGAACAGATTGTGCGGGATTTTAAAGGTGGCTTGTTTTTCAAAAATTTTATTTATTTATTTTATTTTTGGCTCCACTGGATCTTCATGGCTATGCGTGGATTTTCTCTAGTTGATGCGGGTGGCGGCTTCTCTCTCACTGTAGTGCAAGGGCCTCTCATTGCAGTGGCTTCTCTTGCTGGATCACACAGGCTCCAGAGTGCGGGCTCAGTGGTTGTGGCACATGGGCTCGGTTGCCTTACAGGATGTGTATTCTTCCCAGACCAGGGATCAAACCCAAATCCCTTGCATCGGCAGGCAGATTATAAACCACTGGACCACCAGGGAATTCCAATGGCTTGTGTGTTTTCATTTTATTTTGTCTTAAAGATAAAAAATTAGAAAATTTCTCTTCCATTCTGGTTAAAGTAGCAAAGAGCTTACTAGTTAAAGTAGTGAGAAACTTCTTTCTGGGAATTGCTGGCCTGTTTTGTTTCCCAGAATGATGAGCAGAATTGCAATGTGTGTGATACCATGAAACATTAGAAACTGACTTCTGTGTGGCGAGCATTAGTGTCAGGATCCAGAAACATGTCTTAAGATTGACAGCAAAGCCCTGAATCTAACCCTGTGCTGACTGCAGCCCCTGCTGTCCACGTCCAGGGAGGGTAGGAAGCAGGGGGCACGGGCCATTTGAATGCCCACTTACTAATTCTACACTGCTTTATTCTCTAATTCTTGGGTTGCTCTGGCATCCCAAAACTGTAGCAGAGGCATTGTCTTTCTAGAAGCAATGCAGAAAACAGCCCCTCAATGACCCAAAGAGTGCTCCATGCCGCCTACCTGGGACATGGGAGAACACCCATGACTGGGTTGTACCAAGGATTCGAATTTGTTTCTATAAGGTCAGACCAACATTGAAGTAGTTTTCAGGCCAGTAGCTATAATTCTGAAGTCTGGTTCTAAACCTTAGAGCACATTCATTTTCCTTTCCTCTTTTGAGGCCGTATTACTCACTTCTCTTTTTTTGCTTACGTTTACCTTGGGGTTAAAGCAAAGCATTAAGAATTTTGCCTTAAAGAAACGTTCCAGTAATTTTATTAAAATCTAATACCACACGATTTTACCACTCTGTGTATGCTAAAAAGCAGGTAAATGATCATTTTTTCTGCACACCACAGAATTCCAGCAAAACAAAATGAAATCTCTTCTTAGAGACTCATATATATACATATATATTATTTATATAGATAGATAGGTATATAGACATATAGATATGCATATATGAAATGCCACAGCAGCTCCTGGAGTGAGACCAAAAAGAAAAGTAAAAAATAAGTGTTCTTTTTTACTCTGCTGAAAGATTGCCCTTTTTTGTTGTAGGTCAGGCAGCCAAAGTCATAGGTCTTTTGTGGGTTAGTTAACCTAGTACCAAGACATTTTTAGAAACTTCTCCATAGCAAAGAGTTATAGAATTTAAGGGCTTCCCAGGTGGTGCAGTGGTAAAGAATCGGCCTGCCAATACAGGAGACACAAGAGACAAGGGTTCGACCCCTGGGTTGGGAAGAGCCCCTGGAGAAGGCAATGGCAACCCACTCCAGTATTCTTACCTGGAGAATCCCATGGACAAAGGAGCCTGGTGAGCTACAGTCCATGGGGTCGCAAAGAGTCAAGACACAACTGAGCACACACCTGTGCATGCACACACACTCACACAGAAATTAAATCTGCTCTCAGACTCATAACCAGACAGATCTGATAACCATCTCAGAGTTTTGTATGAGATACCCAAGAGTTCACACATGATACTAGGAATGTGAAGAGTTCAGAGAAAGAAAGCACGTCAAAATGCCTGCATGAGCAAAAAATACATATTTGTTGTTGTTTTTTGGTTGTTAAGTCATGTCCGACTCTTTGTGACCCCATGGACTGTAACCCGCCAGTCTGCTCTGTCCATGGGGATTCTCCAGGCAAGAATACTGGAGTGGGTTGCCATGCCGTCCTCCAGGGGATCTTCCTGACCCAGGGATTGAACCCACATCTCTTACATCTTCTTCATTGGCAGGCAGGTTCTTTACCACTAGTGCCACCTGGGAAACGAAGGCCCCTAGCCAGATTGATCTTTACCAAGTATCTGAAAACTTAGAAATACTCACATTGAGACATCTCTCTCCTTACATCCATGTGATGTATCAGTGTAATTATTATCTCATAGGAAAATGCTTTGTGTCTGATTTTACTCGAATTCTTCCCTCTGGAGGGATGGGGTACAAAACGGACTGTTCTTAGTCTCAGCACATCTTGCTTGTTCCGTCGTGTGGTTCTGCAAATGGGGCCCCAAGGCATGTGACCAGGTGACTGGCACCTGGATGCTTTGTCATTGGCAGGAATGATGCCCTGCTACCAAGGAAGGCATCCCACCAAGTCTATGTGGTTTTGGCGGGAGTTTTCCCTCCAAGGGACTCGGGCAGCATGAGGTGAAGGCACACACTCCCCAGGGAGGGACCGGATCAAGGTCGCGGTCAAACTAACAAGGCCCAAGCTGAGTGTCAGGCGCAGGACAGGAGCTTTGTTCTCCACGGAGATGAACCAGAGCTGCCCAACTGCCTTCTGACTCAGTGTGAAATTTGATGGTTTTTGTTTCACACGTTTTCCAGATTAACCAGTTCTCTTTCTTGTGTTTCAGAGGAGTTTTTTCCATGGTCATTTTGAAAATGACAGAAACCCAAGCTGGAGAATACCGCCTTTTGATTCAGAGTGCAGCTAACAATTACACAGTATTGTTTACAGTGAGTATAAGAAGTAAGTGCCATTTGCTCCTAGGTTTCCTCAATATTCTAAAGGGGTGGTTGGAATCCAAGAGCTCTTACCAGGTGCCCCAGACAGTTTAACCAGGTTTCCCTCGACATGTGGCTGAATTAATTGAACTCACTTCAACCTCCCCCATCACCTGTTGAGACTCTGCTGTGACCCACAGACTGAGAGTGAGTGCTCTTCAGAACCTCTATTTTAGGGATCCCCATTTTTTTTTCACTGTCAGACGGATGACAAAGAAGTGGAAAGCATTTTGACCTTTGAGTCAGAAGACCTGAGTCCTTTTTCTGGATCTGATGTGACCGCTTTGGGTGGGTCATGGCATCTTCTCTGAGCCAATGGGGATACACAGACATATCTCACAGGATCGCAGGAGCTTAGGCAACAAGAATGTCTGTGTCTGCACTGTCCGGCAAGGTAGCCACTGGCCACAGGTGGCTGGTGAACACTTGAAATATAGCCAGTGTGACTGGGCACCAAAGTTGTCACTTTCTTTAATTTTAATTGATTGAAAGTTGAATTTAGATAACCATATGGAGCTGGTGGCTGCTGTGTTCATCGCAACGCCCCCATCGCTATGCAGACCATCAGGAGCAAGGCAGAGGTTCTCACCCGGGGTTTTGGGGGGCCAGGGGAGGACGGGGACACGCTGTGCAGTTGGCAAAACCACCTCCGGCATGTCTTCTGGCTTCTCCTTGTCTCCACCGATTTCTGCCAGGCCTCGAGGTTGTGCAGACTCAGCCCTGTACCCCCTCCCCCCAACTGCTTTACCCCACATGACAAACGGGGACTAGAGGTGTATGTCCACATGGGTCCCGCTGCCTTTAGGGGCCAGGGCAGCACTCCAGAACCTCTGGTTCATCCACGGTAAATCAAGCTCCCTGGCTGCACCTTGGTGTGACTTGCGGGCGGCGGGTGCAGTACCTGTGTGTCCCGGCCCATAGCGGTGCAGGGCCCAACGACAGGAGGCTGAGCTTGGCCAGGTCTGCACTCGCGGCCTCCCTGCCCTGGGTCTTGCAGTCAGAGCTGCAAGCAGCAGAGCCATTTAGATTCCCACAAGGCTCATCTGAATGGGGCTGGGGACACGGTGTTAGGCTCCAAAGTCAGCCTGTCTGGCAAAAGCCAGGCAAAGTCAAAATCGGTCAACATTTGTTTTGAAAAGCCCACCAGTTACTCTGATATGTAAAGAACCGGAGCCCTAGAAGGTCAAAAGTCAAGAGGTACCTCTCACTGCTCTTTGATTTTAGTCTTGTTCCTGACCCCTCCCCAGTCCTCCACTCCCCTCTGAGACAGGAAGCGCTCAGGTTGGAAGAGAATGGGAGATTTTTTGCTCTCTTTCTTTCCCTCTGTTTTTTGCCAAGTGTTGAATTTGTATAAAGTAAATGTGCCTCTGCTGTCTTTATTATACTTAGGGCAACTTTTTTTCACTTAAGATCTACAATGTACAAATGAAAAAGATTTACAATGTAAAAATAGCACAACAATCATTCAAGTAAGTTGCAACTGCTTTTAACGGTGCTGCTGGGTGGTGGGATTCAAAAAAATCAGGTGGGTTAGACTTGGCAGCAGTCAACATGAAAAAGAGGAAAGGGTTTAGTGAACCACAAGTTCAGTATTAACCAACAGTATGTTATGGTTGCTAAAAAAGGAAATCTGAACCTTGGCAGCATTCACAAAAATGTAATGTCTGGGTTAAGAAAATTCATGGAAAATTACTATTTACAGTTCTACATTTTTGGCAGATGAATATTGACAAAACAGAGCCACCAGGATAGGGAAGATCTTGGAATTCCTTAAGTTAGGAGAAGCTAAGTGAATTAAGAATGTTTAGCAAAGAAAAGGAAATATTTTGAGGAAAGCAGAAGATTGATTGCAGTGTAACGTAAAGGAAATTCTTCTGATGTGAGTCAGGAAACCTGGGCTAACTAGTTAAAAACATCTTCGATGGCCGTGGTCTTCCTTAACCTCAGGATGATTTTAAATATTGGAAAGATTTTCCCATGGAAGCAAAGCTTCACTTAAAAAAAAAAATTGCTCTAGAGGGTAGACTTGGGACCACTGGTCAGAAGCTACAGGAAGAGATGGTAAAAACTACGATACAATGGGAAAAGATGTTTGTAATTCACATAATCAACAAGGATTGAATAGTCATAATAGGTAAAGAACTTCTATAAATCAATAAGAAAAAAAACTAGTAGAAAAGTAAAAGATATGAGTAGGTATTTCACTGTATAGTAAAAATATTAAATTAATAGCTGAGACATGCAAATTAAGACCACAGTGAAGGGCTTCCCTGGTGGCTCAGGGGATAAGAATCCGCTAGCCAAGGCAGGAGACATAGGTTCGGTCCCTGATGCCATGAGATGATGCCACACGCCTTGGAGCAGCTAAGCCTGAGCACCGCAACTAATGAGCCTGTGCCCTAGAGCCAAGGAGCCACAACAACTGAAGCCTGTATGTTCTAGAGTCCGTGCTCTGCAACAAGGGAAGCCACCGCAAGAAGAAGCCCGTGCACCGCTACGGGACAGAAGGCCCCGCTCGCTGAAACTAGAGAAAAGCCTGCTCAGCAACAAAGATCCAGCACGGCCAAAAATAAATAAAAAATAAATATATTTTAAATTATCTTAAAAAAGACCACAATGACATATGATTTTATACCCACCGGATGGTTGGAAACAAATTGTCACTGTGCGTGGATCCACACCGTAGGAATCAGAAGTTGCACTCCAAGGTCTATTGTTAAAGGAATGTACACACCTGACTTGGTAGAAATGCATAGGATGTTCATAGCACCACTGTTGGTGATTCAAACTACAAGAAACACCCAAATGTCCCCTGCAAGAAGATGGAACAGTAGACTGTGATATATCCACCAGTGGAACACAAGGTAGTGGTAGCAAAATGAATTAAGCATCAGTTCAGTTCAGTTGCTCAGTCGTGTCTGACTCTGACCCCATGGACTGCAGCACACCAGGCCTCCCTGTCCATCACCAACTCCTGGAGCTTACTCAAACTCATGTCCATTGAGTCCATGATGCCATCCAACCATCTCATCCTCTGTTGTCCCCTTCTCCTCCCGCCTTCAGTCTTTCCCAGCATCAGGGTCTTTTCGAATGAGTCAGCTCTTCGCATCACGTGGCCAAAGTTTTGGAGTTTCAGCTTCAGCATCAGTCCTTCCAATGAATATTCAGGACTGATTTCCTTTAGGATGGATTGGTTGGATCTCCTTGCAGTCCAAGGGACTCTCAAGAGTCTTCTCCAACATCACAGTTCAAAAGCATCAATTCTTCAGCTCTCAGCATTCTTTGTAGTCCAGCTCTCACATCCATACATGACCACTGGAAAAACCAAAGCTTTGACTAGACGGACCTTTGTTGGCAAAGTAAATATCTCTGCTTTTTAACATGCTGTCTAGGTTAGTCATAACTTTCTTCCAAGGAGTAAGCGTCTTTGAATTTCATGGTTGCAGTCACCATCTGCAGTGATTTTGGAGCCTCCCAAAATAAAGTCTGTCACTATTTCCACTGTTTCCCCATTCATTTGCCATGAAGTGATGGGACCAGATTCCATGATCTTAGTTTTCTGAATGTTGAGTTTTAAGCCAACTTTTTCACTCTCCTCTTTCCCTTTCATCAAGAGTTTTGAATTAAGCATAGCTACATGCATGCAAAACCATGGATGAGTCTTAAGGTTGGATGAATAACTAAAATTGTGAAGGACTGCATATTGAGTGACTGCACATGTTGAAGCCCAGAAACAAGCAAACAAACCAATATATTGTTTGGGGCCACCCATCTATGTGGTACAGACATTTTTTAAAGTTTGAGAATGACAAACACAAAATTCAGGATAAAGTTAACCTAGGGTTGAGACATGGAGAGAAACACGAAAGTAGATTCAAAGGTATTTATGATTATTCCAGTTATTAAGTAGAGCATGGGTCCATGGATCTTCATTTTTATTTATTATGCTTCAGAATTTACTCTTTGTCTATCTTTGGTGTATATATATGCATATATGCATATATATATAAAGTATTATGGTATTTTAGAACAATTGATTATAAGGAAGAAGATTGAAATTTAGCATTTTTTCTTTAAAAAAAAAAGGTTCCAAACTGGAAGGATCTACTCTGGGAGGTCATGAACTTCTGTCGCTAAGGGTTCCAAGCAGAAGTAGAGTTGATATGATAAGCACCGTGGGGAGGGGGAGGGGAAGATAGGAGGAAGGGGGCGGGGAGGTTCAATGTGAATAAGAGGTTAAAATAAACCTCTTAATTGTGTTTCAATTCTATCTCCATTTGACTATACTTCTGCCTAGTTCTAGATAAAATTGTGGGCAGAAAGTGTTAGTTGCTCAGTCGTGTCCAACTCTTTGCAACCCCATGAACTGTAGCCCACCAGATTCCTCTGTCCATGGGGATTCTCTGGGCAAGAATACTGGAGTGGGTTGCCATTCCCTTCTCCATGTGGGCAGAAAGCTGAGCCTCAAAACTAGATAAGTAAGTGTTATAGACTTTATGTTATTTCTGCTCTTCTTTTTCCCATGTGTATTGATATTTGTGTTTTTACCTGGCTTCCCTCCACTAAACTTTAGTTGTCTTTGGATTCATGAAATAGCCAAAGACATTAGCTAAGAGAATAAATGCCAGTCAGCATTTCAGCCTGAGTTGAGTTTAATATATTGGTGAGGAGGGGCTATGTTATTGTATATATTTGGAGTGGAGTGGAAGATACTGCGATAACATAAGAGATTAACTTTTCTTGATGTAGAATTCTTCTTTTGAGGAGACTAAGACAGTTTTTTAAATGTTTTTCATATGAAACATTTTTAATATTAAAACATGAATAATTTATAATGCTTTAGATACACTGCTTTACACATTAAGAAAACCTTACTTTAGAAAAATGGAAAATCAGGACGCCTTGGTCTGCATCTCAGAGAGTGTTCCAGAACCGACGGTGGAATGGGTGTTCTGCGATTCACAGAGTGACAGGTATGATGTGAGAACGGCTTATGACTTCACTGTTGTGGTCTTTTTCTAATATAGTTGACATCATACTGTATGTACAAGTTGTCACCATGCTAACAAGAAACTTCGCCTTTTAAAGTATGATTGGTGTGGACTTCCCAGGGGGAAAGTGGGGGGTATCTTAGTGAGGGGGCCTTTGGAGCCCCCCATTGGTCATGTCACTGACCTATAGGACCCTCCCTGCATATCACAGGACGTGAATAAACGCCCTTTAAGTTACAGGGTTGTTGACTCTACTGGGGGAAAAAGAAAGGTCCAGGGCTTCCCTGGTGGCTCAGTAGTAAAGGACCATCTGCCAATGCGGAAGAAATGGGTTCGATCCCTGATCAAGCACTTAAGCCCAGGTGTCACGATATTGAACCTGTGCTCCAGAGCTTGGGAGCCACAAGTACTGAGCCCACGCACAGCAACGGCAGAAGCCTGCACCCCCCAGAGCCCGTGCTCCGCAGCAAGAGAATCCACGGCGCTGAGAAGCTGGCGTACCCCAGCTAGAGAGCAGCCCCCAGTCACCATGCTACAGAGAAAGGCCACACACAGCACAGATCCAGCACAGCCAAATAAATAAAGTCATAAATGGTTGTTTAACTTTTTTTTTTTAAAAAAAAGGTCCAGGCTTTTAAATTTTTTACTTTTTAATTTTATCTTATTTGGCTGCACTGGGTCTTAGTTGCAGCGTTCGGGATCTAGTTCCCTGACCAGGAATGGATCCCTGGCCCCCTGCATTGGATGCATGGAGTCTTAGTCGCTGGGCCCCCAGGGAAGTCCCAGGTCCAGGTTTTAGTGTATAATCCCCTATAGGAAAAAAAATCCCCTGTGAATGAATGTTTAATTTGTGCTTATTCCATGTATTCTGGAATAGCAGGTATGATTGTTAGAAGATGCAGAATCTGCCTGGGTCTGAACCCTTCTGTGCTTATACCTGTGTGGCCTTGAACGGGTTATTTAATCCCTTCCCACCTCATTAGAAGTGTGGGGCTAGTAGCGGTCTGAACTTTATTAGGAGCGCTCTGATGAGGAAGTGAATCAGTACACGTGAAACACACAGAACAATGATAGTAAGTAGATAGCAAGTACCTTATAAATGTGTTATACCTAGGTGTCCACAAAGTAAGGATTCATGCTGTTTGAACCAATTAAAATGTACTAAACAACTTTCATTGAAAAATGGGACTAAAAAAAAAAAAGAAAAGAAAAATGGGACTAAAGAGAAGGAGGGGAAAAAAATTAGGTTGCCAAATGATAAAACTGGGATCCTACATTTTGAAGGAAAAAGAGATTACCTATAGATATAAATGCAATGTGTGAACAGAGAAGAAAAAGATTAGAAAGCTACACACAGCAAAATAGTAACATTTGTCATCTCATGGTGGTAGGAATATGGGCAAATTAAAATTCTTTTCTTTGGGTTTTCCTGGATTTTCCAACATTTCTACAATAAGCAATTATTGTTGTCTTAAAGATTAATTATTATTGGGACTTCCCTGACAGTCCAGTGGTTTAGACTCTGATCTTCCAATGCAGGGGACTCAGGTTCCATCCTGGTCAGGGGACTAAGATTTCCCTTACCACTTGGCCAAAAAAAAAAAAAAATTATTATTGTGATTTAAAAAGAATTATTGTTGTCATTTTTAAAATTCAAGGAATAATGTGTAAACAAATGAATATATTTGACTACAGTGATAAAGAGGGGAAAAGTGACTATACACAGAAGCTGTATGTAGTCACAGAAAGCTGTGACTATTTCAAAAGCTGTACCTGCTTTGGGGAAGGTTATAGTTAGGGAGGGGGGAGAGGGCAGGGAGAAGTCCCTCAAATCCCCGTGCGTGTGGTGTGTGCTAAGTTGCGACCCCAGGGACGGTAGCCCAACAGGCTCCTCTGTCCTTGGGGATTCTCCAGGCACGGATACTGGAGTGGGTTCCCGTGCCCTCCAGGGGATGTTATCAAACCTGAGTCTCCTGCACTGCAGGCAGATTCTTTAGCACTGAGCCACTGGGAAGCCCAAATCCCCAGGTGTGGCTGGCCCCTCTCCGGGGACACCACCCTCTCTGCTGTGACCTGTGGGGACCCTGGGCACTTCTGCAACCCTGGCCCCTCTCCGTCTCACTGCCGGTCCTCTTCAGAGCTTCAGAGATACCTACACCTTGTTGCCGTATTAAAACCTAATTGTGCTTTTCCTTTTCTCCATTTTCTCCACCCCCGCCCCCGCTTTTCTGTCTTTTCTCAGTTCTTCCATTCGTTTTCTCTGTTTAACAACAACCAAGAGGTCACCAGACACGAAATCTTTTTTTTAATTAATTTTTATTGTAGCATAGTTGCTTCACCGTGTTGTGTCTAGTGTGCTGCAAAGCGAATCTGACATACGCGTACAAGTATCCCCTCACTTTTGGATTTCCTCACCGATCAGGTCACCTCAGAGCATTAGGTAGAGTTCCCTGAGC
Source organism: Cervus elaphus (assembly GCF_910594005.1). Taxonomy (NCBI): domain Eukaryota; kingdom Metazoa; phylum Chordata; class Mammalia; order Artiodactyla; family Cervidae; genus Cervus; species Cervus elaphus. Next base: position 32,268,187 of record NC_057844.1, read on the forward strand.
TATACAGTATGTTCTCATTTGTTGTTTAGTCGCTAAGTTGTGTTCAACTCTTTTGTGACCCCATGGACTGTAGCCCGCCCGGCTCCTCTGTCCACGGGGTTTCCCAGGCAAGAACACTGGAGTGGGTCAAGCCATTCCCTTCTCCAGGGGTCTTCCCGAGCCAGAGACTGAACCCTTGTCTCCTGCATTTTCAGGCGGATTCTTTACCTCTGAGCCACCAGGAAAGCCCATGTTCTCATTAGTTATCTGTTTTATACATACTGTTACCTATTTTACACATGCTGTTTTCTATTTTATACAGACCATCAATAGTGTATATATGTCAGTCCCAATCTTCCAGTTCCTCCCACCCCCCTTTCCCCTTTAGTATCCATACTTTTCTCAAAACTTTTTGAACTCTTATTATGTGATTCTCTCCAGCGTTACTCTAATTAGGTGAGGTGATGAATAACTAACTAGTTCCCTTAAGAACTCCGTGGGTGGTGCGGGTACCATCAGTATGAATTGGTTTGCCTATGACCTGCTCCTATCTTTATTTTCTTATCAGGCTGTTAAACTCTACAACCTTTTATCTGGTTCTTCTCCTGAATACTCGCTTGTCACTTTAAAAGGTGTTTAGTCAACTGACATGTCTTTTTTAATTGCAGCTGTAGAGGAGAGAGTCCAGCTGTCGTCACAAAGGAGGAGAGCGTCCTCCATGAGTTATTTGGAACAGATATCAGGTGCTGTGCAAGAAATGAGCTGGGCAGGGAATGTACCAAGCTCTTCACTATAGGTAAGACCATGACATTGTGTCCGTCTGTTTTCTGTGATAGTTCCTCGGAGACAGTCTGGGACTAATCATCACCCCTTAGGTCCTCACTCAGTTTCAAAAATGCTGTAGTCCCTTCAGGCCATTTTCAGTGTAATATTATGGATTCTTTCTGTGCTCATTTCTTCATAAAAGACAACTTAATCTCTGAAAGATCTTTTTATTTTGGGATAGTTGGTAACATTTAAGATGCCATTAAAATCTTTTTTAAAAAAATGTATTTATTTCTTTTTGGCTGTGCTGGGTCTTTGTTGGTGCACCGGCTTTTCTCTAGCTGCGGCAAATGGGGGGCTACTCTGTAGCTGTGGTGCATGGACCTCTCATTGTGGTAGCTTCTCTTGTTATGTAGCACAGGCTCTAGGGCGTGTGGGCTTCAGTAGTTGCAGCTCCCAGGCTCTAGAGCAGAAGCTCAGTAGTTGTGACCCATGGACTTAGTTGCTCCACAGCATGTGGGATCTTCCTGGACCAGGGATGGAACCTGTGTCTCAGGCGGATTCTCTACCACTGAGCCCCCAGGGAAGCCCTGAGATACCATTAAAACCTTTATTCTGCAGAATGTTCAGGATATATTGTGTGGTGCAAGAGGGAATCACTTTTTTTCTTACCCGCGATTTTTTCATCTTCTAGATCTAAACCAGACTCCTCAGACCACACCGCCACAATTATTTCTTAAAGTAGGGGAACCCTTATGGATAAGGTGCAAAGCCATTCACGTAAACCACGGATTCGGGCTCAGCTGGGAATTAGAGAATAAAGCTCTGGAAGAGGTGAGAGGATGAGCTTGTATTCTGAAATGCAGAAAAATGAACCAAGAATCCAAGTGGAAATCACTCCATTCAAACTCTGTTTTATATTAAAATCTAGGGCAGCTACTTTGAGATGAGTACCTATTCCACAAACAGAACTATGATACGGATTCTGTTTGCTTTTGTATCATCAGTGGGAAGAAACGACACTGGCTATTACACTTGTTCCTCTTCAGAGCATCCCAGTAAATCAGCTTTGGTCACCATCCTAGGTAATGCAGCTGCGCACATAATCTGTACTCGTGTTTTTAGTTGTTTTAGTGTGGAGTGTAACGTAGGTGCTGCACATTCTGCCTTCAGTATAAGGTTAGTATCAAAAAGTTGAGAGAGAAATTGAATTAGGATAACTTTGTGAAATCAATACAAGCTGCCCCCTCCCTTCCTTTTCTGGTTAAACCGAGCCTGAGCCCACTTGAACGCCACTGTTTTTGCACTCATCACATTGTATTGTGACCCTCTGTTTGTGGATTTTTGTCTTCCAGTAGGCTGGAAGGTTCCTAAGGACAGGAATAATCCCTTCTATCCTTGTAGTCGCGGACGTGGCAGAGAGCCAGATGCAAAATGCACCATTAAGAAGCACTTGTTCTAAGAACTACCTGAGAACTGCCCCTTAAGGGCAGAGAGCAGAGGCTGAGAAAGCCCAACACACACTTGTTGTTTAGTCACTCGGTTGTGTCCGACTCTTTTGGGACCCCATGGATTGTAGTCCACCAGGCTCTTCTGTCCATGGGATTCTCCAGGCAAGAATACTGGAGTGGGCAGCCACTTCCTTTTCCAGGGGATATTCCCGACCCAGGGATTGAACCCGTGTCTCCTGCATTGGCAGGTGGATTCTTTACCACTGAGCCTTGAGGAAATGGAAATTTGGGTGGGCTGTGTATGATCAGTAACCCTGCTTTAAGTAATCTCAGAGACTCCAATAATTTCTTTTTTTAAAAAGTGATCTCAGAGAAGGTGGCAGCCTTTAGCCATCTACTTTGAAAATGCTGAGAAATAAAGAGATTCTCTTATCAAATTAACAAGGAAGTATTCCCCAGGGAAACCTTGTGAGTATTACTGGCTAGGCTGTTCTTTCATTTGTGCCCTGAGATTATTTTATGTGGGATAAGTCACGAGGAGGCCATTCTGACTGAGGGATTGTCGGTGGGTCCCTCTGTGTCCACGGTTCACCAGGCTTGGGGAGTCCTCCAACCCCTTGAAATTGTATGCAAAATCAGTAGATGTCTTTATACATTTCTCTGGGAAGAGCATCAATTACTCACATCTAATTCTGAGTGTAATCAGAAGGTGGTATGTTCAGGCTTCTAACTGGGGACAGGACTCATGTGTTTCTTGATAGGCTATCAAATCTCAGTTTTCTTGCATAAAACTGATGAATAAAAATTTATCATCTCAGTATATTTCCATATGAATCTCATTATCTAATTTAGAAATGCATTTTTTTTTTTTTTTACAGAAAAGGGATTTATAAACGTTTCCAAATCAAATGAAGACTATGAAATTGACCAGTATGAAGAGTTTTGTTTTTCTGTCAGGTTTAAAGCATACCCACAAATCAGATGTACATGGACCTTCTCTCGAAAATCATTTCCTTGTGAGCAAAGTGGCCTGGACGATGGGTACAGGTGAGTCCAGGAGGCATCATAATTCTTGGCCAGACCCTTCTGGTTACCTTTGAGCTAATGTGCTATCATGTTGATATGGAAGACGAGGAAACAAGCAGCAGACTTGAGGGCATAATGACAACTCTTTAATCAGTTCAGAGAGTGTAACCTACTCACGAAAAACAGAAAGAACCATTGTCAGTTTGAGTCCGGCATTTTCTGAGTCACCCGATAGTTACTTCCTATTTGAGGGTATGTGCTACTGGTACACGAAGTCTCTCTCAGCCCCTTGGCAGATGACTGAGGAAGTAAAACCCCTGAAAACCAGAAAACACTACCTATAGGTATATTGATTTGAGTTTTCAAAAAACAAACACAGACATAGCCCAAGGATAAATGCTGAAGGAAAATCTCATTTTCCTGGGGGTTTGTCCAACCACACTCAAGTTTCTCTTATGGGAGAAATTCTTCAGTCCCTCTTTGGAAAATAAAAATCAACATGTTTTTAAAGTTGAAGGATAGTTAATTTGCAATGTTATGTTAGTTTCAGGTGTACAGAACAGTGATTCATTTATACACATATTTTTTGTTGTTGTGTAGTTGCTAAGTCATGTCTGATTCTGTTGCAACCCCATAGGCTGTAACCCGCCAGGCTCATCTGCCCATGGGAATTTCCAGGCAAGAATACTGGAATGGGTTGCCATTTCCTTCTCCAGGGGATCTTCCCGACTGGGGGACTGAACCTGAATCTCCTTCATTAGCAGGCGGATTCTTTACCACTGGGAAGGCATCAGGGAAGCCTCTTATACATACATATATTCTTTTTCAGCTCCTTTCCCATTATAGATTATAAGATATTGAGTGCAGTTCCCTGTGCTAACCAGTAGGTCCTGTTGTTATCCTATTTTACATATAGTAGTGGGTATATATTAATCCCAAACTCCGAATTTATCTCTCTTTTTCCCTCAAAAGAACAGCTCTTCCTTGTATATCCTATGGCTCTGATGCTTCCTATCTCTTAAAACTAATCCCTGGTAACAATGGTTTCAGGATAGACTATGAGTGGAGAGGCACCTGTCATGTCTTAAACAAGTCGATGGGTTTATGGTAAACCACTGATTCTCAATGTGAGTCCATAAACCAACTGTATAGGAATCATCTGGGTGGATATTAAAAATGTGGATTCCTTGCTCCCATTTCAGACACGATGAACCAAAATCGGGGCACAACCCCCAAAAGCTACATTTTTTAAAAGAATACTGCACAGTTGATTCTTGTTCCAATTTTTATCACAATATACTGATTCTGCAGTGGTTTTCACCATCAAAATATATTTTTCTTGACATTACAGCTGACTTGCAGAACATGTGGAGCACAGCTGAACGTTGTTCCAAGGTGCCATGTCAGGGCTTGGATTAATCTCCTTTGCTAGTCGCTGGCTGTTGAGTTTAGATGCTAAAGTTCAGTCACAAAAGAAACTACGGTCAAGAGTTGGTTCTCTGGGGTGCACCTGTTACTTTGCCCTTTAATAACCACACTTGAGTAATTTCGGACGCGTACTGCATCCAGAGTCTATGTGTTTAATGAGAAACTCTGGTGATTCCTGTCACAGGTCTCGTCCTGGGCTGTGCGGTACGGATCCACCAGCCACACACGGCTGTTGAGAGCTTGACCTTTGGCTGGTCCCAGTGGAGATGCACTGTGGCTGTAACATGCACACCAGGTTTTTAGGACTTAGTATGAGAAATAGGATGTGAAATATCTCAATAATTTTTATCTTGATTATATGTTAAGATGATAGTATTTTAGATATATTAAGTTCAATAAATCTACCATTACTGTTTACTCCTTTTCACTTTTTTAGGTGGTTAACTGGAAACTTTAAAATTACGTTATGTGGCTTGCATTATATTCCTGTTGGATGGCACAGGTCTAGGAGACGAGTCAGAGTTAAGCTCTTGTCTTCACTTTCACTTTTCACTTTCATGCATTGGAGAAGGAAATGGCAACCCACTCCAGTGTTCTTGCCTGGAGAATCCCAGGGATGTGGTAGCCTTGTGGGACACAACTGAAGCGACTTAGCAGCAGCAGCAGCATCTTTTTAAAAAATGTTTTATTTATTTAATTTTGACTGCACTGGGTCTTTGTTGCTGTGCCCGGGCTTTCTCTAGTTGCAGAGAGTGGTGGCTTCTCTTGGCTCTGGTGCTCAGGCTTCCTATTGAGGTGGCGTCTCTTGTTGAAGAGCCGTGGGCTTCAGGGCATGTTGGATCAGTTGCCCCACGGCATGTGGAATCTTTCCCAGACCAGGGATTGAACCCATGTCCCCTTCATTGGCAGGCGGATTCTTAACCACCAGGGAAATTCAAGCTCTTTTCATCTTGATTCTTCTCTGTTTCCTGATGACCATGCTGTTCTATACCCCAAAGTGATTTGTAGCTGATCTTTGTTTGCTTTTTTATTTTTTAAAAAGACCTTTTAGTTTAGAAGTCAGTTAATTTTTAAAATATTTATTTTATTTATTTATCCAGCTGTGCCAGGTGTTAGCTGAGGCATGTGGGATCTAGTTCCATGACTAGGGATTGAACCCTGTCCCCCTGTATTGGGAGTGTGGCATCTTAGCCACTGGACCACCAGGAAATTCCCTTGTGTGCATTTTAAAAAACACACTATAATGCAGAGTTTGCGTGGAACTGTCTGTCCTCTCTTGCCCAAACCTCCTAACGTTCAAAGCATTCATTTTTAAAGTAATTAAGAAGGCAGCCTTTGGATGGACTCACAGTCCCCTAACTCAGGGCTTCTCAACAACAGACTGTTGACATCCTGGGCTGGGTAATTCTCCACTCAGGGTGCTGGGGGTGGTGGTGGACTCTTTCTTCTGTGTGGTAGGATATTCTGCCGAGTCCCAGCTCTCCACCCCGTGGATGTCAGTAGCCCACTCACCCCACTTGTGACAACTTAAAATATCTGCGGACATTGCTGGATGTCCCCTGGTGGGAAAAAGTTCCTGTGGTGGAGAACCACTGCCTTGGAGGGGGGCGTCACCCCATTGTCATAAGCCCTTATTCTGAACCATCAAACTTCTGAAAGTAGAAGGTAGGGGCTCAGTCCTCCTCCTGCTGGTTGAGTTGACTACTTGTGTGTAGGATGCCCGTGCCACCCCTTTCCCTGTTCTTTGTGGTGTCACCCAGCGTCAGAGAAGCTCTCACTTCTACAGGATTCTCTTGCAAAATTGATTCAAAGAGATAGATGATCAGTTCAATTTAGTTCAACAAATATTCCTTTAATGCCTTCCCAGTGGGCTCAGTGCCGTCAGGGGCTGCAAGCGTGAACAAGGTGATGTCTCCCCCTCAACTCCCTCAAGTTATGCAGGCACATTTCAGTGCCAGGGCCCACCTGGGAGGTCGTTGCTATGTGTGCTGGTGACACCTGGCACCATTCTTAAGATCTGACAGACTCACTGATGAGAGGACCGTGTCTCTGACATATGTGGGTCTCGGGCCAATCTAGTTAATCTAGATGGTTTCATTCCATGACCACAACCTGCACCCCTGACCCCAAGTAGTTATCTTCAAGAGGCACTAAATGGATAAATTAGGGAAGATCTTGACGCCTATAGTGATGTGTACCTCTCACCCCTAGTTACCGGGTGATACAGTTAGCCTCTTGTGTGTTGAATCCCACTGTGGGGATAGGCATTGTTATTTTTCTGTCTTTTTAGAAAGGTGTTGTACAATGCCTTGTGCTATTGTACAAGGCAACAGCTATTTAGTAAATAGTCAACAGCTATTTAGTAAATGAATGAATTCATCATCACCTCCCAGAAATCAATTCAAAATGTGCACTCACCACAACACCTAACACTCAGTGCTTACTTTATTTAAAAAGTTCTTGAAGAGCTACAATATTAATTGATGAAAATGATGCAGTGAGTGTGATGGCCCACTTGACTCACAATGCCAGGTGAGATAGAGCCTCCTCCATCATGAAAGACACTCAAAATATTGAATAAAAGATGAACGACCAAAAAAATTGAGTACGAGTGCTTTCAATGTCTTCTGCTGTCTACATGAGGCTCTATGTTGTAACTGGGGATGCAGAATAAATTCTGAGTTCTTTTCCATTTTTTTATTATAAAAAGTTCCCAATTTATGAATGAACTCAGGGGATAGTACAGTGAGCATCCTTTACCCACCACTCAATTTCAACTATTTAGTCAAACTGAATTTTGTTGATGAAGTACAGAATTTTCATCATGTGGCAGGAGAGGACTTTAGAAGCAAAGTGCCACCAGTTTTTCTGTGTAACCGAAAGGTCTCGTAATAACAGTACTCCTGAAAAAGCTTTGGTGTGGTCGTGTGTGTGCCAGAAATCTAGCAGCTTCCCCCACCTTCACAGCTTCGTTTCTCCAATTTACTTCCTCAAATATTGCACAGAGTTTATTAGGGTTTGCCTTTATGTTTACGTTTTATGAATTGTAACTTTCCAGCAGCCCTGATAACCAGGTCTTGGGAAAAGGTTCTAGGATATTTCGTCTGTTCGTTTGCTTAATTTCATATCTCTGTAGACTTACAAACAAATCTGCCTTAGCTTTTCCTAATTTCATGATTAAACACACACACACCCATCCCCAAAACAACTTATTAGGATGTTATAATTATTTAAATAGTCTCTTCTGAGAGACTCTCCTTAGGCATGCCAGATTTCTGTATTTTCTTTTTTCCTGAAATATATAATTTTCCAACTCTACCAGTCTGAGTTCTGCCCACAACAGGCATTAACTGAGCGCTTCCTGGTACCAGCGGTATGGTGGAGTGTGGGTTCCGGGTGATGAGCCATGGTCCTTCTCAGGACAAACAGAAAGGCCAGCTCTCAAGTCAGTACACGATATGTGATTGAAGGATTGCATTGAGATTCTTTGGAAGGACTGTTTTGGTTCCCCGAAGGAGATGAGCCTTGAGTGTAATAAACACGAGGGGAAGATGTTTGCTTGTAGTGAACAGTGGGAGTTTCCAAATCCTGTCCACTCAGTTGTAAGGTATTGACCAGGTCATGAAGCCTCACTGAGAACAAAAGAAACTTCTTTGATCCCTTGCAATGTGCCAGTTTTATACAGATCATCTCATTTGATCCCATCATCCCATTTTATGAAATATGGAAACAGGTTATGTTACTTACCCCAGACATAGGGCAAAGTCAGTCCCTTTCATTCACTCTTATTTTCTGAAATTGCCTTAAAAAGAAAAAAGATATAACACCCGCAGTTCCACTACCAGGGTTTATATTTCAGACTTTGCCTATGTAACTGCCATGATAGAAACAGAAGTATAGGTTTTTGTATAAACATGAAATTAATTGTGCCATTTATCACCTGATTTTTCCCTTTAAAATATCATCTCTTGCTATGTTAATAAGTGTATTATTATTTACATGATTACTTTTATGGCTATATGATATTCCACTTTTCAGAAGATTTTGACTAACTCCTTGATGGGCATTTACTTAAGTTTTTTTTTTTCTTTGCGTCTTTGTTTTAATGTGACTTCCTCACAAGGTATACCCCAGAGTAAAGCTTCTAAATGTCTTTTTTATTCAAAATGATTCCCAGACTTAATAAGCCTCATAGTAATGATAATCTAACAAGTTTATCATGTTTACTATGTTCTAGGCACAATTACTGGAGAAAGAAATGGTAACCCACTCCAGTATTCTTGCCTGGAAAATCCCACGGACAGAGGAGCCTGATGGGCTACAGTCCTTGGGGTTGCAAAGAGTCGGGCACAACTTAGCAACCGAACAACAGCTAGGCACTATTATAAACAGTTTATGCAAAACTGCTTTAATAAAAATTTAACAAAAACTACCCTAACAACCACATAAGGTAGATACTGTCTTCATTTTGCAGATAAGGAAACCAGAACAGAGAGGTTTGATGACTTGTCCAAGGTCACACCACTGGATGATAGCGGTGTGCATTAGTCACTCAGTCATGCCCAACTCTTTGTGACCCCACAGACTGTAGCCCACCAGGCTCCTCTGTCCGTGGGATTCTCCAGGCAAGAATACTGGAGTGGGGTTGCCATTCCCTTCTCTAGAGGACCTTCCCGACCCAGGGATGGAAGCTGGGTCTCCCGCATTGCAGGCAGATCCTTGGCAGGCTGAGCCGCCAGGGAAGCCCGGGTGATAGCAGAGTCAAAGCCTGTGTTTGTAACCATCACTCTGGTACAGCCTCTGGACACCAGCTCATTTCAAATGTTCAAGATTCTCACACCCTGTGTGTGAGAGAACAAACATCCACGTGTGCGCTTTGCTTATTAGAAATAAAAGTGTGCCTCCTTTTGAAATGTGCCATGCTTCACTATTGGGGATTTTTCTTGGTTTAAAATGTCTTGAAAATTTTCTTTTCTTATATTTTGGCTGCAAGGCATGTGTCATCTTAGGTTCCCCACCCAGGGATCGAGCCCATGCCCCCTGCATTGGAAGCATGGAGTTTTCACCACTTGACTGCCAGGGAAGTGCCCACTATTGGGTTTTTAATGATTATATTTCTCCAGGATTCTGGGCTGCCCTGAAATAAAATAAAAGTGAGCTTAGTATTATGTAGAGTGACATAAAATCAGCAGCAGCTCTCCCGCCCCTGTGTCTGACCCTGGACAGAAACATGTGTGGACCGGGTTCAACTTTAGCCGGACTGTGCCTGCTCCACACCCCGCCATCTGAATGGGCAGGGTCTCCTGATGGGGCCTCCCAGTGCCACGTGGAGTCCCCCAGTCTTGCCAGCCCCTGACTCTCCAGTTTCAGAAGCTCTCAGCTTCCCCAACCTGCACTTTATTATTCCCGGTCCTCTGGTTTGTCTTTCATCATCCCTTGCTCTTTGAACAAAGCCTTCTTTCTAGTGAAATTACTCCCTGCGCTGCGGGAAAGACCTGTGCCTTCTCAACTCCTCCCCTCTGGCTGCCAAATAAAAACTGAAAATCACCTACATTTTGCTCATAACAGAGGAGAAATCCCTTCTCATAGTTGTACTGAAAATACATCTTAGTCACCAAAGGTATTTCACCGTGAATTCATTTCCTGATCTCCCATCTCCTGCCTGCTGGCCATTTTCAGAAAAGTCCCAGGGAAAGAGGAAGTTTTGAAACTCCCTGGTTCTAACTGGTTAGTCCTCCTGGAGTTTCCAGGGGAGGGTCAGCACTGCAGTCGTTGCCCTTGCAGGGGTCAACTGCCATAAATAGGATAAGCAGACAAGTGGTTGAAGAGGACCTGAATATTCAATTTCTTTGTCCGGGCTGTTTCTGTGACCAGTTTCCTACCTGGAAGAGCGAGAATGTTTCAGATACTATCTCATCTATCCATGGCAAGTCAGGCTCCATTCAGATAGCACAAGAGACTTAGGAGGGAAACCGTTCAAGAAAAGATTTCTGGGACTTCCCTGGCAGTCCAGTGGTTAAGACTCTGCACTTCCAATGTTCGATCCCTGGTTGGGGAACTAGGATCCTACATGCCAGTGGTGCAGCCGAAAAAAAAATAAAAACAATGCAGTCTCCACTTAAAAAAAAAAAAAAGACAAACCAGATAGCTTTGGTCTACACAATTATCAATTGTTGTATTGGTCATTTCTTTATCAAATTGAATGATGCTTTTAAGCATGGTACCTGGCCAGCCAGACTGGCTTCATTTTTAATCTGTTGTTCCTTTTCAGAGTCTTTGGCTATTGTCCAGTGAGAATTACATTTTCGCTTGTGGAAGCTCACATCTTTCTTTTCTCAGACCACTTAAACCCTGCCTTTGTAAAGTCTGGGGGTTGCATGTAGTGTTGCTTACTTTTCTCCCTAAAGTTATAATTTGGCTTTCCCCCCATCTTTCTGTCATTTTCCACTGCAGCAACCATTTCCTTCTTGTTGTCCAGAAGTAGGTCAAGGTAAGAAAGTCCCCTTTCTGCCTCTTCAGCCTTCTTATCAACGAGGCAAACAAAAATCTTGTTAGATGCTCACTTGGTAGGAAATGGAATCTCCCATCACTGTCCACAGTCAGAATTACCTTTGAGCTTCTAAGTTAAGGTTGCAGAACGTTGGCGCCAGGTAAACCGGTACTCAGAAGCTGCTCTGTCAGTTGCTAGGCGGGTGGTTTGACTCAGGAATCAGCTGGGATTCTGTTCTCTTCTTCATCTTCACATCTGGTTCTGCACCTGCTGCCTCTGATGGTCCTGGTGCCTCTTGGGTTGGCTGTTTCCACTCCCTCCCTGTTTTCCCTGCCTTCGACAACACTCATCTTTTCCCACTCTGAGCTCTCAAATCTGACCTTTTACTTCTCCTCCCCTACGACGTCCCACATCGTACCGTAGCTGCATATTTATTTGTCTGCCTTCAAACTCTACGTTCTGTGAGAACAGAAACCTGATTTTTCTGACTGACTGTTGTATTCCGAATTCCTCCCACAAACAGCCTGTGCCATTGATGGGAGAATGAATGAGTGAATCCATGAATGAATGAAGGACTTGCTGGGTTACTTGAACAACTACTTCCAGACTTCCCTTCCATACACTTTGCTGCTGCATTTCACTCTAAACTGAAATCCTGTTCGTAACTTTCCTCTCCTGCTTAGGAGTCCACAGCATCCCCTCCCTGCTTTCTCCATCAGGTCTAAATAATTAGGTTGTTTTCCAGGGTCCCTGATCAGTTGGCTCCACTTGATCCCCTGTACGAGGTACCTGGTAGGTATGACGGGTAATCCCCAATACCAGATACCTGGTAGGTATGACGGATGAGCACTCCAAGTAGATAGTAGAGCCTGCTGAGACCACCCGGAGATTTCTGGACAAACTCAGTGGATTTGAGCCCTCGTCGCTGTTAATTGCTATGGGAGTCAAGGGCTGGTCATAGGTCCTGCCTTGGACCAACATCAGAGAGCTGTCCCTTCAGGAGGTTGGGGGGTCATGGGCTCTGCCACCCGCCAAGGTTTTTCCATGTTTCTGGGAAGTCAGACTAGTCTGGAATGGAGGTAACCACAGGGGCTGGAACCTTCTTGTCCGTCTCAGGAGCCCCAGCCTGGATCAGTGCTTCTCAACCTGTGATGTGCGTGTGAATCACAAGGAAATGGTCTTAAAATGCAGACTCTCAGTCTGTAGGTGTTGGGCGGGGGCGGGGGCTGGGGCTTCGTGTTTCTAACAAATTCCCAGATAATATTGAGGCTGACGCTGCCTGTTTGTGGACCACACTTTGAGTAGCAAGTGAAGACACCTCCTGTCCACTGAGCTTGAGAGACTGAAGTGTCTCCAGGGAGACTCCCCCCAAGCACACCATCACTCATTTCAGCATCTCCTCCAAGAATCTGGCTAAGTCTGTCTTTAACTCTTTTCCCAACAGCATATCTAAGTTTTGCAATCATAAACACCAGCCAGGACAGTATATCTTCCATGCAGAAAATGATGACGCCCAGTTCACAAAAGAGTTCACGCTGAATATAAGAAGTAAGTGAAGAGGATGGGATGAATGGAGAGAGTAGCATGGAGACATATATTACCATATTAAATTAGACAGCCAGGGGGATTTGCTGTACAAGGCAGGGAGCGCAAACCAGGGCTCTGTGACACCTACAGGGGTGGGACGGGGTGGGAGGTGCGAGGAGGTTCAAGAGGGAGGGGACGTGCTCATACCCATGGCTGATTCATGTTGATGTATGGCAGAAACCAATGCAATATTGTGGAGTAATTATCCTCCAGTTAAAAATAAATAAATCGAAATTTAAAAAAACAAAACAAAACAGAAGTGAAGTAGTCAAGAAATTTTATTTCACTCTTGTGACTCCTTAATGATGCATTAACTCGGACCAGAAAGAGCTAAGCAATGGCTTCGGGAAGGAGTGTGATGAAACTGTTTTGACCTGTGGAAGTGTTCTGAAATTGTACTTTCACATCTCCTGGCTCTGCTGATACACAGACCTCTTTCTGGGCTCATCCGTTTAAGTTAAGATGCTGAGTCCAGGTCCTCTCTGAAGGTGCTTTAGTGCGTCACTTTATTGGCTTTAGTACTTTGAAAGATCATGTTAAGAAAAGGCCAAAAGTCATACTACCTGCCATTTAGTTGTTTCAATAATTTTTGTTTCTTTGGTCTATGAAAAGAGGCGAGTACCTTTTGTTGGACTTTTTCTGCAGATGCTTCTCCTGAAGCTAATACTCATTTTAGGGTGAGCAAGTAGATAGAGTCTACACCTGCAACCTCTCCAGGAAGGGTCTAGTGATGGACAGGGGGTGCTCCCCAGAGAGGTGGTAGGGCTGCCCGCACCGACGGTGACATGACAAGGGGAAAGGACCCCCCGCTCTGAGTCCTGCCTGAGACACCCTCCAAGAAGCAAAACTGCTTACAGTGCATGGGCAGCCTATATAAACCTGACTTTGAAACCCCTTCTGAAAAGTGCATTACTCCACGAGCTTGTCTGTCCTCTTGTTTTCTACAGGGAAACCTCAAGTGCTGGCTGAGGCATCTGCAAGCCAGGCTTCTTGCTCCTCTGATGGGTACCCGATACCATCTTGGATCTGGAAGAAGTGCTCAGACAAGTCCCCCAAGTAATGCGGACCTTGGCCTCTCTTGTGTTAGAAGAACATGAAACTCTCTCTGACATACTGACGCTTTCTCGTGAATTCAGTTTAAGAAGAAACGCTAGAGCATTTCAAATGCTTACCTTCCTAGTCGACCATAATTCTCAATGATCATAGATTGTTTCTGATAATGTATAATAGATGTGTCTCTTACAGACCCCATTAGAGAAACCCTCACTTCCAGTCTGATGACAGCCACACCCCTCTGACTTCTCTGCCATTTCTTTTCAGCTGCACAGAAGAAATCACAGAAGGAATCTGGAATAAAAAGGCCAACAGGAAAGTATTTGGACAGTGGATATCGAGCAGCACGCTGAACATGAGCGAGGCCGTCAAAGGGTTCCTGGTGAAGTGTTGTGCCTACAACGCCCTCGGCACGTCCTGTGAGACAATCCTTCTGAGCTCACCAGGTACACAGCAGTCGCTGTTGAAACTCGCCACCTTCAGGAATTCCCCACTGGAAGTTAGGCCCTGTCTTTGGCTTTTATCTGGGGGTGTAGGTTCAGTGTGTGAGATGAGAAGGCTTTTTGAGTCAGGCAGGAATCCCCACTGAATATACATGTTCTGTAGTTTAAGGGCAGAGTGACTTCTACTGATGTTATTGTAACTCATGAATTCATTGTGGGTAGAACCTCAGACTCCTGGTATAGTGGGCATCTACCCCGACGACCCTGGTAGCTCAGTGGCAAGGAATCGGCCTGCCAAGCAGGAGACTCAAGTTTGATCCCTGGATCAGGAAGATCCCCTGGAGAAGGAAATGGCAACCTGGAGAATCCCATGGACAGAGGAGGCTGGTGGGTTACAGTCCCTGAGGTCGCAAAGAGTCGGACGCAACTTAGCGACTGAACAGCAGCAACACAGAGACCCAGAGCCAGGGAGAGAGTTGAGTAATTTGGAGCCTCTGCCACTTTTCCTTTCAGTTCATCTCCTTATTTGCCTTTTAGCCTGCTGTTTTATCATTTTTGGTTTGATATTTAGAGCCCTCTGAAATTAAGCAATTCTGAAACCTGGCCGCCTACACTAATGGTTTAGAATCACCAGCATCCCCAAACTAACTTCCCCACATTCATATGACAGCTTCATTGTGGGAACACAAGTTTCTTTTTTTTTTCAAATTGAGCTATAGTTGATTTACAATGTTCTGTTAGTCTTGGGTGTACAGCAAAGTGATGCAGGTTTTTTTTTTTTTTTTTTTAGTGATGCAGTTTTGTATGTCTTCTTTTTCAGATTCTTTTCCACTATAGTTTATTACAAAATATAGAATATGCTGATAGTTCCCTTTGCTGTACAGTGGGACCTTGGTGCTTGTCTACTTTGTGTATAGTAGACAAACATTCTTGATTCAGTCACATGTGTGACTTTTCAGATTGTTTTCCATTATAGTTTATTACAAGATATTAAATATAGTCCCCTGTGCTATATACTAGGACTGTATTGTTGATCTGTTTTATATATGGTATACAGAATTCTTTTTTTAAAAAAATCTGGCCTGACTATCCTGTGGGTTTAAATAGATGTAATCCTTAAAACCCCTAGTAAATGATTTTTTATTTTTTTCCTGCAAGTAAATGATTTTTTAAATTGAGCTCAGAGGGACTTCCCTGGCCACCCAGTGGTTAAGACTCTGCATCAATGCAGGGGGCATGGGTTCCATCCCTGGTCATGACCCATAAATAAATAAAATGGGTTCAGAATCATCTAAAATTTTCTGGGAGGGAAGTGTCCTTTATATGAACATGGCCTGATTTTTCTGTGGGCTTCTGTGCATAGAGGGCTTGTAAGCGTCACAAATAACAGCCCCTCAGACGGGACAAGAGAGGTTGTAGCGAGCCTGCGATCTCCGGATTCTCACCCACTGCTCTGGGATGCTCTTCCGTTGCAGGGCCCTTCCCTTCCATCCAGGACAACATCTCATTCTATGCAACAATTGGCCTCTGTCTTCCCTTCATTGCCGTTTTAACCATGCTGATTTGTCACAAGTACAAAAAGGTAAAAGCAAAGGTTAAAAAAAAAAAAAAAAGCCGTCACTGTGTCCCATATCTGAAGAACGCTCTGTGGCTAATTGACTCATTATTTCCTCTCGGAAGCAATTTCGGTACGAAAGTCAGCTGCAGATGGTGCAGGTGACCGGCTCTCTGGATAACGAGTACTTCTACATTGACTTCAGAGAATATGAGTATGACCTCAAATGGGAGTTTCCGAGAGAAAACTTGGAATTTGGTAAGAATCGGATGTTTCCCCTGTTTCCTTCCTGTGCGAAAATCCTCAGCGAACGCTCACTCACTCACCACGTATCTTGCAGGGAAGGTCCTCGGGTCAGGTGCTTTTGGAAAAGTGATGAATGCGACCGCCTACGGAATTAGTAAGACAGGGGTCTCCATCCAGGTCGCAGTCAAGATGCTGAAAGGTACAGAGACGCGCCGAGGGGGGAGGTGCCGCCTGCCGCCTCCTCTTTTCCATCACGGTTTTGGGTACTGCTTGCCCGGCTTCAAAGCTTAAAAGGGAGTGAGTTGGGGTTGGTGTCCACTAAATGATGAATATAAAATGCAAGTCCACCTCTTCTTCCTCTCTGTCTGCTTTAGGTTTTTTTCAGTGTTGGGGTTACCATTGCTACAGGCAACTGTGTGTCTTACATGGTGACGCGGACTCTGGGTAGAAGAGGCAATCGGTGCCTTCTGTATCACTCCACACTCATTTCTTATCCGCCCTCCCCAACATCCAGCCTGAGCATCACTCACTTAGCAAGAGCGCCCCCAGCTGGCTCTAAGTGATCAGTGACCCCCGCCCTCCACTGCCCCCACCATGAACTAAGTCTAATGGGCACTTTTCTGTCCTCACATTACTTGAATTTTCAGCACAAGTTGGCACGATCGACGGTTCCCTCCACCTTTTTGTGCTTTCTTCCTTCAGTTTCCATGGCGCCATATCCTTCTGGTTTCCTCCCACCCTCTGACTGCTGCACTGTCCTTGGCTGCTCCCTCATCTTCTCATCCATCTCTCACGTGGAGTTCCTGAAGGCTTGCTCCGGGTCCCGCTTTCCTGTCCACTCCTCACACTCAAGGGCTGTCTCAGCTCGCCCATGACCTCATCCCGCGTACGAATGGTTCTCACGATTGCATCTCCCTGCTAAGCTTCAGGTTATGTCCAAATGCCTGAATGTCTCCTGCTGCTGCTGCTGCTAAGTCGCATCAGTCGTGTCCGACTCTGTGCGACCCCATAGACAGCAGCCCACTAGGCTCCGCCGTCCCTGGGATTCTCCAGGCAAGAACACTGGAGTGGGTTGCCATTTCCTTCTCCAATGCATGAAAGTGAAAAGTGAAAGTGAAGTCACTCAGTCGTGTCCGACTCTTTGCAACCCCATGGACTGCAGCCCACCAGGCTCCTCCGTCCATAGAATTTTCCAGGCAAGAGTACTGGAGTTCCAGGGTTCCTCAAAGACAGCCTATCCAAAGTGGACTCCTCCAACTCTGGCCCTTGGTTGATACTCCCTCTCTCACCGATTGGTTATAAGTACCAGTGATTGGCCATGGGCCACCCAATTGGGCCAACCAGGAACCTAGGACTGACTTATCCTAGAAACCATCCTCATTGTAACTATTCCTATCAGGCTTCCTGCAGGTGCCTCTTGAGTCCCTCCTCTTTTCTCTTAACCCGTTACTGCCTGTCTCTTCCGAATGGATGCACCAGCCTTCTAAGAAGCTACTCTATGTGCACTCTTACCTCCTTCTGAATTCTGAAGCCCAAGTGATGCTTCTGAAATGCAAAGCTGATCACATACTTTCCCTACTTAACCTTCCCAGTTGCTTCCATCTTGAACAGTCCACACAGCCCAGCACGATGTGGCTGCAGCTCTCCTCTGCCCTCGCACTCCAGCACGGCACATAGCCAGCTCTCAGTTCCTCTGGAGTGCCGTGCTTTTCCCGCCTCAGGGCCTTTGCACATCCATCCTTCCCCTTCCCCTTTCACGGCATCACTGCCTGCTCTTCCTGTAGATCTCAGCTCAGATACCACTTCCTCTGGGAAGCCATCTCTTACGCCCCAGATAAGCTCAAGTTCCTGGCTAGATGCTGTAGCCCAGCTCCCTGTGGGCTTCCCCCCACCCATAAAATTGATCACAACTATAATTACATGGTTGTTTATTTATTTAACTAGTGTGTTAGCTGCCCCAGTAGTCTGCAAGCCTCATAAGGGCAGATCTGTATATTTTGGATGCTGTCCTCTTTCTCTTTCTTTTTCTTTTTTTAAATTTCATTGGAGTATAGTTGCTTTGGGGTTTCCCAGGGGTAAAAAGTCCATTTGCCAATGCAGGAGACGCAAGAGACAGGGGTTTGATCCCTGGGTCAGGAAGAGCCCCTGGAGTAGGAAATGGCAACCTGCTCCAGTATTCTTACCTGGAGAATTTCCTGGACAGAGGAGCTGGTGGGCTACAGTCCATGAGGTTGCAAAAGAGTCAGACCCAACTGGGCGCACACACACGTAGCTGCTTCGCCATGTTGTTTTAGCTTCTGCTGCACGGCAGAGTGAGTCAGTGACATGGATACATCTATTTCCCCTTTTTTGGATTTCCTTCCCATTTAGATCACCACAGAGCATTTTGTCAAGTTCCCTGTGCTCTACAATAGCTTCTCATTAGTTATCTATTTCATACACAGTATCAACAGTGTGTATATTTCAATCCCAATCTCTCAGTTCATCCTACTCTGCCACCCCCTTGGTATCTATAAGTTTGTTCTCTGTGTCTGCTTTGCAAATAAATTCACCTGTACCGTTTTGCGAGGTTTCACATATAAGTGATATTATATGATATTTGTTTTTCTCTTTGTGACTTACTTCACTGTTTGACTGTCTCTAGGTCTATCCATGTCTCTGCAAATGACGCCATCTCATGCCTTTTTATGGCCGAGTAATATTCCATTGTACCTCATCTTCTTTATCCATTCCTCTGTTGATGGACATTTAGGTTGCTTCCATGTGGTCCTCTTTCTTGATCTTGGCCCATCCAGTGACTTCAGGACTTCTTCCTCATCCTTCCCACTCTGAGTTCACTTGGTTAACTCCTGTTTTCCCTCAGGTCTCAGCATAAACATTTAGTATCCCCTTCCCCACTCTCCCCAAGTCTGGGTTAGGTGTCCCTCTTGTGTAGGACAGCATCCTACATTCATTTTCCATGTGGCATTTATTTTTTATTTTTATTGAAGTGTAACTGATTTATAATGTTGTATTAGTTTCTGCTATATGACAAAGTGACTCCGTTATACATATGTTACATTATTTTTTATATTTTTTTCCGTGATGATTTATCACAGGATATTGAATTTAGTTCCCTGTGCTATACAGTAGCTTATCCTTGTTGCTTATCCATCCTATAGATGATCATTTGCATCTGCTCACCTCAAACTCCCAGTCCCCACCTCCCCCCATGCCCTTCCTCCTTGGCAACCACAAGGCTGTTCTTTATGTCTGTGAGTCCTCTTCTGTTTCACAGATAGATTTGCTTGTGTCCTGTGGCAGTTACGATACTATATTGTAGTTTATTTACTTGTCTCCCCTTTCAAGGAGGCTGTAAGCTCCAGGAAGACAGGAGCTGTGTCTTTCTACTATTTATTCCCCCCCAGGTTCCGGCACATTGCCTCCTATCCAGTAGGCATTCAATAAATACTTGTTGAATGAATGAATGAAAGTCAGGGAGTGGTATATGAAAGTGCTTTGAAAAAGTTAGGGTCATTGTAAAGTATGTCCTTTGGGTCATGAGGAACAAGACATGGACACCTGAAAGGCACGAATCCCTGTGCAACGTGAGGCAGTGGGAGATGTGACGCAGAGTGGGTCCCGACCCACTCAGAGAAGGATGTCACTCCTAGGCCAAGAGGTTGGAAATCTGGATGCTCCTGAGAGCTCACACAAGTCAAAATAGAAGTACTGACGCTCTGGAAAAGCCGCATGAAGGCTAGCATCTTCCAGGAGGAAACAATGACACCCAGAAATAGCCAATCAAATCTCCATTGAATGTAAGAAATGCAGGAGTGGGTGCCTGGAGGGCAAGATCCTGAGACCCTGCCCTGGCCTCTAGGGCTCCAGCACCCTCCTGGCAGTGGCAGGTGGCCTGACTACCTGCGCACGTTGGCCTCGATGACAGGAGATCTTTAAATTCACCAATAAGTACCTCCGTGCCACATTTCTAAGCAAGATGCCAAGTAAAATTTGCTAAACCATCTAGCCTTACTCCAGGGGAAGTAGTAGATAAATTCTAGCCTAGTCAGCAGTGATCGTCCTCATTATCAATTACGGAGTTTCTTGAGAACTTGGTCGGTGAGAATTGGTCCTCTTTGACCTTCTTACCAAGCTTCCCAGGTGGTTCAGCAGTAAAGACTCTGCCTGCCAATGCAGGAGACATGGGTTGGTGGGTTCAATCCCTGGGTGGGAAAGACCCCGGCAAAGAAGGAAATGGCAACCCACTCCAGTATTCTTGGCTGGAAAATCCCATGGACAGAGTAACCTGGAGGGCTACAATCCTTAGGGTCACAAAGAGTCAGAGCCAACTTAGCAATGAGCACTCAGGCAGCCTGCACAACCTCCTGACCATTGGATTCCTGACAAATTTAAGGTTCTAAATCTGAGGATCACAGATTGGAACCCTCACTAACATTCCCATCTTGTCACTCTATGACTTCAACAAACCAAAAGTCAAAAAAAAAAAAAAATGCATGCTTCTCCCTTCAGCATATCCATTAACTTCTACTGTGGAGGAAAGTCATGTGTTATTATTTTTTTCTTTTCTTGTTTAAGGGTCAATTCTAAAGATTTTTATGTTGCAGGTAGAGGAAAGTCCAGTAGAAAAGCACATTATTTGATTCAACTTTCATGCTGCAATCTTTGAAATTCTGCCTTAAAACATAGTGTATTACTATTCAAAATGTATGTATTATTGAATGTATTTTAAAACTTTTATGCAAATCTTCTCCGAACAGAGGAAGATTTTAATTTATCAAATAATGTAAAGTACCTATTTTACTTCTGTTTTTCATTTGTGATGCCCTGCCATTGACAGAAAAAGCAGACAACTCGGAGAGAGAGGCTCTCATGTCTGAACTCAAAATGATGACCCACCTGGGCAGCCATGAGAATATCGTGAATCTGCTGGGGGCGTGCACCCTGTCAGGTAACCAGTTCCCACTCAGATCACCTAGAAGAAAACATTTTAGCCTGGAGACAAAGATGGTGTTTGTTCTCCTGTTTCTCTCCTTTTCGTAGTTACAGTGTGAGCCCCCAAACCCAAGTGGGATTAGACATACAGTGCTTCAGGGTTAGATGCATTCGTGTAGATAGTGCCTGTCTTCACTGGGAAATGTCATGGAATTCTAAGTCACTTAAAAGGAATTCCCTGGCTATCCAGTGATTAGGGGGCTTCCCTGGTGGCTCAGTGGTAAAGAATCTGCCTGCAGTGTAGGAGACACCGGTTCTGTCCCTGGGTCAAGAAGATCCCCTGGAGCAGGAAATGGCAACCCACTCCAGTATTCCTGCCTGGAGAATCCCATGGACAGAGGAGCCTGGTGGGCTACAGTCCATAGGGTCACAAAGAGTTGGATACGACTTAGGCACTGAACCACCACCACCACCAGTAGTTAGGACGTGGCATTTTCACTGCTGTGTCCAGGGTTCAATTCCTGGTCAGGAAACTAAGACCCTGCAAGCCTCGTGGTGTGACAATGGCAAAAAAGTTAAATTAAAAAAAATAATAATAACAGCATCGCAAGCACATTTTATGTGTCTCTCTCTACCTGCCCAGGAGGTGCTTCTCCCTGGCTGCAGAGCTTGGCCACTGCCCCAGTTGGGCTGTTTCAAATAAGATGCAGCCACGGAGGGCTTTCAAACTCTATTGTCCCAGAATCCAGTGGAGCCCATGCCCTGATTCTCTCCCTTCTGCCTGGAAGTGCCCGAACCCTGTGCCCAAGCGTCACTCCTTTGGGGTCAGCCAGGCAGAAATAAGGAGAAAGTGGATTTAAGAGGTGCGTGTGTGCTAAGTCGCTTTAGTCAGGTCTGACTCTTTGCAACCCCATGCACTGTAGCCTGCCAGGCTCCTCTGTTCATGGGATCTCCAGGCAAGAATACTGGAGTGGGTTGCTGTGACCTCCTCCAGGGGATCTTCCCGACCCAGGGATCAAACCCGCATCTCTTGCTGTCTCCTGCATTGGCAGGCAGACAGCCATGGTGGTAAAGACAGCCTTCTTTACCACTAGCAGCACCTCAGAAGCCCTTTAAGAGGTGACTAGGGATATATTTCTGCCTCCTCAGGCAAACCACAAATCAGCATATATTTACCAAGTGGTCCCAGTATAGGCAGCATATTATTATCCATTGTAAACTGGAGAATCCCGGGGGCCAGTGGTTGTTGGCTGAGCCCAAGTGAAAGGCAAGAAGAGACAGCTTTCCAAAGAGTCTGGACAAAAAACTGAAATTGACTTTAAAGTCCAAGATGAGATAGGTTCAGAGGGAATTGTCCTCCCACCTCTCCCCACCAAAGTTCTCATAGATTGGGGTTTTTGCTACATAGATGTCTGAAAAAAACTATTCGGTGTCTGTATACCTGGAATTAAAACCATCACTATTTCAGGACCAATTTACTTGATTTTTGAATACTGTTGCTACGGCGACCTTCTCAACTATCTAAGAAGTAAAAGAGAAAAATTTCACAGGACGTGGACAGAGATTTTCAAGGAACATAATTTCAGTTTTTATCCCACTTTCCAATCACACCCTAATTCCAGGTAAGCGACTTGTCACAGTTTATAATAACACATTGCAGAACAGACAAAGTATGATGGTCAAATGCATCCCACCAGCCAGTTTCTAAGGACCACTGTCCAGCACACTGTGGTCTGTGTGTTTTAAGACCTAGGAAGGTCATTTATCTTTGCCATAGTTTCCCTGCTGATTTGAACAATGAGGTTTTCCCTGTCCTGCAGTACAGGCACTGTAGCTGAACCAGTGATTTCAGCCCACTTGTACCTAATTGCATCCTAGACACAGGACCTTTTAGGAAAGGTGCGTGATTCAATCTGTCAGGCCTCCTGGTTGACACATGGGTATTGGTAGGAAGAAAGAGTGCCTTTCCCAAAGCCCCTGTTATATTCCTAGAAAGTAGTGCAGGTCCTGGGAGTATTGCACAAAAGAGCTCTAAATTCATAAAATGGATTTTGAAAAATTAGGATAGATTGATTGGCATAACGATGGGAGTAAAATAAAGTCGGGGTGATGTTCATCTCTGTGCTCTGCCATCCGTGGACTCCTGAGTGGTTCGTGGTCCCCACAGGCTGTAGGTTTGGCGGAATGCTCGTCCTCCTCCTTGGACATTTCTGGCTGATCACTTGAACATAGTAGCTCAGTAACAGCCTTCTCCGAGTGAATTCACAGGTGCTCTGATAGAATGGTCCTCAATCCCTAGTGCATTTCTATTTCCTTCCTACATGAAAGCTGTCCCTTTTTCTAGAGGTGGATTTGTTAGAGACTTTTAACTTTATGGGGGGATGTATGGAGGGTGCGTTTGAGAGTCCTTGTTTTCTTGGCATGTATGTTTCAGCACATGCCTCTGGCCTTCTAGTGCTGAGACAGACTAACATCCTGAAGCCGGGGACCCCGTGAAGACCCCAGGCATGTCTCTGTGCAGCTGCCCTTAACAATTCACGCCAGTCTTTCCTTTCGTGCTCATTTCTCAGTTCATACTCTCAGACCAAGAGGATTCTGTAATGTCATCTGTGTTTTAGAACGGAGTCGTGTGTGACCAGCACTCCTTGGTTAGTGACAACTGTGTTGATCAACTCAGCACCTTCGATTCATTCCAGTCACTGGATATTAAAAACACGAAGCAATTACTTTTGGAATATTTGTGGTCTGAAATCATTAAGCCATTTTGTAAAGATATGGACATTGTAATTAGAGTAAACTCTTATGCTAGAAAAAATGGAATCATTGTATATCATGCATACAAAATTCCTCAGTGAAGAGTTTTACTTTATACATAAAAGAGATTCTCAGTGTTACTCCTTGTTAATTTCACAGGGAAAGGAAATGAGCTTTACAAAGGCCAACTTGGGGAAAAAAATGATGATGAAACACTTAAAGTTCTCTATAGAAGATTTGCATGACATGGACTTTTATAGGGAAAGTCACACTCCTTATTAGCTTCGTGATTTCGGCAGATCATATTTATCTCATCCAGCCTAATTTCTCTTTTATGAAATGTGACTTTGACACCCAGCTTGTAGGCTTGTGGGAAGAACTGAGTGAGGTCCTCTTTGAACCAGCAGGTTCCAAACAGAGAATGGGAATCACTCTTAACCTAGTTTGATGGACAAGCTCAATTACACAGATGTTTTTAATGTCCACACACAAAAAAAGGATAAGTTGATGCTATGCTTTTAATTTAAAACCCCGTTTGTAATTGGAATTCATTTCTTTGATGAATTGTATATTTTAAAATAAAATCTCTACTCAGAAGAACATAAATAATGATATAACTTTTCTTTTCTTAAATAGTATGCCGGGTTCAAGAGAAGTTCAAATACACCCAGACTCAGATCCTATCTCAGGGTTCAATGGGAATTCATTTCAGTCTGAAGGTAATATTTTATTCTAAACAGCGCTTCCAAATAGAAACAGATGCAAAAGTTCTGTGTTTACTATTATATTTTTTAAAGGTGCGTAAATGCAAAAGCATGTTTTTCTTTGCTAATATCCAAAGACTTCATTAATGGATATTTGCCTTAAAGGTAGTGAAAAACCGTCAATGTATGTATGATGAATTTTATGTCAATGTTTCAACTAATAAACATGAAGCGCGGTTTTATTTGATCTGTCAGGTTATTCTTTTTAAAAGTCATAAATTTTTTAAAAAGTCATAAATTAATTAGAGCCACTTATTACCTAGTAAGTGGAAGCAATGATGAGTTCTGGAGTCAGATGGAAGTCGGGTTAACCCCCAGGTTCCCCCACTTTCTGGCTGGATGACTTTGAACAGCTGAGCCACAGTTATCTCATTTATAAAAGGGAGCTAATCAAACTTTCCTCATTGGACTCTTAGAAGGATTGACTGGAAGAACATTAAACCACAAACAGTTCATAATATGTGGTAGATAATTGGTCATTCTTTTCCCAATGTGGCAAAACTACCTAGTGCAACAGAAGGGCATCTAGGACTTCCCTGGCGGTCCAGAGGTTACGACTTTGTGCTTCCAATGCAGGGGGCCTGAGTTCGATCCCCGGTCGGAGAACTAAGATCTCCTAAGCCATGTGGCACCGCCAAAAAAAAAAAAAGAAGAACATCTGAGACCTCTGATTCATCACCAAGAGCTGGAGAATTCACTCCTCTAATCAAAGAGACTCTTTAGGTGACTCTGCCTAGGCAGCATGTATGCGGATGTGTGCATGCCCAGTCGTGTCCGACTCTTTGCGACCCCGTGGACTCTAGCCCCCCAGGCTCTTCTGTCCATGGAATTATCCCACCAAGAATACTGGAATGGGTTGCCACTTCATCTTCCAGGGGATCTGGAAGTCCCAGATGCTTTTCTTTTGCACTAGGTATTTTTGCCACGTTGGGAAAAGAAAGACCAATTATCTACTACATTTTATGAACTGTTTGTGCACTTAATGTTCTTCCAGTCAATCCTTCTAAGAGTCCAATGAGGAAAGTTTGATTAGCCCCCTTTTACACATGAGAAAATTGTGGCTCAGCTATTCAAAGTCATTCAGCCAAAAAGTGGGGATCAAACCGATGTCTCCTGTATTGGCAGGAGGATTCTTTACCACTGAGCTGCCTGGGAAGCCTCCTAGGCCTCACAGTACTCTGCATAAATAGGTTAACCCTGGTGCCACCAGAAAGATGATGTAACAGCTCCGTTTGTACACGAGGTGCTCACAGAGATTTATAAAGTAACTTTTTTTTTAAGTATGGCTGACGTACAATATTATATAAGTTACAATATATATTGCACAGATGTACAATATGGTGCCTCACAATTTTTAAAGGTTCTGCTCCGTTTATACTCATTATAGAATATCAGCTCTATTTCTTGTGTTGTGCAATTTATTCTTGTAGCTTATTTTATACATAATAGTTTGTCATTCTAAATCCCCTCCCCCTATCATGCCCTTCCCCTCTTCCATAAGGCAGCTTCTTTGCATTTTGGCAAAAATGAGGACCAGTTCTATTTTACAGATGAAATTGAATACGAAAACCAAAAAAGGCTGGAGGAAGAAGAAGACCTGAATGTACTGACCTTTGAAGATCTCCTTTGCTTTGCATATCAAGTGGCCAAAGGAATGGAATTTCTGGAATTTAAGTCGGTAAGCTCCTTTTTAAAGGCAAAACTCACAACAACAACAAAAAGATAATTTGGAAGAAGAGGTGCTGGTTGGTTTTTTTTTCCTTGTTTATTTTAACTTGCAGCCCTTCAAGTCTGTCTTTCCCTCCTGTTCACTGCTGGAGTCACCTAAGCTCTTGGCTAATTGTAGTATAAAGGTCCGGGATCCCTTATTCCATGAAGGCTATCCCAGCCCTCTCAGGCTGCCCAAAGTTCCCGAAACTTCCAGACAGGAGGTCCTCAGGAATCCCACCTCAATGCCATGTATAGTCTTGGCCAAGACAGTCACTTCAGGTTGTTCAGCCTGTGCCCTGCATTTGACCCAGAGGATGAATGGAGGTGTTCAGATCCTGGGTGCCTTGTTGGCCAGGCCGGCCACCCTGGCCAGCTGTGTCTGCTATGAGAGCCTGCTAATCCCCGATCCACTGGGGCTGCCACACAGACACCTCAGAGCCTCCTCATTCCAGGGACTCTACCCTAATTTTGCATTCTTTCTAAAATAGTCTTTCAGCCCTGCCCGTTCTCTGACGCGTCAACTGTCTGCTGCTGCCTGTAAGCCGACTTCAGCCCCTTGTCTGGCTACTTCCTCTCCTGTTTTCTTACCTTCTTACTTTCTCCTTATTTCCCCAACTTCTTCCTCCCCCACTACCTTTTCCTTTTGTGTCTTCTAGTCCCTCCCTCCCTCTCCTCCACGCCCCTTTGCACTCTCCTCTTTTCTCCCTGAATTTGAAGAGAATAATTTCAAGTTGGTTTTTTTTTCCTTTCTTTAATAATGTGCTATCTCAGGGACTTCCCTGGTGGTCCAGTGGTTAAGACTCCACACTTCCACCACAGGGGATTCAGGTTCAATCCCTGGTCGGGGAACTAATCCCGCTTGCCAGGTGGAGTGGCCAAAAAATTTAATAAATAAATAAATGAAAATTTTAAAAATGTGCTATCTCTAATATAATGTATTACGTCAGCTATATCCCAGGTTTAAGAAAAAGATGAACCTGGAATAAATCAGTAGCTTTGAAGGACAGGAAAAATATCTATTCACAAGAACAACCAAACTATGAAACAGGTTGAGATAAAACAAGAAACATGTAAGATCTACATGAAGAAACCTGTGAAACTTGGTTAAAGGGCAAAAAGGGAGACCTGAATAATGAGTTCTATTTTGTTCATAGAGGAGAGATTCTATGTTTAAAAGTCAGTTCTGTCCAGATTAATTCTAGTTAACCCCAGTTAGAATCCCAAGGTTTTGGTTTTTTTTTTTTTTTCTTTTGTGGATGTTGAAAGTATTGGGTTGGCTAAAAGGTTCGTTCGGGTTTTTTCCATAGGACGTGAAGGAAAAATCCAAATGGACTTTTTGGCCAACTCAGTCAATATATGTTGACGTCTCTGCTTTGCTTTTCCAAAGCTGGGCATCGCTGCTCTGTAGTTAAAAGAATCGCAGTCTCCTAATCCTTCCCCAGCCCTCATCCCAGGATACACTCCTCTCCTGTCTTCGCAGCGTGCTGCTGAGTCAGCCCCTGTCTCACCTCTGCATCTGCAGTAGCGCTTTCACCAGTTTCTTTACACACGCTGATGGCATCTCCCTAGATGGTCCAGCCCTGTTGCTGGACCTGTTGTGGGACCCGGTTGCCTGTTGTTAGGTAAATATTCAAACCACTCACAACTGGAGGTCAAGGGGCACTGCCTTTTACCCCCCTGGGCTTGTTTTAATAAGAACGTTTGCAGAATCTCTGGCTTTTTGGAACTCTCTCCCCTGTTTTCCCTCCAGGCAGGTCCCTCTGGGTCACCCTGTCAGTCTCCCCTCGGTTTCCTCCCTACTTCTCTGGCTGCCCCTGGGTTTCCTCCGCGGCTCCGTGAATCCATCCTGCATTGCCTGCTGACTGGTGCCATGCACCATGACAGGTGCCAAGATACAGAGGCAGGTCTTATCTCTGATGGGGAGAAAAAGAAAGCAGAGATGCTACTAGACTGAGATAAACACTATGTTCAGTTAAGGTCTGGGAACCCAGGGGAGAAACAGGCATGTCAGACCCAAGGGCGGAGAGGCCGTGCAGAAAAGATTTTCTGAACAGAGTTCATGCTGGGGCTGGCAAAGATTTTATTTTGTAATATTTTGGAGAAAAAAAAAATTAATTTTTTAGTAGTTGTGGCTCCCAGGCTCTAGAGTACAGGCTCAGTAGTTGTGACACTGGGGCTTAGTTGCTCCCAGATCAGGGATTGAACCCGTGTCCCCTGCATTGGCAGGTGATTCTTTTTTTTTTTTTTTAGTATTTTTTTATTTTACTTATTTGGGTCTGCCAGGTCTTGGTTGTGACAAGCGGCATCTTTGATGCAAGATATTTAGTTGCAGCATGTAAGATATTTAGTTGCAACATGTGTGATCTAGTTCCCTGACCATTGGGCCCCCTGCATTGGGAGCATGGAGTTTAGCCACTGGACAGCCAGGAAAGTCCCGGCAGGCAGATTCTTTACCACTGAGCCATCAGGGAAGCCCAGGGCTGCTTTTCATTCCACTTCAGTCAATCTTTCCAAACTTCTAGTATTTTTCCCGAATTTAAAAAAAATATGTTATGCCATTTTATTCTCAAAGCTATTTTCCATTCCAGTCAGGAAAAACACACTTGTCCCTGCCAGAAGCTCCCACACCCCTCTGGGAGCCCAGCAGAGGCCGGGCTGCTGTGTCTCATTTATAGCCAGACGCGCCTCTGGTTTGCTTGACCTGCTTTCTCAGAACCCGGCCCCCTGGCCTCTGGGAATGTTCCCCAGGGAGCACCGATGGCTGCAGCCACAGCAGCTGACTTGTGCAAACACCGGGTTACCCACCGTGATGACTGCCCAGGACTCAGTAAAGATAAGATGCCTCTATGACCTGCCCTTCCGTCATCTGTAACTCCTGTGGGCTCAGTCGCTCAGTCGTGTCCGACTCTTTGCCACCCCACGGACTGCAGCCCACCAGGCTCCTCTGTCCATGGGATTCTCCAGGCAAGAATACTGGAGTGGGTTGCCATTTCCTCCTCCGAGCTATCTTCCCAACCCAGGGATCAAACCCACGTCTCCTGCAGCTCTTGCATTGCAGGCAGATTCTTTACCATCTGAGCCAGATGGGAAGCCCTTTGTAACTCCTACTGAACTTGAAACAATAGGAGAGATTGTCTTCTGTGGTAACACACACAGCCTGGTAACTCACACTCCCATCTCTTTCTTTCTAGTGTGTTCACAGGGACCTGGCTGCCAGGAACGTCCTAGTGACCCACGGGAAAGTGGTGAAGATCGGCGACTTTGGGCTGGCTCGAGATATCATGAGTGATTCCAACTACGTCATCAGGGGGAATGTGAGACTCCTGTTTCTCGTGTAGTTTTATCCTGTTTTGGGGGGAGTTTTATTTTATTTAATATCATTTTATTCTTTTTTATTGAAGTATAGTAGAATTATAATGTTGTTACTGCTGTAGAGAAAAGTGACTCAGTTATGCATATATATGTATATATATACACACACGTTCTTTTTCCTGTTATTTTCCATCATGGTTTATCACAAGTATAGTTCCCTGTGCTCTACATTTTGTGCTTTGTCATTGCTAATCTAAATATCTGCACTCACAGTAGTGCATTTGTGATTTATGATAATTTCAGAAAACTTCCAGCAGTCTACTTCCTTATGCTTCGAAGGTTTTTCTGCAGCATCAGGGACTAGTCCATCTATAACAAAAGTTGAACAAAATAGCATCACACCTATCAACTGGGGCCTTGAGTGCAGTCCACACTTAAAAAAAAAATCTTGTTACTTGTACTCATTTCATTTCCTTTAGCTATAAAGTGACTACTGTGTTATACTTTCGATCATGGGAATAGGTAATCATTACAAGACAGCATTTACAAAATACA
This sequence comes from Cervus elaphus, assembly GCF_910594005.1. Taxonomy (NCBI): domain Eukaryota; kingdom Metazoa; phylum Chordata; class Mammalia; order Artiodactyla; family Cervidae; genus Cervus; species Cervus elaphus. The sequence goes on from NC_057844.1 coordinate 32,298,240, forward strand.
ACATATAAATTAAACATTAAATATACATTTTAAAAAGGCAAAGTATTTAAATCAAATGTTAGTTGCCGGATATTTATCATCCTATTACTGTTATGATGCAAGGAGACCTAAAACATCACTGATGTTTGCGTTTGTGTGCTCACTCATGTCTGACTGTTTTTGCAACCCCCATGAACTGAGGCCCACCAGGCTCTTCTGTCCATGGGATTTTCCAGGCAAGGATACTGGAGTGGGTTCCCATTTCCTCTTCCAGGGGATCTTCCCAACCCAGGGACTGAACCCTCAGGCAGTTCAATTCTCCAGCAGGCAGGTTCTTTACCACCGACTCACCTGGGAAGCCAAAACATCACTGAATCTCCTCATTAAAAAAAAACTGAGGACAGGTGTGTTCCTTATAAGAGAACTTCTAAAAGTAGTAGATGATAAAATTGTGTATAGCTGAACGAATATGGTTTTTAAGAATTACAATACCTGGATTTCAGCTCCTCTTCTTTCTGGCTATTCACTTTTATGATTTCTATCTGCATTATTGTCCCTACTCTTGAAGTAAGAATAATAACAACGAATGCAGGTATTGTGGTTACCGGGTGCTAACTGCTATTGTAAGTATTCCAGGTATTGACTCAGTGGTCAAAGTACCCGTTTGTGGTTGAGGAAACGGGCACAGAAACATCCCTTGCTGAATATTGCACAGCACACGCGTTAGAGAGTGAATGGTCTAAGCCACACTGTCTGTGCACAACTACAATGATTCAGTGTTTCCCATGAGGATTACTCATCTACCTCGTAGCACTGTGGGAATAAACTAACAAAACCAACAGGGAAGAAAGGGTCTGTGGAGGGTAAACATACAATAAAGGTTACAAATAAAATTAAACTGTGTTCCCACTAGAATCAGACACTCAGCTGAGTTTGGATCTGTGCCTCCCTTATTGTAGCTGCAGTCATAAATAGGACGAACTAATGGCTTTGAAGTCCTCACCTCCTAGCTGGTGGTTTCTTAAGCAGGAAAGCCAATTCCATTTGGAACCACAATTAATTCCTTTAATTAATCAAAAGAACCAGACTGGCCAGCTTGATTCTCCCAGCTCATCCTTTTGAAAAGAATTTAAAAGAGTTTCTTTCTCGAGGTTTGATTTTACTTGGTAGATTAAATGTGCTCAGTGAAGGGTTCTCAACCCATGAAATGGAGAATGCTTCAAAACTCTCAGCCCCAGGAACCTATCTGTCCCTGTGTCTTGATTCTAATCTGAGGCTACACCCATTTGAAACTCCTCTTTCAAGCTACTGGGGGTGACTAAAGCCACAGACACCACCAGCGTCATTTCTGGAACCCATGTCGTGTGCTCCTCCGCACACGTCCGAATGCTCACCGCATTCCTGTGGATGAGATTTCCACTAAAATTCTTCCAAGAAATGCTTTGACAAAATATTCCACTAATTCACCAGCGTCCTCTTACCTATGGGGAAGTGACTGGCTGCTCCTCACTGTGGGGAGGGAGGGAAGGGAGGCGGGGATGGGGGAGGGAAAGTCTACTGTAAACTTACTAACGCCAAATGCAAGCTCGAGTTTTAAAGAAATAAAAAGTTTGTTTGTCTAAGGCTAATGTGTTACAGTATTAATTTGACAGTGAGAAATGTTCCCTTGGGAAGTAAGATTTTCTCAGGGAAGCAGTAAGAGTGCCCTTAGGGAGAGAATGGACTTCCCTGGTGGCGCAGATGGTAAAGAATCCACCTGCAATGCCAGAGATGTAGGTTCGATCCCTGGAACGGGAAGATCCCCTGGAGGCAGGTATGGCAAAATCCATTCCAGTATTCTTGCCTGGAGAGTCCCATGGACAGAGGAGCCTGGCGGGTTACAGTCCATGGGGCTGCAAAGAGTCAGACAGGCCGGAGCAACTAACACTAGGGAGAAAAAAAAAGGTGATCATCTCACTAACTGGAGGAAAGAAGGGATGTTTATTCGTGGAAAATTCACCATCAACCTCTGCTTGGGTTTTATGCAGGCCCGTCTGCCTGTGAAGTGGATGGCCCCTGAAAGCTTGTTTGAGGGCATCTACACAATTAAGAGCGATGTCTGGTCGTACGGAATATTACTCTGGGAAATATTTTCGCTTGGTAAGACTTGAAGTTCCCTGGACTTCTGCATTCCATGCGCTCTGCACCCCTCCTCCACTCCTATTTCAAAGGGTGGACTAAACGCCCCTTCCCAGAGCTCCCCCAGTCTTACTTCTGTTGCAGCCTGAGCCCCTTTATGTTTATTCGATGGTGTCTGTCTGTCTGTCCTAAAACCTGCTCTCAAGCAGGAACAAGGCTTCTGCCAGGAGCCCGGCACCTCACAGTGCTGGTCCAGGAATTGAGGATCCAAGTGTTTGCTAATTGAATAAATGATAAAGAAATGAAGGGTGAGCGGATGGTCATACGCCCTCCTGTTTTTCCAGGTGTCAATCCTTACCCTGGGATTCCGGCTGATGCTAACTTCTACAAACTCATCCAGAGTGGTTTCAAGATGGACCAGCCGTTTTATGCCACGGAAGAAATGTAAGTACAGGATGGACCGAAAAGTGGCTGAAATCATAAATGTACCGTCTATCTAGTTCCCAACACATGAGAAAAAAGTAAAACTCCTTAGCATGAAGTTCCCATGGCTTCTCTTAAGAAAAGAAAAAGAAAAGAAAAAGAAATTCTTCCTTTTGGTTTCAGGAATTTCTGAACACAACTGAACCTTTTTCTGGGTTTCAGTTTTCACTTGAGGGACCCTTCTCCTGAATTCTGGTCCACATTGTATTTGTCCAAAGGCATCATCTAATTTGTCCTTTCTGATATGAATTCTAAGTCTAGGACAGTACTTGCCTCAGGACAAACACGCCGTAAATAAGTCACTCCGCAGTAATGAATGGTGCTTTGTGAAGTGGAAAGTCACCCATTTTGCTTCATTCAGATTTCCTGTCTTGCTCCTGTTCTGTTGTCTTTGCAGATACTTTATAATGCAATCCTGCTGGGCTTTTGACTCCAGGAAACGACCATCCTTCCCTAACCTGACTTCATTTTTAGGGTGTCAGCTGGCAGATGCAGAAGCAGCGGTAGGTAGCAGTACAGTATTTCATAAAACATCCTTAGGAAGGAAAGAACTCCATCACTCAGAACTCTCATGGCTGATTCGCTAAGCACTAAATCTAGTTACCAAGTTGCCTTCCTCATCACAATTGGTCTTGATCACTCCTTAGAAGTTTTATGGGGTTAGATATACTTACAGACAAGTGTTTAAAGGGGAAAAAATTTTAAAAACACTTTCCCCGAAAATTTCAATCAATTGATTAAGAAGTTAAATGCTTTTAAGTGACCAGTGCAGAGGACAAAACCAGAAAATAAGACGTAATCCCTATCTCCAGAAGGCACTGAGTTTTCCTAACTCAACAGCAAGGCTTCATATGGAATAATTGTACAACTCAATCAGGTAATAAAGAGCACAGGCCTGGAGTTCTGGGAGTCTAGGCCTCCTAGGAGGCTCAGTGGTAAAGAATCCGCCTGCCAGTGCAGGAGACACAGGTTCCAGCCCTGAGTTGGGAAGATCACCTAGAGCAGGAAATGGCAACCCACTGTAGTATTCTTGCCTGGGAAATCCCATGGACAGAGGAGCCTGGCAGGCTACAGTCCATGGGGTTGCAAGAGGGTCAGACACGACTTAGCAACTAAACAACAGTTTATCCCAAAGACAGACAAGGTCATGTGTGCACTTTGCAGTTTGTCAGCTATGACCAATCCATCAAAAGGTTAACTGTGGTCCATGAGTACCATGAAACCCTAGGCTGCCTTTAAAATGATGAGAAGTGACCATGTGTAGTAAATAGTGAAAAGATGTAACACATGTAACATAGGAACAACATATTAGTAATTCTCAACAAGGATCTGCAACAGAATCTGCTGTCCGAGCCTCCTGAGACAAAATTGTGTGTGAACAGCAATCTACTGTAACAGTGATTTCAGCTTTTTTTGGTCCATGTATCTGTTTATGTTGCTTAGGAGGCAAAAGGAGAAGGGGGTGGCAGAGGATGAGATGGTTAGATAGCCTTACTGACTCAGTGGACATGAGTCTAAGCAAACTCCAGGAGATAGTGAAGGACAGGGAATCCTGGTGTGCTGCAGTCCATGGGGTCGCAAAGAGTTGGATACAATTTAGTGACTGACCAACAATTGCTTAGTTTATCTATATGAATGTGTATTAACTTTATAGTGAGACAAAAGAGTAGAGCTGTTTTCATTTGGACAAAAATTTTAAAGTCAAAACTCCCAAGTGAAAACCAAGAAATCTGTTCTCTGTATTTATTGTATAAAGACCAGGTCTCTTTGGGGGGACTTTCTCATTTTTAAAAAAAATTTATTTTATTTGAAATATAGCTGATTTACAATGCTGGGTTAATTTCTGCTGTAGAGCAAGGTGATTGAGGTATACATATAAATACATTCTTTTTCATATTCTTTTCCATTATGGTTTAATCACAGGATATTGAATATAGTGCCCTGTGCTATACAGTAGGACCTTGTTGTTTATCCATTCTTTATACAAATGACCTCTCTCTTTTACGGTTTTTCTGCTCGGCGTTAGCATTTCTAGATTGAGATTCTATATCTAAGAGAAGAAATAATAGTGAAATAAAATATTTGACTATGACTTGATTTCACCCTAAATAAAAAGACCACATTTGCTTTGTCAATTAATACGTAGACTATCCTCTGTGATCTATACGTAATAAAAGCAAGTAACAATTTGCAATGTAGGCATGTGACTCGTCAGTCTTAGGTGGTGGTGATCTGTGTCCATCTCTTTCTCACACACAGATGTATCAGAACATGGATGGCCGTGTTTCAGAGCGTCCTTCTGTTTACCAAAACAGGCGACCTTACAGCAGAGAGGTGGACTTGGGGCTACCCTCTCCTCAGGCTCACACTGAAGATTCCTAGAGAAACGACTTAGTCTTAAGGACCTCATCCCCCCTGCCTACCTTAAACAGGCTGTGTAGATTACCAAAATAAGATTAATTTCATCACTAAGTGAAAATATATTCTCAACTGCTGCTTTGCTGGACTTTTCCCTAGAAGCTCTCTGTATTTACTCTTGTTTCCAAGGGGACTTTTGTAAAATCCAGTCATCCTTTGCACAAGGCAAGAAGAGCTGATAACATTACCGAAGCATCTACCTTCATCCAAAGGCCTTCCCAGGCTGGCTTGAGTGAAAATTGTCTACCTGAAGTATAGTATACTCTTGTAAATACAGAAGACAAAAGCATTTTGCTAAGGAAAAGCTAATATGATTTTTTAAATCTGTTTTAAAATAATATGTAACTTTTTCAGCTATTTAGTGATATATTTTATGAATGGAAATAAAGTTTCTACTATAGAAATGTTCATTATTGAGTTGTTTACATGGCAGATTTAGGGTGAGACTTAATGGGAGTCATGAACTTCCTGAAACCCTGTGAGATATGTTGCTTGTGCCTGTGTGTTTTTTTCCTTTGAAGAAGACTAATTCTTTCATCAAATTTTTGAAAGGCTCCATGACTCCTGCCCCTAGACTGGGTGAAGAACAGCTGATGGTCATGAGCTTTACAAAAAAAGGTGTCATACACTGTAGACTTCCAGAGCCTACTTCCTTTTAGAAACAACACAAAACAACGTTATGCAGAGATTCACTCATGATGTTGCATGAAGCTGTGAATGTACAATTACCACTCTTTACTCATTTTCACATGATGGCATTTGAAGTTTTTAGGGGTTGGGTGAGGTCATGGCTTCACAGATAATACCATAATTCCTCATGGTATTATCCTTAAGAACATAACTTTTGTATGTACCAACTATGATATTTTTTTTTCCAACTATGATATTGAAAAGGCAATCTTTTCTTAGGGAGGGTGGCATTTATTTTATCTTTTAAACTTATTTTGTTGAAGTATAGTTGATTTACAATGCAGTGTTAATTTCTGCCGTTCAGCAAAGTGATTCAGTTATTTATCTACTTATTCTTTTTCATTGTGGTTTATCACAGTTTCCCGTGTTCTACAGCTGGACCTTGTTTATCCATATTGTCTACGTAATAGTTTGCATCTGCTAATCCCAAACTCCTAATCCAAGGAAGGATGGCATTTCAAAACCTCTTAGGAGAGGGGGTGGGGGAGAGAAGGACTGGGAGCTTGTGATTAGCAGATGCAAACTAGTATAACAGGATGGATAAGCAGCTAAGATCCTGCTGCATAGCACAGGGCACTATATTCAACATCCCTCGATAAACCATAACAGAAAAGAATATGAAAAAGAATATATATGTATGACTTTTCACTTGGCTCTACAACAGAAATTAACACAATATTTTAAAACAAGTAGACTTCAATAAAATTTTAAAAATAACCTCTTAAGGGAAAATGAAATTAGATTCTTTTAAAAACCCAGCTCAGCACAAAGTCAGTTTTCCTTTGGGTCAAGTTTTGTCCCGGACATGACTACACATTTTAAAAAGTGTCGGAACACAGTTGATGATCCCCGGAGCGTGGGGCCGGGCTGTGGCTCCTTACGGTCAGCCCCTGCCTCCCGGCCCCTAGGGGAGTCTTGCCAGTAGGTGGCGCCCTGGCACTGCTGTTTTCATCACCGCAGCCTGGCCGCCAGGTCTCCAGCCTGCCTCTGGAAGAGCGAATTTTAAGAAGCAGAATTAAAGACAAAGCTAACCCGTTGATTAGAGGGAAGAATAACCCTCTCTGCAGATGACTTCGTTTATTAACCTACTGTGGGAATGACGGTCCCTTTTATGTGCATTATTTACACCAGTAGTGGAGCAGCCTGGGGTCAGACTGTCTCCTGGGACCTGGAATTTACCACTGGCTTCTACACCTTGTGTTCATCTGCCGCGGGATGGACTTCTGACCATATTCTTGGAGCACCTGCTCTGCTTCGTGTTGTCTGAACCTGGACTGGTTTCCTATCCTGAAAACAAAGGCTCTGTTTCTTAGAGATCTCCAGGAGGAAGAAAAACACCCTGTGGGGCTGGTCTGTAGCAGGAAGATGCCTGGGTGACCTCATTACCACCACCTCAGCCATCCTCCCACCGCTTGTGTTCCTTCCTGATCTTGCTTCTCACTCTTCAGCTCTTCATGAAGGACCACCAGCTCCATAGCATTTGTCTGAACTCACCTGCCATGCCCACTATCCTTTACATCAAAATAAGTGACTTGTCAGAATTAACATTTGTTTTCCCAGATGGCTCAGTGGTAAAGAACCCACCTGTCAAAGCAGGAGACATAGAAGACACGGGTTCAATCCCTGGGTCAGGAAGATACACTGGAGGAGGAAATGGCAGCCCACTCCAGTATTCTCGCCTGGAGTGTCCCATGGACAGAGAAGCCTGGCTGGTCACAAAGAGGCACACACGTCTTAGCAACTAGGCAACAACTGTCTGTACCACCCTCACCCTCAGCAACAGGGAAAAAAAAAAGAGGAGGGGCAGTTACCACCTGGAAAAACATTTTTTTTTTAGCTCCTGGAGACCCAACATGTATTAAAATTCCCATTATCTTAAAGAGGCAGGAAAGACTCTGATGATCTTTTTCTGCAGTAAAATATACATAATATAAAATTTACCACTTGAGCCACTTTTTAAACTGACGTATAGTTGATTTACAGTGCCTTAGTTTCAGATGTGCAAGAAAGTGATTCAGTTACATACATACGTATACGTATATATATTCTTTTTTCAATTTATTTTTTTATTTTATATTAGGGTACGGTTGATTAGCAATGTTGTATTAATTTGAGGTGTACAGCAAAGTGACTTAGCTACAGATATGTATATATATTCTTCAGATTCTTTTCTCTCATAGGTTATTACAAAATATTAAATATAGTTCCCAGTGCTGTGAGTAGGTCCGGATCTCTTTATTTTATATGTAGCAGTGTGTGTACCTTTTAGCCATCTTCCAGTGTACAGCTGAGTGGTATCAGTTACATTCACACACACACAAATTACGTTCACATTGATGAGCAGCCACTCTCACGATCATTTCCGGAACCTTTTCATCTTCTCAGACCAGAGCGCCCCCTTTAGACACTGACTGCCCATTCCCTGTGTCCCTCACCCCCACCCCCAGGCCCTGGCAGCGCGTCCTCCCTTCTGCTCTTCTGAATTTGGCTACTCTGGGAACTTCATATAAGCGGCATCATGCAGTATATGTCTTTTCGTAACATAACGTCGTCAAGGTCCACTCTGATAAATTCTGTATATTATATTGATTTGTCCACAACACTATTCCAGAGCTGTGCTGAAGGCGTCACGTGCATTTTTCTCATTTAACAAACTGGGTGGTAGGAGCTTGTTCTGCGACAGTTTAACAGACAGTGAAGCCAAAGCTTAAGCTTAAGAGGGTTAAGTCCCTTAGTCAGCTCCACCGAGATACTAACTGCAGACCTGACCCATCCCCCATGCCTGCCGCCTCCTCCCGGCCTCACCGACCACTCTGGGCTCCTTCGGCCAGAACTTCATGTTGCTTCGGCTCAGCCAATGGAAGGAGTCTGGTAAGAGGAGGATCACAGGAGCTCCAACTCCCAAAAATCTCCCTAAGCTCTGCTCAAGAAAACATAAGGGCTATCACTGAAGGGAACAGATGCTTGAAACAGTTCAACTAAAGGAAAATGAAATAAAAATTTGACTGTTTAAGGATTTTCTCCATGGATTGCTAAAAGTCTCTTACCTTAACAGAAAAATTATAATGAAGTCAGATACAATAATACATTCAGCCCAGGACATAAGAATCATATCTTACAGGTTAAATGGAAATTATGAAGCCACAGCTCTCTATAAGTTAACTTTAGAAAATAGCAGCTTTGGAATGTTGCTGATGGTCCAGTGGTTAAGACTTCGCCTGCCAATGCAGAGGTTGCGGGTTTAATCCCTGGTTGGGGAGCTAAGATCCTACATGTCTTGAGGCCAAAAGAACCAAATCTTAAAACAGAAGAAATACTGTGACAAATTTAATAAAGTGTTTAAAAATGGTCCATATTAAAAAAAAATCTTGAAAAATAAATCAAAAAGTAAAATTTAAAAAGAAAATAACTGCTTTATCGATATATAATTCAAATACCACACAATTTCCTTACATATACTGTACAGTTCTGTAACTTAACTTTTTGCTAGGGTGAGAATGGCCTGACCTCTGACCACTTTACATTTCTTCACTTTGACTGGAGGAGTCAGACAGGATTAACTGAGCCCAGGGTCCTTGAGTGGCCTGGCTGTCCAGGTTCCATACTAGGAATTTGGTTGGATTTTTGTGGGTGTTGTGCTCAGTCGTGCCCAGCTCTTTATGACCCCATGGACTGTAGCCTGCCAGGCTCCTCTGTCCATGGGATTCTCCAGGCGAGAATACTGGAGTGGGTTGCCATGTCCTCCTCCAGAGGATCTCGTGTCTCCTATATCTCTTGCATTGGCAGGTGGAGGGTGGTCCGTTGCTTCTGTGTCCAGGACTGTTTAATACCTTAACCTTAAGGCTTCCTATGTTAGTAGGCGGTTTGGAGTTCCATTGTTATACAACAGATAACACTGAATAAAAGGTTAGGCTCCTGGTCTCTGCCCCAAATGCAAGGCCCTTCCCACCGTGCATATCAGCATTTCCATGAGCTAAGAAGTTTCCACTTGCAAATTCAGATGTCTATCTCTCTCACTGCTTCAGAGGAGCTGAGAGCCGCCAGTCTCCAGGCCCAGGCTGCCAGTGCCTGGGGCTTGGTGGGGAGGAAGGACCCTCTGTGTGCAAAATAATGGGAGGAGGAAGGTAGGGGTCATGCGTGGGGAGGGGAACCCTTTCTCCCTTGCCTTCTGCTCTGTCTTCAGTTCCCCACTCCTGTGCTCACTCCTGGGACCAGGAAGGGAATAAGACTTGTGAGGATTGCGGGGTCCCGGGGTGAGGGGGGGTATTGCTGGACAGACCTCACCCTCCTTTCCTGACAGTCAGCTTTGAGGGCACCCAGGGAGGGAGATCGGAAAGAAATTCACACTGGCTGTTAGCCTGTCTGCAGGGAACCTGAGGGGACAGGAAAGGGCTGTGTTGGCTCTGGTGGCAGAAGGGACTGCAGAGGACGTTCTGTGGCTGGTCCTCTGCAGGCTTCGTGCACAGACAACATTGTATCAGCCGACACCTCTGCCGTGCGATGCTAACAGGAGCACTCTGCTCCATTAACTTGCTTTATCTTTGCAAAAATCCCATCAGGCAAATACTTATATTATCCCCACTTCACAGACAAAGAAACTGAGGTTCAGAAAAGTTTAATAACTTGACGAATGCCAGCTAGTAGGGGGCAGAGCGTGGATCCAAGCTCTTCTGGGACCAGGCCCTCCACACTGGGCTGCTTGCCTGAAACTTTACACACGATACAGGATCCAGTGTGTGTTCACATATCTATGCAATGTATATGATAGGCAATACATATGATATACATCGGCTTCCCTGGTGGTTCAGTGGTAAAGAACCTGCCTGCCAACGCAGGAGACATGGGTTCGATCCCTGGGTGAGGAAGATCCTTGAGAAGGAACTGGAAGCTCACTCAAGCAAGGGAAATCTCATGGACAGAGGAGCCTGGCAGGCTACAGTCCATGGGGTCACAAAGAGTTGGACACAACTTAGCCACCCCTCACCACACACACACACATGCATATGATTGTTGTTCAGTCACTAAGTCACTTCTGACTCTTTGTGACCCCGTGGACTGTAGCCTGTCAGCCTCCTCTGTCCATGGGATTCTCCAGGCACGAATACTGGAGTGGGTTGCCATTTCCATAACCAGGGGAGCTTCCCAACCCAGGGATCGAACCTGGGTCTGTTCCATTGCAGGTGATCTCCTGTATCGTTTTGCGTTGATTCTTTACCAACTGAGCTAGCAGGGAAGCCCTGTGTGTGTGTATGCCTACACAAATTTATCTTCCTCCATATTTGAAGACATGGCCTGTAATGATGGCACTTCTGGACCAGATTTACCCCCTTTGAAAAGTAAAGTTCCTTGACTTCTTTGCTATCAGTCCTTCAGTCATGAAGTAAATACAGTAAGCAGGTAGGAAAATGTTAATGGCACCAGAAGGCTAACTGGCTTGAATGCTGAGGCTGAATATGGCCTCTGCCTGCTTGGATGGTGGGAAGAGTTTGGCTGGACATGTTTCCCCCTCTGCAAGATATCTGCTCCCTGGATTAGACCTTAAGCCTGTGTTTGTTGATTGCACAAGAATTCTGGATCTCTGCTTTTCCCAGAGGCAGTTAAAACATGCCAAGCTGGTGTTGCAAAAAAAAAAAAAAAAAAAAACACACACACACACCAAGCCTGTGCATTCAGCAAATATAACTCAGCGAGCAGAGACGTGTCAGTCACTCACCCAGAGGGGAGCCCAGTCCTGCCACTGCCAGTGGAGCACAAGCCATGGACATTGAGAAGGTCAACTCCATGGACTTTGGAGAATTTATGGATGTGTTTGGAAATGTCATCGAGAGATGTCCTCTGATTGCAGCCGCGGTTTGGTCCAAACGCCCATTCTCTGATTTGGGAGATTTAGAGAAGCACTTTTTTGCCTTTATTGATGGTCTTCCACTGTCAGGTAAGGCTTTGGGGTTGGACACTGAGAGTCTCCGCAGAGGGATTTCAGGTGTGCTTATCAAAAAGATGGGGGAGGGAATTCCCTGATGGTCCAGTGGTTAAGACTCTGAGGTTTCGCTGCCAAGGGCCTGGGTTCAAACCCTGATTGGGAGCTAAGATCCCACAAGCCTTCAGTTCAGTTCAGTCACTCAGTCCTGTCCGACTCTTTGTGACCCCATGGACTGCATGCAGCACACCAGGCTTCTCTGTCCATCACCAACTCCTGGAGCTTGCTCAAACTCATGTCCCACAAGCCATAGTGTGGCTAAAAAAGATTTCTTTTAAAATGGGGGGAGGGGAGGTCTTGTGGCTGTTTTTTATTTTTAAACACAATTTTTAAAGGTTGCTTTCCATTTAGTTATTACAAAATATTGGCTGTATTCTCTGTCTTGTAAGATATATATTCCCGAGCCTATCTTAGACCCAGTGGTCTCAGCCTCCTCTCCCCCATCCATAATGCCCCTCTCACCGCCCCCCCGCCCCCCCCTCCCCCGCCACTGGTAGCCTCTAGTTTTCTCATTTGTGAGTCTACTTTGTTATCAAACTGTTTTGAGATATTTGAGTCTAATTGCTTATCCCTGGTATACACATTTCCTTGTTTTTGCTGTGAGGCTTGGTGGGTTTCTTCAGACTTTTGCAAATGAGAGTCAAACTCTTGCAATGTTCAGTGGGCAGTAGAGTGAAAGAAGGTTCCTTGGCTCCGGTAAACTGGCTGTTAAATATTAAAGCTCCGGGGTTACCAGGAAAGAGGAACCGGCGGCTGCCTCCTCTGGCCTCAAAGCTGCTCAGGGACCAAAGGTCAGGCTGGTGCCCCCCCCCCCCCCCACCTCAGCCCTGCGTTGGCTTTGGGAATGTCCCTTATGCAAGAGAGGAGACTGCTCCGTATCAGACTATCTGAGGAGCCTGGGGGGAAAGAGAGAATGGCTGAAGTTTTACCAGAAAGGGCTGGTTTGGACTAGGCAAGTAAAGTCCCTCAGGCCAGCAGCTCCCTGTGGGTGTGAGGTGTGGGGGTGGGGGGTGGGTGGGGGAGACAAAAGTCTGGAGAAAGGGGTAGAAAATCTCCTTTGGGTGGAGAGAGAAAAGGAGGCCCTTGGGTGGGTGTGGGGTGGGGAGAGGAGGGAAGTTTGGGGTCAGGCCAATCCCAGGTGAGTCAGAAGGACACACAGCCTCCCAGGGGTTCACAGGCCAAAGGTCAGCGGCCGAGGCTGCCTCCCGGGCTGTCCTCAAGGTCCCTGGAGAAGCCTGGATTGGCTGAAGGGACCTTGAGGGGACAGGCTGTCTTCACAGAGGGGCTTCCACAGGGAGCTGGGCTGTGGGCGCGGCGCTCTTTTGCACCACAGTCCTGGCCTGTGAGCCCAGGGCTCCGGCGAGGTTTCCAGAGGTCAGAAGGAGGCTCCCAAACAAGGGGCTCCTTTATTTCATTTTAGGTACATTCAGGAAGACGGGAGGATGGGGGATTAAACCAAACTGACAGGAATGTGGAGGCCCTGACTTCCCTGTGGTCCAGTGGTGAAGACTCCGAGCTCCCAGTGCAGGGGGGCCCCGGGTTTGATCCCTGGTCAGGGAACTAGATCCCACACCTGCCACAAGTAAGAGTGTAGGGGCCCTGTTGACCCTCACCCACAGCCTGTCCAAAGCTGGACCCGCAGCACCCGCAGCCCAGCTGGCTGCAAACACGAGGGACCCACTGTACCCGGGCCAGTGTCAGAATCCCATCCCACCCCGTGGACAGAACATGATCAAGGTTTGCTAAGGGAATGAATGAAATCGTTTCTAAGGGGATGTTGAAAGATGGTGGAACCTGGCATTACCCTTCCCCACACACTTTAACTGGGGTGACTTTCGCAGCAGGTCAGTGGGACAAGACCACTGGAGGGAGTTGGAGCCAGCTGGGCGTTTGCTGGCTTCTGCACTCCAGGCAGTTCTTTGAGGGACCTCCCTGCTGGTAGAGCTTGCTTCTCAGCCCTGTGCTGGTGGCCACACTTGCCTGGGGCAGCTGGGAGCACAGTCCTCTCTAATCACCTCCTCCTATCTAATCATCTTCATGGCATTAGGCAAGCAGAGTTAGTGGTGGAAATAATGATGACAACCCCTAAAATGCATTTTCCCCTTACTATTGCTGTCTTTCAAGCACCTTTCCCAACACTTGGCATTTACTAACCCCCTTAATCCTTATAATAATCCTATAAAATAAGGATTATCACTATTATCCCCATTTTACAGATAAGAAAACTGACAAACCCTGATAATCAACCCAACAGCTTTTGAAGAATTTTCTGGAAATTCAAAGGCAAAATCTAGAAACAGTTTCTAGGGACTTCACCTATTCATTCACTGATTTATTCAATAATGTTAATGTTTGATGTACCAGATATTTAGGGTTTTATTATTATTATTATTATTATTATTATTTTTTCCCCTTGGCTACATTTCTTGACTTGCAGGATCTCAATTCCCAGACCAGGGATTGAACCCCGGCCAGCAGCAGTGAAAATCCAGAATCCCACCAGGGAACTTGCTGGTTTTTATTTTTTTAAGGTTTTTTTTTTTTTTTTAATGTGGGCCATTTTAAAAGTCTTTATTGAATTTGTTACTATATTGCCTCTGTTGTTTGTGTTCTGGCTTTTTGGCCAAGAGGCATACGGGATCCTAGTTTCCCAACCAGGGATCAAACCCACACCCCATGCGTTGGAAGGTGAAGTCCCCACCATTGACTGCCAGGGAAGTCACGTCCCTAGTTTTTAAAATAATCAAGTAAAAATCTAGCTTTTCTTCTTGGATGTGTGCTCACAACCCCATAGACTGTAGCCCCCCAAGCTCCTCCGTCCGTGAAATTTCCCAGGCAAGAATACTAGAGTGGGTTGCCATTCCCTGCTCCAGGGGATATTCCTGACCCAGAGATTGAACCCACTTCTTCCTGCATTGCAGGCAGATTCTCTCCACTGAGCCTTTGGGGACGCCTTACTCTTTAGAGCGTAAACAACAACCTGGGTGTAACAGAGTCTTTGAATCCTAAAACTAAAAGGGCTCTTATAGAGATATTCAGGTTATGATGATCTATCTGGTCAAGGATTTGTCTTAGATGATCTAAGAAAACTCTCTGCCATTTAAAGAACTGAAAATTCTGTTTCAAGAGTAAGCCAAGGTTGACAATTCATTCCGGAGACACTATGGTGATTACTGACCAGTAGGTGGCAGTATAGGACTAATATTTAGCTCCAAAACTAATTGGCAAAATACCTTTTCAAGCCAATCAGTTCCTGATTCCCAAGCCAGAGGAATGGCAACAATATAGGGAAGAAGGTTCACACACACACACACACACACACACACACACGGCCAATAATGAACAAATTCAATAGTGATTTGTATTAAACATCAAAGAGCAATAAAAATGTCATAACAGTTAATCATGCATCTTTCTGTGGCATTTCAGAATAGCAATAATGCCATGATTCATTACCTAATACTTATTTCAGAAGATAGTTGTTGAAAGCATCAAAGAGTTGGATACCGATAACTTCCTTCAATACAGGCTATAAGGTATTTATATGAGGCTATTAAGATGTGTTTGTTCAGTCAAAAAATATACATCACTTTCTCCCCGGAGTGTCAGTCAATAAACACTTACTAAGCGCCTACTCTCCCCTGGGGAATTGTCCCTGGCCCTGGAGATAGAGCCATGAACAAGACAAGTCCCTGCCTTCAATGAGCTGACATTCCAGTGAAGAGATGCAGGATTAGCATACATACAAAAGGATTGTTTCAATTCTAGAAACTATGAGAAGAACATTTGTACTAGGATAGAATATGTGTAATAAAAGAGGTCTTTCTTAAGAAGTGATAAGAAAGACCAAGGCGGTTGGAGAATGGTGTAGAGTGGAGGGATGTGAGGAAAGGGGTCAGGTGGAGGGCCTGCAGTAGCAGTAAAATTGAGAGGTGATGGTCAGGTGGACTAGGGTTGGAGCAGGAGAGATGAAGAGACATGGCTGGATTTTCAGGATGAATTTCAGAGTTAGAGACAACAGGTGTTTTTGATAGATTTGTGGCAGGAAGGCAGGTCAGAAACAAAGAGAAATGAAGGATTGTTGTATTGTTGTTTAAGTCGTGTCTGACTCTGTGACCCGATGGACTGTAGCCCGCAAGGCTCCTCTGTCCATGGGATTCTCCAGCCAAGAAGACTGGAGTAGGTTGCTATTTCCTTCTCTGGGGGATCTTTCCAATCTAGGGATCAAACCTGCATCTCCTGTGGCTCCAGCATTGGCAGGCGGATCTTTACCACTGGGAAGCCCGAAATGAAGGGTAACACCTGTGTTTTTTATATGACCAACTGAGTGGCTGGTGGTCTGTTTTCTGCAATGAGGGAGAGTTCGACATTGAGAGGACAGGATGGAGAATGGGAGCCTGGCAAGGCCGAGATGCTGAATAACCATCCAGAGGACAATACTGAGTGTTTAGTTGGCTCATAACAAAGGGACTCAGGGGAAAGCTGAGGACTAGACTAGACCTGGGTGTCCTGAAATAATCAATGGCATATGAAGCTAGGGGCTAGATGAGAACACTTAGGGCATCCATGCGAATCAGAAGGGAGGAGGTATGAGGACTGAGTCCGGGAGCGTTTGTGTGGCTGATCTGGACCAGTGATGAGAATTAAGCCGATGATGGGAATCTTCCAAGGAGAGAGGGCCAACAACATGACATGCTGCCAAGAGGCTGAGAGAGAAGAGGCCAGAGCACTGGCCATTGGCTTGAGCAAGCTGTCTGTCATCTGTGACCCGAGGAGCGCAGCCTGGCAGGTCGGTGGGGCTGGAGGTGTGATGGGGTGAACCTGGGAGGTGAGGAGAGGAAGTGGAGATGCCGAGGAGACAATCCCCTCAAGCAGCTGTGCTGTGCGGAGGAGCAGAGATGCAAGGAGGAACTAGAGGATCACAGGCAATCAAGAGAGGGTGCTCCTTTTGTTTAGGGGTTGAGTGCTTCTAGGCCTGGTTTGTGTGTTGATGAAGTGGCAATGATGTTGGGGGCGGGGATTGATGGTTGAAATCATAGCCTTTGACATGGATGGAGGCGCTGGCTCCCAGAACACAAGTGGAGAGAGAGGGTGGCCCAGGCCATGCGCGGGACAGGAGGGAGGGCACACCAGCTGGGGCAGTGTGGGGACACTGGAGGACATGGGCTCCCAGGCCAACTGCCTGCTCTTCAGTGGCCGCCACTGTCTGCTAATACAATGAGGACTGTCGGCTCCGTGCCAGGAACTCTTCAAGGGGCAGAGATTCCTGATCTGTGGTCTCAGCAAACAATGCCTGTCCACACCTGCATCTCCAGACCGTGCCATGCCAATGGCAGAGGAGGTGCTGTTTCAGGTTTTAGGACAGACTGAAGGACAGACAGTACTGAAAGGCCTGAAGTGAGACATCCAGGCAGGTTTGGTCACTCCAGGTAGGGGGACTGCAGGGCTGAGGTGGGGAGTACCCAGGTGTGGTCTCCAGCCTCCTATTGGGGCTTAAGGCCACTGGGGATGCAGCGCTGGAGGGGGGACAGAGCTGTCCGGCAGGAAGGATTGGAAAGGGCATATCAGTGGTTTGGGGCAATAAAGATGGACTTGTTGGCTCAACGGGCTCAGGTTCTATTTCTCCAGAGCTACCATTCCCTGCCTGCCTCCCTGCACCATCTTCTTTTACCTACATTTAAGGGCTGTGTGTGTGTGTGTGTTTAAATCCTCTTTTCTGATCTCTTTTCTTCTCTTTGCTGTGTGCTTCCCTCATCCCCCTTGTTTCCCGCCGCCAGCGGAAAACATGCTCAGTTCTGGGCAAACATTAACCCCAGGTGATGTTTTCAAGAGAGGGAAGAGCCCAACGGAGTGAGAAGCCAGGTGTCAGGGCCAGAAAGAAGAGGCAGGTCGGGGATGTGGGCAGCCACCCACAGGACCGGGCTTCTGCTTGGGGACACCAGGGGACAGACCCAACCCCTGGCTAGGTCCTCCTAGCAATAACCTTGTCCTCTGCGCTGGAGCCAGGCCTCTGCAGAGTAAGAAATGGGGGGCGGGGGGACGCTGAGGAGTTCAGTGAGAAGGTGGGGTCTCGGCCCCTCACCTCCTCACCCCTTTGAAAGTCTGAATAAACAAGGAGGGTGCGCAGGGCTGGCCTGCGGTGAGAGCCTGGGAGCCTCCCAGGCCCCCGCCGCCCACGCCCATCTGGGGGGGTCCGACTGGATGGGTGTGGAGTGGATTCAGGGGGCGCCCAGCCTCAGGCTTGGGCAGCCTCTGCAGCACAGCCGTCCTCCAGCCCAGGGCTGGGGGCGCCCAGGTAGGGACTTTATCACCTACGTTTTCGCACCACCCGGATGTGCTAGATGCGGGGACCGAGCGCCCCAGCTTTGCAAAGCCCAGGAGAGGTATTCTAAAATGGGAGATATTGCCGAAATGGGATTACTGGTGACCTGAGTTTCGTTTTAAGCTACCTTTAATCTTGAAGGGGCAGCCAGTGCCCCAAAGCCAGCTTCCTGGCTCAGCGACCTTGGGCAGGTCACCCTCTCGTTTCTGAGCCTCTGATGAAGCCTGTCTTCAGTGCAGAAGTGCCCCCCACCGCAGTTCTCCCACCTTTCAGGACACAGGTCCACAAGTCAACAATCCCAGTCATCCTTTAACTGGGCAGAAGCTATAAGATTTAAGCAGGGGGAGTTTATACTCTAATTAAAGGAAGAGTCAGTCAGTGATCCCCCCTTCCCAGAGGAGCCCCACGCTGGTCCTCAGCCCCAGGGACAGAAGCTTCCAGCTGCAGGGCAGCCCAGTTACACTGAGTTTACTAGGACAGGTAATACGGCTATTTATTGAAAAACTGCTAGCATCAGGTGCTGTTTGGGTAAATGAATGGTCTCCAATCCTTGCCACCCCTCACCAAGCTAGGTGTCATCAGCCCCATTGTTCCCATTGGGTTCCCTGTTTAGCATATCTGAAAGCTTGCCCAGCCCCAGGATTCTAAATCTCCCTTTAGCGAGCTAAGTAAAATGATTGGCTAGGGCTCTGGAAAACCCGCCTGGATTAGGACTTGAAATCGCAGGACTCACACCACGGGTGGCCAATTTCAGGCCAGTGTTCGGAGATGAGGAGAAGCTGCCTTCCCAGGAAAGGTTGTTCTCCAAGAATTGTTTTGAGATCTACCGTGGGAGAAGGGAAACGAGCCTCAGACACGGTGGGTGGTGAGTGGTGCTGTTTTCCTAAAAGGAGGAAGCCACTTTCGTTCAAAGGGCCGTAGGATTCGGCTGGAAATGGGTTTCTTTGCAGTTAATCATCTGCAAAGCTCTTTGCACGCCTGATTCCAGAAGCCCAGAACTCACACTTAGGGTCACAAAACCCTGGGCATTTATTTGCCAACCTCCAAGGATGTTATC
Organism: Cervus elaphus; assembly: GCF_910594005.1. Taxonomy (NCBI): domain Eukaryota; kingdom Metazoa; phylum Chordata; class Mammalia; order Artiodactyla; family Cervidae; genus Cervus; species Cervus elaphus. The sequence continues at coordinate 32,317,284 of NC_057844.1, forward strand.
CCTGTGGACCCTCCCCGCCCTTCTCCTTTCCAGAGCGAAACCCATTCCGTGGCGTTTGCAGGAAGTCTTCAGGCCCTTGTGTCCGGCCCTCTCCGACATCAAAGCCCCCCTGAGAGCAAAGGACTTTGAAAAGATACGAAACGCTCGGGTTCCCTTATCGCGTCCCCGCTCCCTCCCGAGCAAGTCGTAAATTCCGAGCCTCCGCGGCCGCTCCCCGCCGCTCTGCTGGCCCCAAGGTCTCAAAGGACAGACTTGTCACTTCCCGCCCCGCCCCCGGGGCTCCGGCCGAGGCCGAGTGAAGCGGGGTTGGAGGGACGCAGGGCTCGGGACGAACTGGAGGGGGGCGGGTGCGCTGGGCGCCCCGAGCTGCCCCTCATCAAGTCCCGGGTCCCTGCTTTTCTCGGAAGCCCTTCGGGCGCGATAACGCGCTCCCGCCGCCGTGTGTCTGTGCTTCTCCGCAGGCCAGGAGGGCGTCCTGCGCTGCCACCCGGAGCTGGCGGGCCGTGAGCTGCAGTGGGGCCGGCTCACCGCCGAGTCGCAGCGGGAGCAGAGTGCCGCGGGCCTGCAGAACCTGGGCGCGGCCGAGCGGCTCCGGCTCAGCGAGCTCACCGCGCAGTACCGCGCGCGCTTCGGCTTCCCCTTCGTGCTCGCCGTGCGCCTCAGCGACCCGGCGGCGGCGCCCCGCGAGCTGGCGCGACGGCTGCGGTGCCCACCAGCGCAGGAGCTGCGCACCGCCTTGGGCGAGGTGAAGAAGATCTGCCACCTGCGTCTCGCCGACCTGCTGGGAGAGCAGCCATAGCGTCCGCGCCAGCCGGGGACCCCCGGGACGCACGTCGGGACGCGCGCCAGGGCCGCGGGCGTGCGCGATGCTCTTGGAACGGAGTCCACCCCCGCGCACGGAGGCCGGGGCGAATCAAGACAGTCGCACGACTAACGAACCCTTCTGTCCCCCTCCCCACACGCGCACCCTTTGCCAAAATGTCTGTTGATAGTTTTGGGCTTTGCCACCGATATATCCAGCTTACTGCTCCAACTCTTCACTCCCATTGCGGCCCGTTGACACCACCAGCCCATGCGGATTCCAAAGCGCTTATCCAGCTCGTTTTGGCTCCGCACCCTCTCCTGTTATACTCCCAGCGGCAAAACAAAACGGACAGAAAAGGAATCTTTTATTCTCCAGTGGTTTGTCTGTTCTTTTATTATTATTCTCCCACCTTAGTTGCTGCGCCGACACTTACGTGAGAGTGGAAGGAGTCTCTCTGGAACTTGGAGAAACGCAGAAGCTTGAGCTGGGACTGGCGAAGCGGCCTGCGGGGATGGAGGGCGGGAGAGAGCCCGCGGGGGTCGGCGTTGGGGAGGTACCCGGTGGGGGCCGGCAGAAAATGCTAGGAGTGGGGCTTCTCCAAGCTGGATGGGCCTGAAGGTCCGGGGCCCTATAGCACTGATCAAGCGGGGAACGGAGGAAAATCGGTTCCCATAGCAAGCTTTCTGGCCAGAGGAGGCCTGACCTGGGCTTCCAGAGCCCCAGAGAACTGGGGTCTAGTGTGTCCGCTCACACAGGAGCAGCCCACTACCTTTCTCTCTCTCTCAGTCATACCCACCAGAAGGTCCAACAAACCCCAACAAGCGCTCCTTAGGCTTCTGTTGGCAGGGGAGAAACAAGCCATGCCATCCTCCTCACCTCAGAGGGAGTAAGACATGAAGGCAGAACTGGCCCTTCTGAAGACACGAACCTCCATTAGTGACCAGCCGGGGTCTGCAGGGCAACAGGAGCAATAAAACCTTTCCATAAAAAGCACTGCAGCAGCACCCTTGGTTGGGGGCCGAATTCCACGGAGAGAAGCCACTGTGGTAGCACGGGAGTTTTAATCCAGGAACCCCGCTCCCCTTTGCCGACTCACAGGTGTTGCCTGCTAGTGGAGAGGGTGAAGGCCCAAGGCCGGAGGCTGGAGGCTGGGGATGGCGTGAGTGGGGAAGCCAGGAGGTGAGCTGAGGCCCCACCGTGGCTGCAGACCAAGGTCTCCCCTGCCATGGGTGGGCAGTGGGGCCAGGGGAGTTCCCAGAGCCTTCTCTGGATGTGGGAGCATCAGAAGTCTATCACAAAGGACCTGGGTGCAAAGGTGGGGCCCCCGGGCCTGGGGCTAGACGCCTGCCTCCCTCTAGCCGGGGTAACCTGGGGGCTTTCCTGACACAAGCGAGAAACCTGCTGTTTGGCAAAGAAGGATTTCTGGCCCCGACACAAGGACCAAGGGCTGGGCCTGAGACTGAGACTAATAAACTGTACTGAAGGCATCCTGACCAACCCTAGGGTGAGCCCACCTCTTGGATAGAGGGACCCGCACATAAATATGCTCAGGCTAAGACAAGCGGGAATCCCCAGGGCCAGATCCGAAGCCCTATTTTTAGAGGTGAGGAGCTGCATTTTGCACGGCTCAGGCACCATCTGGTGTCTACTATTACACAGTGAACATTTCGAGGGCTCAAAGCTTGTCCGCAAAATTGTTTGTTTCTTCAGGAGGGGATGCAGGGTGGGAGAAGGCGCTGGACCCTCCCCTTCAAAGGAGCTGGGGGAGAAAGGGGAGAGCCTCTACCTAAGCCCTGAGTGCTGGCAGCGGACCCAGGGGGTGGGGGTGGGGGCGCGGGGAAGACCCTGGACGCCCCACACCCACCTCCCGTCCTCCTGCCGGCGGCTCTCCTGAGGCTGCCAAGGTCTGGCAGGGCAGTTTTCTTCTGCCACATCTTGGCTCAGACAGTGATGTCCTGGGCTTGGGCATGTTTTCTGGTTTCTGTGCTCCGGTGCGCAGGACACGGGAAATGAACCAACCGGACAGCAGAGACTGTGGACTCGGACTCGGGCCTCAGCAGAGGCACCAGCCAGGACCGCTGGGTGGCCCGGAGATGTCGGGGGAGGGGGTCCAGAAGTGGTGGTACAGTTTCCCGGGTGAACAGTTAACATCCGTACTTACTAATTCATTAAAAAAAAAAAAAAGCACAATGGCAACTCTAAGAAAAGTCGGAGAGCAAAGAGCTGATTTCAGTTTCAGTAACTGTTCAACTCCTCCACACACACTGCCTTCCGAGATAGGGGTGCTGCTTCGCCCACTGTCACTCCCCCTTGAAATGTTCAAGACCAGCTGGCAAGCAGAGGCCCCAGGAGAATGCTCCTGCTGGGAACTGAGGAGCCCAGGTCCCACTCACCTATGTGATGGGAAACTGGATGGGAGGTCTCTTTCCGCCACCCATACAGGTACGACCCTTTGGGGTCATGTGTCCAAAAAAGGTGCAGGGACACTGCTGGGGAAATAGAGGACGAGGAGAAAGACAAGCCAATTTCTTTGCATTCCCTTTACTCATTTTGAATTTGACACATTTCTAGGGGTCAGCCACAGGATGTGGGTTCCCGTTCAAAAAATAAAGATGAGCTGTTTTGCAGAAAGTAATTTACTGTGGGATAGATGGATGCTTTTCCTGGCAATTGAAGAAACATCTGGATGGAGTTCAATAAACTAATACACCACAATTGGCAGGTGCCCCTGAAAGGGAGAAATATAATAAATAGGACTTGGAAAGCAGAATTGTCACAACAGCTCAACCTGATTGTTTTGAAACTATTTGGTGCATGGGGTGGGGGTGGGAAGTTTGGCTTCCTCCCCCCACCCCGTGACGCCAGTCGGTTTGGGGTTGCGGAGGCGGTTTCCAGGGTGGCACCTGAAGCCTTAGTAATTATTAACATTTGCACAGAGTGCTCCTGGTTACAAAGAATGCACCTGTATATAGCTCATTTAATGTTAGTGACCAGAACAGCTAGCTGTGTGACCTTGGGAACGTCACCCAATCTCTCTGGGCCTCAGAGTGTTCCTTTGTAAAATGCAAAGGCTACAGACACGAAGTCCTTTGTCCCTCCCACCCCTCCACCAGAGTTCCCTGGTGGCTCAGACGGTAAAGTGTCTGCCTACAATGCGGGAGACCTGGGTTCAATCCCTGGGTTGGGAAGATCTCCTGGAGAAGGAAATGGCAGCCCACTCCAGTATTCTTGCCTGGAAAATTCCATGGACAGAGGAGTCTAGTAGGGATCCATGGAGTCGCAAAGAGTTGGACACGACTGAGCAACTTCACTTTCGACTTTCCTCCGAGAGTAGCTTCCAATGGGCCCACTGACCGAAGGAGAGCTGCACCTTTACCTGCCCCTTCCCTCCGCCACATAGAGCCTGCTGTGTAGGGCTTCCCGGGAACATATTTTCATATGACAAACAAAGGTCATCACTTTAGGCACGAGACATTGGTGAGGGAACAAGCGGTAACTCCACGCCAAAGCCATGTGATAGCATTTAGGTGTTGCTGGCCTGGGGGCCGGGTCTTCCCCACAGTGAGCGCTCCCTCTCAGGCTTTTAATTCTTGCTCTGTGCTCACGCATCACACAGAATTAAGCAAGTCGTACGACATCCACAGACTGATTCTAGCAGGGTGGGTGGGGAGGGCGGGGGGAAGAAATGGGGGCAACCACCATTTATTCCCATAATTTGCAGCCAGTGGGCAAAACCAGATTGCTGCACCCAAATATCAGCCCTTCGTCTGAGGCTTTTTCTTTTCCTAGCTCTCCTTGAGCAGAAGGGGAAAAAAAAATTATTTCTTGCTCCTGGATGAAAAAGCTCACTGTTTTCTCCACTCTCCTGCACCCTGAGTGTTAAACGTCTAGCCCACCGATGACCTCCCACAATTTCAGGAACTCTCCCTCAGGTGGGCAAGACCAGAGACTCAGTTTGCTTGGGGGGAACATTCTTGACTCCCTTGGGTGGGGACGTGCCTGTGAATGAAGCCGGGCAGCTGTGGGCAGCTGCGGCCCCTCCCTGCCGTTCAGGATGAACACGTTGTACTCCTTTGTGACCTGATGGAACTGAGCGAGCAGCGGACTCTAGGGAGACCCTACAGAGAGGACACTGATTGATCTCCCTCCCAGAGATGTTAGCCGAGTGGCAGGGCAGGGTTTCTTGGGCGGGGGTGGGGGCTCAAACCACCACTTATAGAGGTTTCCTTTGTGTGAGGGGATTGCTGACTTCATGCCGCCGTTGTTGGCCCCAAAACTCTCCAGCTCCAAACTACACAGCAGCCAAGTGGTTTTCCCACAGCAGTGTAGACTGCCAAGCTGAATGGTTTTATCAGACAACACTTTCTTCCTTGTTGCTCTTCCTTATTTCTCCTGGGAATTCAGGTCAGTGCAGGGTGAATGAAGGCTTCCTGTGCAGGGCAAGAGAGGGAGTTTGCAAGGGCAGTGCTCTTTGGATCATTTCCTTGATCTGAAAGGGTTTCAGAAAGTAGGTTTGCTTGCTAAGGGGGAACAGACAGCCTGCCCTACCTAGATGTCAAGGGTCACAGATGCCCCAGTTCCAGGAGTCACAAATTCGGGGAAAAGCAGGGTCCCCCCCCCAGGCTGGAGCAAACACTGGGGACCTTTGAGCAGAGAGGCAGCCCTGTCAATGATCTGTGGATTCAAGGAGTGTCTCATCTCCCTGGAAGAGCTGCCCGCCCCTTCCGGTGCCTCCTGCTCCCCACACGGCTCTGTGCCCCAGCTCTTGCCAGCAGCCGGGATCCTGGAAGCCCAGACCCTCTCCGAGGAATGTGGAGTGGCCCCGACACTGTCAGTAACAATGAGACGTCCCTTTGATAACCTGAGTGGAGCCTGCCCCCGGAGTCTTACAGACCCTTTTATTTACCTGGGTCTCTTTCTTCCCACCCTGTCCTGCCCTAAGCAGCCTAGTCAAGCTCTGTGGGGTCACAGCCTCAGGCCCAGCCCCACCCCAGCCCCAAACTTCCCTATGACTTGGAGACCCAGGTACTGGTAGGCTGAGCCAGAGTCTTGAAGAGTGAAGGCTTGGGACGACTATTGAGGGTGGTTCTCAGCTCAAGCCAGGAGGCTCTAAGAAAGCCACCAGGTACCTTGGTCTCTGCTGGAGGCCTGTCCCACGTGGCACCTGCACTCCCCCAGGGCCACACACCTGCACCCTGAGGCTGGAGGAGCTGCCTCCCCTCCCCCACCCAGAGCAGGTTTCCTGGGGTCAGGAACCCGACAAAGGGCTCTCAGAGGCTAAGCCATGGTGATGAAAAGACACCAGGCTCTTTTCCCATCAGCCACCTTGCACCCCTCTCTGATTGCTCCCTACAGCCTGCCCCTGCAGGAACCCAGATGGGCCCCCTCTTGGCTGAGGGAGCAACCCAGACATGAGGGGATATTTCCACTCCAAGGAGCTTGTCCAAGGACATCATTATTGCCTCCTTTCCCCTCACCCCCAGCCCAGGGCCCAGAACCAAGCAGGGGCCATGCTACTGCCATGAGTGCCCATTTCTTCATGAAGGACACCAGCCAGTGTCCTCTCTCCTGCCATCACACCACACACCCCAAGTGAGCATGGGTCTCTCTGAGATCTGGCGTGACCCCTGGGGCCAGATCAACCCAGGCCGCTCCCAAAGCATTTGGGCAGGCAGGCCAGGGCCCTTTCTCCAGGGCAGAGCGGAGACACAGCTGGAAAACCGGGACAATTAGCCAGCGGCCAGCGGCCATAAAAACGCAGGAAGCGGCCACCGCAGGGCGGAGGGGGCTGGCTGTCCCCAATAAAGCGATTGTCCCAAAGAATGCCCACATTCCGAAGACTCGGGCGCAAGCCTGGGCCTCGGCTTCCAGAGCTGGAGGCTTGGGAGGGGGCTGCCGGCGGTGGGGGGGGGGGGGGGTTGGAGGCGGAAAGAGGGATTGTGTCTCCCAGGAAGAGGAGGAAGATGTTTGCTAGATCAAACGTCTGCAATGCTCCCGCCACTTAACCTCCCACATCCCAGCCCCATCCAGGTCCACAGACTACCCCGCCACCCCATGACCCCCCCCTCCCAACTCAGTGACTTGGATTCTGTAACAGGCTTTGTAATTTGTTTCCTATTTTATTTCTCAAGAGGTCCAATGACCCTCAGTTATCTGGGCCAGACCTGGGGTGATCCACAAGGAAGATCTGCTACAGCCTTCACCAGTTGATTGCCCAGTTTGTTACCACCCACTCTCCACCATTTTAACCTCTTTCCTTAGGAAACACAGAGGACAAGAGGGAACAGCAAGGAGGAGATCCGAAGCCCTGATCTGGCAGAGGCCTGGCCTCTCCGAACTCCGCGGCTGGCCGGCTGTCCTCTGTAAAGTGGAGAAGATGACAAGACCTGCTCTATTCCCGATCTGGGGAGATGTGAAGATCTAGGAGATAAAGGACACTGGAAGGAGCTACAGAGATCACAGGAGGACGTGACAAACACCAGAGACCGCTCTGCGGCGAGAACCGACAGGGGTGGATCTGCAGAAGAGCCACTGCGCCCCGCTGGTTCCCAGAGTGCTCAAAGCCACCCAGCCCGCCTGCCCAGCCCGCTGCCCGGGTGCTGTGATCCTCAGATCCCAGTCTGGCAGCGCCGTCTGGGCTCGGAGCGGAGGTAGACAGCAGCCGCAGGCCCCACTCCCCGCGGTTGCTGAACCGAGATGGGCGCCTGCCCGAGCGAATCTGGTTGTCCTGAGCTCCTGTCCTCCGACCCGTCCTGGCGGGTCCCGAGTCAGGCAACGCAGTACAGGTCCCCACGGCTGCCACTTTCAGCCCGGGACACAGTGCTTCCCGGGCCCTTCAGAAGCAGTCATCAGTGATGGCTCGGGGGTCTCTTTCCATCCCCTAGAGATGAAAAACTATTTTCTCCGGAGAAATGTTTTACTCTGCAAATGAGAATGGTTTTAAGCCATTGGTATGTTGTATGACATATACATACCTGGGTAGACATTAGCAGAAACCCTAGAGTCCCTTTTCCTTGATTCTAAACCACGTATTTAAGTATATAAACATATAAGTGTAACTTGCTTAGTTTTCACAGGCAACCCACACACCAGGACCCAGCTCAAGAAACACCAGGGAAAAAAAAAAAAAGAAACACCAGAACTCTAACAAACCCTCCTGCTCCCCTCCGCTACCACCCTCCCACCAGCCTGACTACTACCCCTCTCTTCTTGGTTTGCAGTTAAGATTTCTGAGTTTGTACTGTAAATGCTTTTTCAAAAAAAATTAATTTGAGTTTTAAAAAATTAATTGAGCTTTAATTTGAGTCCCAAATATGAGATGAACTCAGAGATGCGACCTGCAACTAGGGTCTTAATTTATCTCGTGTGGAGGGCCAGCTGTTTCCCTAGGGAAGAAAATAAATGATCAGCGGTGACAGTTGTTTGAGGGGCGCAGTCGGCCTGGCCAGGGGCGCAGAGAGGATAAGAACAGGCCTGTTTCTCCCGGCTCCACCCGTCACCTCCCGGGCTGGCCAGAAACTCTGTCATCAAAGCAATGGCTTCCCTTTTTCTCTTTGGGATGGAAGGAGCTTCTTCTAGACACCCCCTCCCTTCCCTGCAAATGCAAAAACACGACTCCTCAGTTCCTAAACCCCGATTCCCACCAAGATAGCTCTCCCCACCCCTCCACCCACTTTTGCAAGTCTCTAGATTTCATTCTTTGAACCTGTGATTGGAGGTTAAAGTGCACCAAGGTTGGAAGGAGGAAGCTCTTAACAATAAAGGTTTGAATATTTAGCTGTGATGGGTCGCAGCCCTCTGGAGAGCTCCCCCCCTCCTCCCTAATCTTTTAAAATGCAAATCGTGTTTCTAGGGGTTGTGCGCCGGGTGCGCGCTGCGCCTCGACGTCTCCAGCCATTGGTGTCTGTGTCATTACTAATAGAGTCTTGTAAACACTCGTTAATCACGTAAGGCCGCCGGCCTGGGGCTCCGCACGCCAGCCGGTGGCGGGTCTTCCCCGCCTCTGCAGCCTGGTGGAAAGGAGGTGGGAGGAAAGAAGGAAGAGAGAGCGGGAGGGAGGGAGGGAGGGAGGAGGCAGGCCCGAGGCAGGGACCGCCTCAGAGGCAGAAGCGCCGCGAGGAGCCGGCGGAGCACCGCGGGCCGGGGCGCAGCCACCCGCAGTTCCAGCGCCCCCTCATCCCCTGCGCCAGCGCGGCGCCCCCCGGCAGCCTCCAGCGTCCGTCCCCGGGCAGCATGGTGAGGTTCGCCGTCGGGCCCTCGCCACCATGTACGTGAGCTACCTCCTGGACAAGGACGTGAGCATGTATCCCAGCTCCATGCGCCACTCCGGCAGCCTCAACCTGGCCCCGCAGAACTTCGTCAGCCCCCCGCAGTACCCGGACTACGGCGGCTACCATGTGGCGGCCGCGGCCGCCGCCGCCGCCAACCTGGACAGCGCGCAGTCCCCCGGGCCGTCCTGGCCGGCCGCCTACGGCGCCCCGCTCCGAGAGGACTGGAACGGCTACGCGCCGGGGGGCGCGGCGGCCACCGCCAACGCCGTAGCTCACGGCCTCAACGGGGGCTCCCCGGCCGCCGCCATGGGCTACAGCGGGCCCGCCGATTACCATCCGCACCACCACCCGCACCACCACCCGCACCACCCGGCCGCCGCGCCCTCCTGCGCCTCCGGCTTGCTGCAGACGCTCAACCCCGGCCCCCCCGGGCCGGTCGCCACCGCCGCCGCCGAGCAGCTGTCGCCGGGCGGCCAGCGGCGGAACCTGTGCGAGTGGATGCGGAAGCCCGCGCAGCCGGTGCTGGGCAGCCAAGGTGAGCCGGCGGGCGCCGGGGGAAGGCGCGGTCCCCGCGCGTCCAGGGACTCCGCGCAAGGGGGACGGGGCGGGGCGACCGCGTCTGGGGGCTCTGGACCCTCCCCCCCGGGTGTTGCTGCTCTGGCCCCTGCGTGGGGGCTGGCGGGGTCGGGACTGGAGGTCCTGGTCTCACGAACCGCGTTCAGTGTAAGGCAAAGGGGAGGCTCCCTCCTTCCCACCGCCCTTCCTTCGTAAGGTCGAGTCCTCGGACCCTCGGGAGACTCCCGGGAACGTGGCGCAGCGCGGCTGCAGCGCAGTGATCGCGTCCTCCCGGCTTGCTGCCGCCCGCCCTCGCTCGGTGCGCGGCTCCCCTGCAGCTCCCCAGGGCCGGGCTCTAGGGGCACGCCGTCCTTCCCCGTCCCGGCCACTCGGGAAGAACAGGGGACGGGGGCGGCCAGGAGGGCGGCGCGGTCGCGCGAGGGACCAGGTTTAGCCACTGAGGCCAAAGGTAGGGATCGGAGCTACCGAGCTGGGGAAACCGGGCGAAGCTGCCGAAGCTGAAAGAAGGTGTTGGTCCCGGGATCTAAGTGGGGAAGAGGTGCGACGCGGGGGTGGGGGGAGCACCCGGGTCTTCAGACCTTTGATCTGCGCAGGGGTCATTTCAATCAAAAGCCAGAGGGCTGGGACTGGACGCCCCAGGAGTCCCCTCGTGTCTGCAGAGGGAGAAGGGGAGGAAGGGGTAGTGCGCGCTCAGCCGCTGTTCCAGACGGAGGTCGTTTCTCCGGAACCTTCCTTCCCAGGGTCTGGTGTGTGTGCGCGCGCGCGTGTTAGTTGTGTGTGGGTGTGTGTGTGCGCGCGCGCGTGTTAGTTGTGTGTGTGTGGGTGTGTGTGCGCGCACACTCGTTTAGCGAGCTTGCCCCAGAGATGTCTCTGCAGAGATCCCGGGTTGGCGGGACTGAGCAGGCTCGTGGGTTCCGGGTCTGCCCCGTCTAGCGTCTGAGTGTGTCCAGTGGGGAAGGAGCTCCAGTAGGTGTGGTGGGAGAGTCCTGCTGGCTCCGCTTTCCCTCCGTGAAGTCTTTCTCAGCCCTCTGCACTTCCGCTTTTTCCTCTTCCCTCCTTTCAGGCCCAACCCGGCCGGCATGCAGGTTATGGCCACTTTGCACGGGTTTTATAGCCGATTACAGCCGCATAAATCAGAGCAGCCGTTGGGGGCTGTCTCCGGGGATCGGTTTTTTGCGTCACTGCGCACAAGCCGGGACCCACCACGGGGGGAACTGCGGCGGTCCGGGGAGGAGGCCTCGGGGCCGACCTGGAGGGTCGGCTGGGTCCCTTCCCCCGAGAGGAGGCGCGCTCTCCTGGACAGAGAGCGCGCCCACGGAAGGCCCTTGGCTATCCTGAGCCTGCCTGGGGCGCCGGCCCGCGGGGCCGGGGCGGTCTAAGGTAGACCCTTGGTGCGTCCCCGGAGAATGCGCGCAGAGCTGGCCCGGGCGGGGGGAGAGGGAGGCGTGCCACAGGAGCCCGGGCCGCGGGGTCAGCGGAGGAGAGGGCCGCTGTGAAGTCCCGCGTCAAGGTGGCAAGGCCGCAGTCGGCGCCGGGCCCCCTTGTGATGTTAATGTGGGGCGGCCCGCCGGCCGGAGCCCGACTCCTCTGCGGAGCCTCATCCGTCAAGGGGTGAGTGGGGGGGTGGAGGGCGGGTGGGACCCGACCCAGTCCGCTTTGATATACACCTTCCCAGCCCTGCCATTGTCTCTTTTAGGGCCCGGAAAGAGGGTGGTGACTTTCGCAGTCAATAATGAATTCTGACAAGTCCCTCTCATCTCTCCCCTACTCCATCCCCCTCCCTGGTTCCCAGGGGGTGCGGGGCATCTCCAAGGTCCTCGGGGCGCGGGCTGCAGAGCACTCTGGGGGCCTGGTCGCGCTGCCCCGGCCTCTCCGGATACTGAAAGGACAGCCCCCAGCCAGAGCCTCTCCCGAGGGCCCCAAGGCGAGTCCCGCTCCTGGAGAGTCCGGCTCGGAGAACTCCCCTGCGCCCGCCTCTCCGGTCCGGGGAGGTGTCCTCTGTGGCTCCCACCTGGCCCCCGTACACCACCTGCGTGGTGATCTAGTCTGACCCTCAGTTTGCCCCTCTGTACGAAGGGGCCACCACCGCGGGCGGGCTGGGGGCGGTAGAGCAGGTTCCCAGGACTTGGCAGTTGCCTTTCCTTTCCCGGTGGGCGCAGGGTCGGGGCCGCCGCGCGCATTCAAATGCGCCCGCCACCGTGTTGATGTTAATGTGCCTGCCGGGGAGGGGGGATGAAGGCCGGCCCGCCATTTGCTCAGTAGTGGTAATTCAAACAGAACGCGGTTGTTATTAAGGCATTGAAAGGGCTTTTCTTTGATAAGATCGCCTTGTCCTGCATTGTTTGAGGCTGTGTTCTCCTTTCAGCGGCTCCGGGGAGCTCCCTCTGATCCGGCCTGTATCTTCCCAGGGCGCTTTTGTTGTGGTTTGCAAAGGGTTTTACCTGAACAAAGTCGGCCTGCGGGGCATTAAACACCTCCGAGCAACTCCCCAGACCCTTTAGATCTTCCTGCAGCCCCGGGGCACCGGGCGATTGAACCTGTTCTTTTGGGGGAGAAGACCCCGACCTGGGACCGAGCGAGAACAGCTCCTGAGTTGGGGGGTTCTGCCGAGGGTCGACCCGGGACAGACCCGGTGGAGACGCGGGGCTCCAGCCTGCTCCGACTGCAGTCGCACTATTTGTCAAGGCCCTTCAGTAAAACAATCAATGCAAGGTTTAATATGTTGACTCAATCCAATGAGCAGTAGATCACTGGTCAGGATAGCTCTGGCAGGGTTTGCAGCAGAAATAAATGGAGGATTAAAAAGAAAAGTGTGCCAACCCAGGTTCGCCCAGGTATAGAGCCTCCCCAGCGAGAAGAATTATCGGCCTGCCAGACCCCTGCTCAGAATTCCACCGGATAAGGCTGGTGAGCCGGGGGCGTGTGCGGTTTCTAGTGACCTGAGGGGACAGCTGTCAGCTACTGCACCCCCTTTCCACTTCTGATAAAACAAACAGAAAGGGAATCCGCCCCCCACCCACATACCCACAATCCCAGCTGTTTTTACTGTGAGCTGTGTTTTTTTTTTTTTTTTTAAAAACCTCGGATGGGCCTGAAAATCTGAATATTCCCAGGACAGTTTTCCTTTTGGGCCTCATCAGCTCAGGTGTTGTATTTGCTTTACAAAACCCCTGATGGAGTTCTGCTATCACCTGTATGAATTTTTCAGTTCAGTCGCTCAGTCTTGTCGACTCTTCACTACCTGTATGAATTTTTAGTTTCTCTTTAATTTTCAAAACCCACTTAATTCCAAAACTAGGTTAGTTGTCCTGAATAGCTCCCCCCCCCCGGGGGGGGGGTCTTGTCAGACTCAGCAGGAACCAGCCAAACCGCGGCCCCCCAGGGCGATGGAGGAAGAGAAATGGTTCCTGGGTTAGGGAGGTTTGTCATTACCCATGACTGATGGGCTGCCCTGCAGTTCTCGGGGCTAACTTTGCCTTCCTCTACAGTGAAAACCAGGACGAAAGACAAATATCGGGTCGTGTACACGGACCACCAGCGTCTGGAGCTGGAGAAGGAGTTTCACTACAGTCGCTACATCACCATCCGGAGGAAAGCCGAACTGGCCGCCACGCTGGGGCTCTCGGAGAGGCAGGTAGGAACCCTCCAGGGCCCCATCACTGCCTGGGAGGATCCAGTGGGGAGGGTTAGAAGCCAGGCCCGGGGATCCACCTCATTCTGTGGGCAGATTAAATTAAAGCAAGAGGATCAAAAAATAAATTAATTAATAAATAAAAATTTTTTTAAAAAGCAAGAGGATCGAGAGACTTTTCCTTCTAGATGCTTTTTAAAAAGGCTTCTTCCACGTCTAGTTGTCTTTTAAAAAAATATATATATATATTGTTGATTTTTTTTTTCTTTCCTATTTTGGGGGACCTAGGAGGTAAAAAACACACACACACACACACACACACACACAAATGAGTGTAGTTTAATGCAGAATTCGATTTGGGTCAATAAAGACTTACTCTCTTTGTACCCAGCTGTGTATTGGGGGAACAATTAATGTAGGATACCAGCCTCTGCCCAGAGAAATTATGGAGGGGTGAGGCTTAGCTCCTGAATGCTCTAGATTGTCAAATTCACAGCCAGGAAACCCCTGGTTAAAACTCATTCTCAGCCCCAAGGCAAGGACTATTACATTTCCGTTTAGCTTTGAGAGGCCAAAGGTTGTCATTTTGAAGTACATCCAGCCCTAGCCTTCTTGCTTGGTGTAGAAAGGGCCTGGCAGTTTCTGTCTTCCTTGGTTCTGAGACTCTGAACTTTTCCAGTGAAGTTGTAGATAAAGGTTGCTCTGGAAAGAAACCTGAAGAACAAAGAAGGAGAGAGGCCCTTCCCTCTTGAGGCTGAATTGGGCTTGGGGGAAGCTCCAGCACTGGGCTGTTATATGGGCTGTCCTGTGAAAAGCTGGGTGAAGGGCTGGTGTCCTGCGGGTGCAGAGGAGACCTCTTTGGCTGGAGAAGGAGGCATTGGATCTAGTGTCAAATACTGTCTCTTTATGCTTTCACTATCTTCTTCACCACCTTCTGTTTTTCTCCACCTTTTTCATTTCCAGGTTAAAATTTGGTTTCAGAACCGCAGAGCAAAGGAAAGGAAAATCAACAAGAAGAAGTTGCAACAGCAGCAGCAACAGCCGCCCCCTCCTTCTGGGCCACAGCCTCCCCAGCCACAGCCAGGGCCACTGAGAAGCGTCCCGGAGCCCCTGAGTCCCGTGTCTTCCCTGCAAGGCTCGGTGCCTGGGGTTCTGGGGCCAGCTGGGGGCGTGTTAAACCCCACTGTCACCCAGTGACCCGCAGCGGCCTGCAGTAGCAATTTCAGGCTGAGCCATGAGGAGCATGGACTCTGCTAGAACCCTCAGGAAAGACCCCCCTCCCTTCTCACCCACAAATGTTCACCAGCTGACCTAGCCCTCAGAGCAGAAACAGACGGGGGCCTGGGGGAAAGATGAGTGTGGTTGGGGTCCTCAAGGATGACATTCTCCTAGATTTTGACTTTTTCCGTTCTGACACTTTCTGCCAAGTGAGGAGATGGGAAAAGACACCGGGGCTTCCTTTAGTACCGGCGGACATGCTGCCTGGACTGGCGGAACAGACCAGCCTTTCAGCCCCCTGCTTCTCCACTCTTGGCCTCCCAGATCTGCAGGATACATCTCTGGTTGGAGCTGAGGCAGGAAAGGGGCTCAGGGGACTGCCAGGGATGGAACCAAGATGGTTAGGTCTACTGACGGCCCTCCAAGGTCCCGCTGGCCCCTCTCACCTCTAGGGCAGGCAAGATTTAAGCTGCAGAAGCCAGTGGCAGCTAAGATGGAGACCTGGGCCCACTGAAGCATGCAGAACCCCCAGGTCTTTGTCTTTCTTCTCTTCCCAGTGCAGGAAAGACTTGGCTGGTGTATGCACGGGGTCTATGGTAGTGTGAGAGGGTGGCTGTTGGACTCCAGGCCTGACAAGTGGGGGGTGGGGGGGCGGGGACAGGGCCTTGTTTAGAATGCCTGTCACCAGAGCCTCTCTGGGCTGAATGTATGTCAGTGCTATAAATGCCAGAGCCAACCTGGACTTCCTGTGATTTTCACAATCTTGGGGCTGATGAAAAAGGGGGAGTTTCTGTTGTTGTTGCTGCTGTTTGGGTTGTTGGTCTGTGTAACATCCAAGCCAGCATTTTAAAAGCTTTCTGGATCCATGGGGAGAGAAGTGATATGGTGAAGGGAAATGGGGGTGGGTGGGGGTGGGGGTGGTATTTGAACACAGTTGAATTTTTTTTTCTAAAAAGAAAAGAGATAAAGGAGCTTTCCAGATTTCAGATTCTGTTTTTTATCACCTATCAGGTTTTGTCTGAAATTATTATTATTATTATTTTTTTTTTAAGAAATGAAATATCCTCTCTCCTTGCAAGCTAGAATTAGGAAAATCAGGGTGGGGGTGGGGGGTGGAGAAGGTTATCTGGACATCCTCATTTTACCCCAGAGCACCAGAAGCCCGAGGGAGCGGTTTCTGAGACCTGCCCTGCCCCCAAGCCGCAGCCCAGCCTTGCCTTCTGGAATGCGTGGTTCTCCCGGGGGTGCCTGTGGGCAGGACGCACAGCTGAACGCCCAGCTGCTTCTCAGCTAGGGGAATGGTGGGCAGTGGGCGCGAGAGAGCCCCTCACAGCGTCCAGTCAAGTCCACACGGAAGCCGTCACCCTCAGTCCCTTCATTGGTGAGTCTCTTCTCCCCAGGATGCCCAGCATTCAAGTGAAAACACTCGATTCTATTCCCAAGGCAAAGTTTCCACGAACGTGCGTACTAAGTTGCCCCCATGGACTATAGCCCGCCAGGCAAGAAGACTGGAGTGGGGTGCCATGCCCTCTTCCAGGGGAATCTTCCTGGCCCAGGGACTGAACCCGCGTCTCCTGCATCCGCAGGCGGGTTCTTTACCACTAGCGCCACCTGGGAAGCCCAGGTTCCCACGACCGTGTTCTGTAAATGGCCTGTCTTGCCCCGTGCTGTTTCATTTTCCCCACCCTCCCTCCCCGGTCTCTCCCTTCTCCCAGATAAAAACTGGGAGAACCCAGCAAAGGGAGACCCTCGTGGAGATCGGCTGGGCACGGGGTTGCTGCCCTTGAGGTTGCTGGTCCTACAAGCCGCGGAGCCGGGCGCGCTCGGCAGCGGCGGGGCCCGGGAAGAGGGGCTGTGCCCTCCACGCGGCCTCTCCGGGCCCTGATCGGCGCCTCCACCGAGGGAGGAGGTGCCCCGAGGGCTGGGCTGGACGGGCCGAGCTGCGAGGCAGGAATGCCCCCTGCAGTATCGCCCCGATTCCGCGGCGCTTCCGGAAGGCGCCTTCCCCTCGGCGCCTGGGACCGGGGCGGGGGGAGCGGTGGGGGTGGCCGGGGGCCGCGTGCCGGGCCCGGGGCGGGGGCGGCGGGGCAGCCGGTGGTCTCCGGGGGCCCGGCGCGGTTGCTATGCGTTGCCGTGAAACGCCTGTCAATAAAGCCTGTTTGGACAGTGGAGCGCGAGCACAAGGGTTATTTGCTTAGTGGTTAGAGGTCCAAAAGTCGGCGTGGTCCCGCCGCGAGCGATCACACGGGCCTCCCCTTCCCGGGGAGCGGGCCCCTAGCGCCGACGCCCGTGCGTCCGGAGGGCCCGCCGGGACCCCCACTCGGGGCGGCGGGTTGCCCGCCGGTCGCCGCCCGCAAGGCCGGGAATGAGGGCCCTACGCCGAGGCACCGCCCCGAGAGCCAGCCCCCAGGGAACCCACGCGCGGATGCTGCGCGAGCGGCAGCGCGGCCTGGAGAAGCCTGGGGAGGCCGGCGTCCGGACGTCAGGGTTCATTTGTGAGCAGAGGGCCGCGCGGGTCCGAGCGGCGCGGGCGCTGTGCCGAGGATCTCAGGGCGCGAGCCTCTGGGTCCCCGCGGCGCCCTGTCCCCGCTCCGGCCGCCAGGGAGCGCGCGCGCCCTGGGAAGAGCCGAGGCCCGGCCCACGCTGCTCGCCGCCTCTGCAGGAAGGGGACGCAGTTGAGACCCGGGGGTGCAAGCCCCAGACCTCTCTCTCCCACCCCGCGGCTCCCAGACCCGCGTGGAGAGCCTTCCCTCCGCGGCCACGGGACCGGGGAAGCTAAGTGCACACTGGGTCAGGTGCAGAAAATTCTTGGATCTGGTGCATGTTTAAGAAAAGCAAATTTAGGGGAGGGGAGCTGTCCACTCTTCTAGAAGGGTCTTTTTGGGGGACTTCCTTGGCGATCCAGTGGTTAAAACTGCACGCCTCCACTATTAAGAGAGCGAGTTCGGTCCCTGATCGGGGAACTAAGATCCCAGGGCGCCCTACTCCCCCCAAAAGTCTTTTTGGACGTTTCTTTAAAAAAAATTTACAGAAATATAGGTGTGATATTAATATATGGGAAGAGCGAGAACTTAGGATAAACAAAGGGGAAGATGCAGCAGTATTGTGGAACTCATTAAAAAAAAAAAGGTATATATGTAGGGAAAGCAGGCCAAGTATTTTTCCTGTAAACAATTCATAATTTTATCATATTCATCTCATGAAGTTAACAAGATGGGCTGCTAGTTGAAAGCCATGGAAGTTTCAATGAGTTTCCTTGGTGTCTGATAGGCAGGAGGCTGACAATGATCAAGAATACTGATCTTAAATAGAAATCTAAACACATAAACAGCAATATTCTGGCCGTTGTTATTCACAACCACCTGGGAAAAATAAGACGAGGAAAGGAGCAGATATAAGTCTCAGCTACAGAATCTTAGGAAGAGATTATAGGTTTTTAAGAGCACTATTCACACCTTGCTTTAGAATTAGTTTAAGAACCCTGGGAAGATCACAACCTCCCAGCTACCACTTCCTCATCTGTAAATGGAGATCGAATGCAATGTAAGCAGATGCAACTCATGGGGTACACTTATGATTAGATCCCAATAATGACATGAACTCCTCCTTTTTTTAGTCATGAACCGTCTTCTCTGAAGTGCTCAAAGGTCCTCACAGTGGATGTTTGAACAAGGATCATTTTTCAAATCATTGAAAAATAATTACCTTCCAGAAGTTTTCCTCCTGTATTTAGCTCTGCTTACTTTGCCAAAATAGCCCCAAGTCTGTTGTCTCCTGATTTCCACTGCCTATGTGTCTACACAAAATCTCAAGTGGCAAAGCACGAACATTCCAGATGAGAAGATGAGTTTCGGCTCTACCCAGCTTACCTGTCCTTTCGTCAACCAGGAAAGATGTTCCAGTTGTATTTAGGAGACTCAGATTAGTTGAGGATATCAATCAGAATCCTTTAACCCAGAAGAGGCACAGAGGCAGATACTCCTCCTCAGTTCAGTTCAATTCAGTCACTCAGTCGTGTCTGACTCTTTGCAACCCCATGGACTATAGCATGCCAAGCCTTCCTGTCCATCACCATCTCCTGGAGCTTGCTCAAACTCATGTCCACTGAGTCAGTGATGCCATCCAACCATCTCATCCTCTGTCGTCCCCTTCTCCTCCCGCCTTCAGTCTTTCCCAGCATCAGGGTCTTTTCCAATAAGTCAGTTCTTCCCATCAGGTGACCAAAGTATTGGAGTTTCAGCTTCAGCATCAGTCCTTCCAATGAATATTCAGGACTGATTTCCTTTAGGATGGAGTGGTTGGATCTCCTTGCAGTCCAAGGGACTCTCAAGAGTCTTTTCCAACACCACAGTTCAAAAACATCCATTCTTCTGTGCTCAGCTTTCTTTATAGTCCAACTCTACCTAGGCAGTATTAAAAGTTTTGTTATTTTGAAATAATTTCTAGTCTAATACCTCAATATCAATTCTGTACTCTGCCAGGAGCTGGGTTGCACCCACCTCCCCACCCCCCTCCCCCAGCCTTCCAACTGCTTCTGGCAGGGGTTCAATTCTTCAAGCCTTCCATTAAAGTAATTTAATATGAGCATTTTCTTCTAACACCCATAATTTCCCCTTACACAAAAACCATAGCAGCAGATTTTTGCATTAAATTAGTATTGCTTTGGAGGATAAGGAAAACATTCATATCTAAATAATGTAGGTTACCTTGTATTTTAAATTAGCATTTAAATTATTTTCTTAAATTCCATTTGGACTATACAATCTTCCAACCACCATAATTCTCACATTTAAAGTTTTTTTTTTTTTCTGGGGGGGGGTGGCTTTTTCCTTTTGCCTCCTCTTCTTCAAGAGTTGACTATGATTTTAGGAAAATGAGCAGGTTTTATTGCTAACTGGGATGAGCCAAGTGATGGGCCAAAACAATCACTAAATATTTTCTTTACTTATACACCAGAGGAAATACATACACTTCTTCTATCATTCACTTCTTGAAGGTTATGACATTAGATCTAGGAAAATACCCTCAAATTCCAAATAAAGAAAATAGGATCTGTCAATTCTAGAGATTATAGCCACATTTACTTTGACATTCTTCTTGGAGGTATCAGTTTAGAGAAGGTGAGAACAAGTACATAGGTGACCTTTCGGGTTTGTGTCTCTGCTACTCAAACATTTATTTTAACAACAGTTTTTTTCAAATTGAAATTTGTCACTAACCTCGGTTGATACAGATGATATCAATTAAGTTCCCAGAGCTCCAAAGATAATGACTGGTATGGGTTTCCCTGGTGGCTCAGATGGTAAAGAATCTGCCTGCAATGCAGGAGACCTGGGTTTGATCCCTGGGTCAGGAAGATCCACTCGAGAAGGGAACGGCAACCCACTCCAGTATCCTTGCCTGGAGAATCCCATGTACAGAAGAGCCTGCCAGGCTACAGTCCATGGGGTTGAAAAGAGTCAAGACACCACTGAGCGAATAATGCTTTCACTTGTTCTTCTTTATTCAGTGTCCTGGTGATTCTGTGCTTGGAATCTAATCCATAAACCAGAACACCACCAGTCTGATCCATGAAGAAGAGTTCCCTGGGATTCAGTGATAATCAAACAGTCCCCCTACACACACACTCACATGTACTTAATATTCAGGTCATGTACTGGGTTTATGGGTCAAGTAATTTTACTGGTAAGAAGGAACCTAGGCATTTCATTCCCCCCGCTCCCCACCTTTTCATGATCAATACCAGAACATTTTTTTTTCCATTGCATGCCTTTTTATATCCGTGTTTTAATTTCTAGGAAAGAAATTCTTTTCTAATTGTTCATGTGTTATCTCAGAACTTTCAGGACAGTCTGCTCTCATAACACTTTGTATCTGCAGTATGGTAATAATAGGTTTTATCCAAGGGGTAGTTGATAAATTCCTCTCCAATCTCAGGAAAGCAAACAATGAAAAGCAAAGTAGGAGCTAAAGTCATTGTAGTATGCGCAAACAATGGCTTGTTGGTTGGCACCTGAATAATTTTAATTTACTGACAATTAGTAGAATCAATGACAAAGATTGAGTATTAATACCTAAACCACAGATTAGGAGCTGTAAAAATTGACGTGGGCAGGCTCTATCTTTTACTCATGAAAGACAGTATATGTTCTTTCACTCTGTGTATCTAGTGTATTAAAAACAACAACCAGGACAAAATTCAATGGCTCTAGATTCTATTTTTAGCCTTTCCTCTATTTTCTAGGCAAAACTCTGGTAGGGTGTATGTGCCCTGCCGAGGCTAACAGAAAAAAGACACAGTTAATTGAGAACAAAAGAGACCATTGTCCAATACATAGCAATATAGAAGCATACATGCAGGACAAAAAAGAAAAGACTGCTATCTGGAATCCACATGTATTAAAAATAAAAAGCATAACGTTCCTGCTCAAACCACCTTACTGAAAAGAATGCAAATTTCAGGAATCCAAATTCCTCTAGTTATTTTCATGTGTTCCTGTTATTACAATTTTCATCATAGCTATGAATTTCATATAACCGCCTTTATACTTTCAGATACCTGTGAGTGATATATTGTTAAACACAATAGATGTTGATTCAGAGTGACAGTTCTTGGTCCTGATATTCAGCCAACAACCAGCATTTATTCCTCACTTCTAGGGTTAGGGTCTTGAAACGCACCCACGTGGTTATAATGGCTGCACAGGGGGTGGACACATGGCCAGAAAAGAGAACCAGAAGGCAACACGACCAGACAATCGGGCAGTCTGAAGCTGTTTAGGGAATAAATTTTTAGAGGGACATGTATTAGCGCATCAAGCTGGGCCCTACTTTTACAAATGTCAAGCCACACAGGACTCCTCCCTTAATGGGAACTTTTAGTTTGTCCGCCCCCCGCCCCCCATCTTTATCTCAGAGAATCGACTGCCCGGATTCAAGTCTTTGCAAAATGTTTTAGACAGGAAAAAAAAAGAAAGAAAGAAAGCAAACCTTGCTCATGCCCATATAGACAAGTCGTTTGAAACAGGCTTGGGCGTAGGGGGCGTTCGGCCAGGTATGGAGGCGTCGGTGCGCGGCCCCAGCCATCAGGAAAGATGCGCTCCGGTGGCCGGGGCCTCGCCGCTCCCCCCTGCGGCCCAGGCTCATGGATCAAAGTGGCGGACCCCTGCCCAAGGCAGCCGGACCCCCAGCGGGCGTCGGGCGCAGGTGTCGCATCTCCCCGCTCCGGACGCCCCGCCGGCTCCTCGCCCGAAGGGAAAAGGCCGTCTGCTGGCGGCCGGGCGCCTCCGGAGGTGGAGGCGCAGCGAGGACCCCGCGGGGAGATTCCAGGCACGTTCCTTTTCTTCTTCGGAGCAGCTCGGTCTCCACCGCCGCCGTGGTCGTCACGGTGAAACGGACTCTGATTTTTCACGGCGCATCCGCTAGGAGTGGGGCTGTGCCGGGCCCGGGGCGGCAAGGGGCGCGCGCGGCGGCCTCCCGGTGCTTCCTGAGCGCCCCTTGCGGGAGGGACTTGACCTGGAAGGCGAGGTGGAAGGCGGGCGCGCCCGGGCCCGGCAGGCGGCGCTGCTGCCCCAGCGGAACGGCCGGGTCTCGGGGCGCCGGCGGTGCCCAGCGCCCGAACAGGCGGGGCGGGGAGCGGGGTCACGGCCGGGGCGGCCCTCGGTGCCTCTTCCGCCTCCCCGCAGAGGGGTGCGGGCCCGGGATCCACGGCCGGCGGGATGGCGCGGCACCGCGGGTGCAGACGAGCCCACCCTTCCCGCCTCTCCCGGCTGCGCGCGGGCCTCTTGCCCCTGGGGCCCCTTCCCGGCCGGGCGAAGAGGCTACGTCCCCAGGAGCCGCGGGCCCGGTGGGTGCCCGCCGTCCTCGAACCTCTTCTCGCAGACGGACGTGTCCCTGGTCTGCCCTCACGGGACTCCAGAGAGCGTCCAACTTAACGACTAGTGAGGGCCGATCCCCGACCCGGGCCCGTTTTGGGGGCTTGGGGGAGGGCGGGATCACTCTGGATCTAAATAATTTACTCGCGGCTAAATAATTTACCCAGGGTTTTCTCCTCCTGCCAACTCCCTCCCTTACACCCCTGCTTCCGACTTCCTGCCGTGTGCAGCCCCGGGGAGAGAAGGGCCAAGTCTACATAAAAGTTAATATTAATAGCGGTGGAGGCGACGGCAGGTGCTTCTCCAGACCTCCTCGTCCTCTCTCGCCCCCTCCTCTTCCAAGTCCTGCCTCCTCCTCCAAGCCCGTTTTTTAAAACTGGAGATGGGCCTTGTGCCTGGGGGACCCTTTCTGAAATAAGGGCTCTGGGGTGAGCAGCCTTTGTAAATCGTATCCTCCTTGCAGTCGCCCTGGGCTCGGAAAGTGGCAAAGGTCGGGCGTGCACCCGGCGGCAGCAGCGCCCGCGCGCCCGGTTCGGCTGCAGGGCACCGGGTCAGATAAGCGCGCAAGCGAGTCAGCAGGTTTGACGGGAAAGATACCCGGCAGGAAGGGGACGGGCTGAGCAAACTCGCAGGAGGGGTGTGTGTTGGGGGGAGGAACACAAAAGTTACAGGCGCAACAAGCCCGAACTGTGGAGAGAATTCCTAGTAATTCTAGGAATTACTAGAGAATTTCTAGCCACGGACACATTTTTCTAGCGCGGTGGCAAGGGATGCCATCAGGCTGTCCTCACCGCAAAGCCTAGTTGGGTTTAAGTTTTTACCAACGCCAGTTGAGGCTTTCCAGCTTCTTCCAAAAATTTTATTTTTTATTTATATTTATTTTTTTTTTTCTTCCAACAAATTTAAACAAGGCAGAGAGGTGGGAAAAGTTAAAACTCCCTTCCCCCTCCTTTCGTTGGGCTTTCCTTGTGACTCATTTGGTAAAGAATCTGCCTGCAATGCGGGAGACCTAGGTTCGATTCCTGGGTTGGGAAGATCCCCTGGAGAAGGAAAAGGCTACCTTTCTGGCCTGGAGAATTCCATGGACTGTATAGTCCATAGGGTTGCAAAGAGTCAGACAGGACTGAGCCACTTTCACTTCTTTCAATCCCATCCCTCTGGGGTACCAGTGTTAACATCCTGAGCTACATCAACCCAAGAATTTTTTGTGCTTAGGCAAACATGTATCACATCTTACAAACTTATTTCTCTTTTCTTGTTCTTCCTTTGTCTCTCCTTAAAAAAAAATTGAAGTAATACTTTTATTTGTGACTTGCTTTTATCAGTTAATAATACATCTTGGGGGCTTCCCTGGTGGCGCAGATGGTAAAGAATCTGCCTGCCAATGCAGGAGAGGATACCTGGGTGGGCAAGATTCCCTGGAAGAGGAAATGGCAACCTACTCCAGTATTCTTGCCTGGGAAATCCCAGGGACAGAGGAGCCTGGCAGGCTGCAGTCCCTGGGGTCGCATTGAGTCAGGACTGAGCACACACACACATAGTTGATTTACAATATTGTGTTAATTTCTGCCTCCCCTTCAAAACAGCAGGAACTGACTAGACAACAATAAAGATATCAAGGGCATTTCCCCAGGTCATTATAAGTAAATCCAATTGACTCTTTTAAATGGCTGCTGCATTGTAAATTTAGATGCCAAAACTTTACTCATTCCTTATTCACCAATTTCTTTGAATGTTTATTTTGTTCTAGGTGCTGGGAAACAGCATTAAGAGCACAGATAAAAAATCTTAGGTCTTGGGAAGCTTGCATTCTAGAGAGTAGAGACTGAAAACATTTTTTAAACTACTTCTCTCCTACTGACTGATATTCATGTTGCTGTCAGCATTTTCTATCATAAATGGTACAAGGGTAAGCATCTTCTTACATATATTCTTTTGTATATTTATATTTTTAAAGGCTAGATTACTCAAATTGGAAATCCTAGGTCAGAGAAAATTATCATTTTAAACTTTTTTCATTTTTTAGCTTTAATAAATATAGGCATTGCTTCCCAAAAGGGTTTAACAAATCACAGTACCTCCCAGCTGCCTATAAGTGAATTTGCCTTTCTCCATAGCCTCTTTGCACTAGAAATTATTGCTTACATTTTTAAATTCTGATGGACAGAAAATGGTAGCTAATTTTATGTTCCATAATTTACTAAGCAGGTTGAGCATATTTTCTTTTTTTTTTTTTTGCATTTCTTTGTGGTCTGCTTGAATCTATTATTTTCTAGTAAACAGATGGAAAAGAAACAGTGTTTACTCATCCCAGGCCTTGTGCTTGATCCTTTAAATTATTTCATTTAATCTTTGCAAATGAAATAACAAGCTCTGGGAGATGGTGAAGGACAGGGAAGCCTGGAGTGCTGCAGTCCATGGGGTCACAAAGAGTCAGACACAACTGAGCGACTGAACAACAAAATCTTTGCAAAACCCAATATCTAGCCCTATGAGATAGATTATGATCCAGGTCTTTCTGATGTCAAGTGTGTGTGAAAATGTTAGTTGCTCAGTTGTGTCTGACTCTTTGCGACCCCACGGACTATAGCACGCCAGACTTCTCTGTCCATGGGATTTCCCAGGCAAGAATACTGGAGTGGGATGCCAGAAATAGAAGAACCCAGGGATCAAACTCAGGTCTCCAGCACTGCAAGCAGATTCTTTACTCTGAGCCACCAGGGAAGCCCTTCTGATGTTAAACACCGTATTATTTAGGCCACCATTGAGTCTGCTCTTTGAATGTGGCCCACTTTCTAAGTATGAAGGCAAAGGAAGAATCATAAAATGGTACATAATTATCAGAAATATTTTCAAAATTTAAAAGCAAATTAAAAATGACAAAAGCATTTGCTACAAAAATGTCAGTGGATTGTTTTCCTTGATATAAACAGAATTCAAAGCAAAATAATAAGAAAAATTCTAGACTGCTAATGAAATATCATCAAATAACTTAAAAAAGTCTAATAGTGCTGGTGAGAGAAAGATATGCAGGCACTTCCTATACTAATGATAAAACTGTAAATTGATATATCTTTGGCAATTTGGCAATATCATTTAGAAGTCTTAAAATACACTCAAGTTCAGTAATTTCATATCTAGAACTAATATAGGGAAATAACCAGAAATAGGGAGTTGGAAACAAGTGTCCAATATTAATATTTTGAGCAACTAAATTATGGTATACCTGTTCAGTAGAATATTGTATAACCATTAAAGCCACTGTTTTCAGTATTATTTAATGTTTTTCTATTTAATTTTTCAGAGTGTTTAGTGATCCGACTTCCCTGGTGGCTCAGACGGTAAAGCATGTGCCTACAACTCGGGAGACCCGGGTTCACCCTGAGTCGGGAAGATCTCCTGGAGAAGGAAATGGCACCCCACTCCAGTACACTTGCCTGGAAAATCCCATGGACGGAGAAGCCTGGTAGGCTACAGTCCATGGGGGTCGCAAAGAGTTGGACATGACTGAGCAACATCACTTAGTGATCTGAGGAATTTTTTTTTTTTTTTTTTTGGTCTCATACATCAAAAAAGGCAGGGCACAAAAGAATTATACAGTATGCTCTTCCGTGTACTTATGTATCTAGGCTGAGAAATGGCCCTCTAAAAGACATCAAGAGGCCAAGCTCTGGAAACTGTGACTGTTACCTTGTGTGGCAAAAACCAAACAAGCCAAGAAAATAGACACTGAGATCAAAACCAAAGCAAACACCAAAACCCAGAAATCCCACCCCAACAATCGGTGCAGATATGATTAAAGACCTTGAAATGGAGAGATTACATTGGATTATTCACATGGGCCCTAAAGGCCACTGTCAGTGTCCTTTTCAGAGAGGCAAAAGCAGATTTCTCTCTCTCACACACACACATGAAGGTGATACGAAGCAGCAGTGAGAGATCTGAGGCTGGCCTGGGAGATGGGACTGATGCAGCTGCAAGCAAGCCAAGATAAGCCAGCAGCAGCTGGAAGAAGTGAGGATGAGACCATCACCCCTAGTCTCCAGAGTGCGGCTCTGCCTGCATCTTGCTCTCAGCCCGGTTTTGGACTCTGGCCTGAAGAACTGAGAAAGGATAAATTTGTTGTTTTAAGCCAGCACATACATGATAATTTCTTACAGCAGCCACAGGAAACTAACATGGTGGTGTCTCATCTGCTGTATCACAAGCAACTTGAAATTCAGTGTCATACAACAGGCACTTTGTTATGTCCGTGGATTCTGTGGGTCAGGAACCACACGGGGTACCACAAGAATGGCTTGGGTCCAGTCCACAATGTCAGGACCCTCAGGAAGACTTGAGTGGCTGGGGCAGAAATCATCTGGAGGTTGCTTTTTTTTTAATTTTAATTTTATTTTACATTTTTATTTCTTTGGTTGCATCACTCAGCTTGCAGGATCTTAGATCTCCAACCAGGGATTGAACCTGGGTCACCGCAGTGAAAGTAATGAACCCTAACCCACTGGACTGCCGGGGGAATTCCCTAGAGATTCTTTTATTCAGCTATTTGGTGGATAGGCTGAAAGGAGCCAGAAGTTGGGATCACTGTGGATGGCTAACCTCTTCCTGTGGCTTGGACCTCCTCCCAGCAAACTTAAAATGTGTAAAAACCACTTTTTCCATTGTGGTGCAGAGCTCTGGAAGTTTGTGATCCCAGAGAGCAGGAGGGAGGCTCTGTGGCATATTATGAGCTACCTTCAGAAATCACTTTAGGGCTTCCCTGGTAAAGGATCAGCTGGTAAAGAATCCACCTGCAATGCAGGAGACCCTAGTTTGATTCCTGGGTTGGGAAGATCCCCTGGAGAAGGGATAGGCTACCCGTTCCAGTATTCTGGCCTGGAGAATTCCATGGACTGTATAGTCCATGGGGTCACGAAGAGTCAGACACGACTGAGCGACTTGCACTCACTCACTTTCAGAAGTTACACAGTGTCATTTTCAATCCATTGGTTGAAGCACTGACACACTTCTCAAATTGAAGAGGAAGAGAATAAATCCACCTCTCTATGGGAGGAATGTCAAAGAATTTGCGGCCATATTTTCAAGTTAGTTCCATGCCCACAAACTATTTACATTCCTCATGTGCAAGTTCTCTCCTCCTGAAGTTTTATCTTTCCTACTAAGGCACTGGGTTCAGGCTCAGATGACAGGGTCCCCTGATACAAATCAGGTCCCAGTGGATGTTGGACTTCAGCTCTTTCTTTGGGTTTGGTTCCACTTAATCTGAAAACTGATGAATTAGAGACAAGTTTTCTGTCACTTCTCCCTCAAATAAACTTTACATATTAATATAATTGGGGCTTTCCAGGCAGCACTAGTGGTAAAGAACCTTCCTGCCAGTGCAGGGATTCGGGTTGGATCCTTGGATTGAGAAGATCCCCTGGAGGAAGGCATGGTAACCCACTCCAGGATTCTTACCTGGAGAATCCCAGGACAGAGGAGCCTGGCAGGCTACACTCATAGGGTCTCAAAGAGTCAGACACGTCTGAAGTGACTAAGCATGCATGTGTTAATACAATGGTGGGACAAGTATAGGATAACAGCTATAGATACTGCTATAGATAAATGCTATAGATACTTGTATAGATACAAGTATAGGATAACTGCTATAGACACTAAAGTGGGGAAAATAGAAATGCATAGCCGTCACTGGTTTATATTAATTAGAGATTAACCCTTCAATCTCTCTCTTAAAAAGATCTTAACAATGTAGTTGTTGAGGAAAACAGGTTTATTTGTCCCATGGAGTAGTCTACACTCTGGTTTGCTGATTATATCATCATTAATCATTGTATGATTATATTCATAAATATAGAAATATATTCCCCCTTTCTGATAAATGATAAATGGAAGTATGCAACACATATGAAGAGTTATTCTTGGAAAACTTAACTGTATCTCTTAACCAAAAGTGGGGAATCCAAATAGGCCTCCTGAAATCTCACCAGAAACTACATTAAAGCGGATCAGAGCATAGAAGTAGTAAATAAAGCGAAAAGTGTAAAGAAATCCACGGACCATGTTGGCATCAGGGGAGGGAAAAGAATCATATGCATTGGGAAATTATAACCTCCACAATGAAAATCCAGTAAGAAGCAAAAGGACTGGATGGGAAGAAGGGAGATGCTAGTTGCACTGAACTCCTTCACGTGTTCATTCCTGTAATGAGTCCTTCCCTATTTGCTAAGCAGCGGCGGAGCACAGGGCTGTATGTTATGTGTCATAGCACTGGGAGAACTACTAAAGGAAAGTCAAATGGAAAAAGGAAATGCTTGGGAAAGAAACATGGAGACTGTGTACAGTTCCCAGAAGTTTGTTTGGCTTAGTGTGTTCTAGAATTGCAGGTCAGGAGTGGGATGCACTTGGCTTTCTCGGATGCTGGACTCTTGTCAGAGTTGATATGAGAGGTGTGATATCCATGCCAAGGGGGACAATGGCAGCCTGATTAATGGCCCCAAGCATGACTGGGGGTCCTAACCTGGAGCCCACGGGTGTTGTGTTACCTGTAGAAGGGACTGTGGTCAAGGATCTTGAGATGCAGACAACCATCTGGAGCATCACGAGGGTGTTTACGTGCAGAGAGGGGAGATCTGATGACAGGTGCGCTGACTGTGGAAGCAGAGGCTGGTGGGGTGGGGGACGGGGCGGGAGCCCAGGAGTGCAGGCGGCCTCCAGAGCTGGAAGGGCTTCCCAGAGGACCATGGCCTCCAGACCTGTGTTTAGACAATAGCTTAGACACAACCTCTAGGACTGTTAGAGGATAAGTTTGTGTTGCCTAAAGGATGAGATGGTTAGATAGCATCACTAACTCAGTGGACATGAATCTGAGTGAACTCCTGGAGGTTGTGATGGACCGGGAAGCCTGGTGTGCGGCAGTCCATAGGGTCGCAAAGAGTCTGACACGATTTAACAACTGAACAGCAAAAACAAAAGCCAGTAAATTGTAGTAATTTGACAGCAGCAGTACTTTCAAAGCGACTCTAGGATTCACCTCTGTCTTTTCTCTGTGCTCTTTCTGGCCTCCAGGTCTTGGTCCATTCTCCTCTCTCTGCATGGAACTTCCTCCTCTGGTCCCCTCTCTCCAGCTCACCTCCTTCAAACTCTGCCAAGATTCCCCAGATCCCCCAGGCCTGTGTCCCCTCCCTGTATTCCTCGAACACTTTGCATAAATCTGTGTGCGAGCACCATCGCACTGTGTTATAATACACCCTTTCCCTTGTCTGATTCTTGCATTTGATGATGGACTTATTGAAAGTAGGGATCCTATATTTTCTCTTTTTCTACCCGCAGTAGGAACTTCCCTATAGCTCAGATGGTAAAGAATCTGCCTGCAATGTGGAGACTAGGGTTCGATCCCTGAGTCAGGAAGATCCCCTGGGGAAGGAAATGGCAACCCACTCCAGTATTTTCGCCTGGAGAATTCCATGGACAGAGGAGCCTGGTGGGCTACAGTCCATGGGGTCGCAGATTCAGACATGACTGAGCGACTAACACAATTGGCACAGGGTCTGATGAATAGTAAGTAGTTCATCCAAGTTTATGGAAGAAAAACCAACCATGAAACAGGAAACCACAATAAGGAATCACACCATAGGAAGCCAGTGATAAAGGCAACTCAATCCACAGTCCTGGGATTCTCTGGCCAGGGTCTGACAGGCCCAGAAGGGTGGGGCCGTGTCTTCCTGTCTCCACACCCTCCCAACCCTGAGGTGACCTTCCCTCCCCCAGGCATCTTGACCTTGACCTGTCCAGGCTGCCGGCTTCCTTAGTTGGATGGCTTCCCAAGTGCTGTGCCCTCTGGTTGTGGAGCCTTCCAGCTCTGAGGATGATGAATGAGGTGGAGAAGGGTTTAGGGCCTCTGAGAGCAGTCCCTGCTGTAATGTGATACATTTGTTGCACTTTTTGTAGGAGAAGCAGACAATTTAGAAAGGGTTCTTTTAAATCATGTCCACTTCTTCTGGACACAAAAAGTAAGGTTCAAATAAGAAAAAGGCTTAAAAATCATCTGTTTTCTCTCTACTCTCAATCATGAATAACATTAAAAATAGTATTATTAATGTTAAAATGAGTATCCTATGGTCAAAAATATAAACAATGCAGAAGAACCTAAAGTAAAATGTAAAAGAATACCCAGTTCCATAACCCAGAGTTAACTACTTATCAATATTTGGTTATATTTTAAAAAATGTTTATTTATGCATTTATTTGGCTGTGCTAGGTCTTAACTGTGGCATGAGAACTCTTAGTTGCGGCGTGCGTGCCTGCTAAGTCGCTTCAGTCCTGTCTGACTCTTTGTGGGCTACCCATGGACAGGCACCTCTGTCCATGGGATTCTCCAGGCACAGCATACTGGAGTGGGTAGCCTTTCCCTTCTTCAAGGGATCTTCCAAACCCAGGGATCAAACCCAGGTCTCCTGCATTGCAGGTGGATTCTTTACCAGCTGAGCTATCGGGGAAGCCCATATTAATATAAAGCAACTCAAAAGTTCTCAACAACAGTAATGTAAGCAAATAACAAAAACTCCACAGATCAATTAATTTCTCAAAAACAAAAACAAAAACAAAAAACCCTCAGTCTTATTTTCACAAATGGCTAAACTGCTTCCATGGGGGACGTGCTTATAATGGGCCATATGGTCTCACAAACCCTCAGATATTTGATATACAGTGGATGAGGTTAGAGGTTAATGGAATTGATGAGGACTCTTCTAATATGCGTTTGGTTACTCAACAAATACTTGCATTTTTAAATAGTGAAAATAACACAGCTGAAATGAGCTCTTCACCTGCCTTTACTAATTACTGGCTGAACTAAGACACCCGGAATCTTGAGTTTCTGGTCCGTTCCCCATCCCTGAGGAAATGACAACTACATGGCACCCTAAGCAGCAGCCTGATAAATAAACAGTGTGTGTGAAGTGGTTTTATTTAACCTCCAAGGTTAAATAAAGTTCAAGGTGAAGCCATAGAGTTTACCTGTCAATATAGGACTTAGCTGTTATTGTTTTCAAGAATCTGATCTTTGTGGCTGATTTAGTTTCTTTAAACATACTCTGTGTTTCCAGAATCAGCTATAAGGATGGCTTTGGAAAAGCAACCTCCTTACTTCCAGGAGAAATTGGTTACAATTTGCAAAATAGGTTGAAAAGTTAACATTTGAAATGGATTCCATATTTGCCTAGGTAGCTCAGTTGGCCAAGAATCTGCTTGTAGCACAGGAGACCCAGGTTTAATCCCTGGGTCAGGAAGATCCCCTGGAGAAGGAAATGGCAACCCACTCCAGTATTCTTGCCTGGAGAATCCCACAGACAGAGGAGCCTGGTGCGCTACAATCCATGGGGTCGCATGAATCAGACATGACTTAGCGACTAAACCACCACCACTTTTATGACAAGGGAGAAGATACAGACCCCACAACAAACTACAGTGAGAACCTTACAAAATTCACTCTCATGTTCCACCCTTGCTACGACTCAACTCTATGCTCAGATTTTGCTCTTGGGAAAATTTTTTAAAAATTATATATTTACCTTTTCCTTCCCAGCATCTAACACAGGAAAGAGTTCATAACAGGCCTGTAATTGTAGGGCATGAATCTGAGCAAACTCCGGGAGACAGTGAAGGACAGGGGAGCCTGGCATGTTGCAGTCCATGGGTTCGCAGAGTCGGAGCTGACTCAGCCGGTGAACAATTATAGGGTAGACTGACTGATTTTGTGTGTGTGGGTGTGTGTGCTGTACTGTGTAGCATGTGGGATCTTAGTTCCCCAGCCAGGGATGGAACCCACACCCCCTGCATTGGAAGAACTGAGTCTTAACCACCGGACCATCAGCGAAGTCCCTAGACTGACTGATGGATACGCTAGTTAATTTGCATTTTCATCCATTCATCCAGCAAGTCTATCCTGGAGACTCTGCACCTGCCAGGATGTTGTGTTAAGAGCTGGACGTGCACACGTGTGGTCCATTGGCTCTCATGAGTCTCTCTAACCTCAGTCTCCCCTGTTGAGCATTAGCTGGGAGGCTGAACCCTACATTTCCCAGAAGTCTTAGGAGCAAGACCAGTGGGTGCCATTAAGTTTCCACCAGCGAGATGCACTCATGTAGTATCTGGAAGACAGAGAGAGGGCAGGAGTCATTCTTCCTGTGATAGTCATGGCTGACCCATCCTGTGAGTGTTTCTGTGGCCACATTCCACACTCCACCATTTGGCCATCATCTTCTTGGATGTGGGGCTGCCATGAACAGGTCAGCAGCTTCCAGACCTCTCCTGACAACCATGGTAAGAAGACCCTGAAGTCAAAAGTCCATCGGGGGCTTGTCTTTCCACGACTTTGTGAGTGCTGAGTCCCTGTTAGTTTGAAATACTTCAAGTGGTTTCTATTTTCATACTGAATCTTTTCAGATAAAAGAAAGAAACAGGGTTGCCCTTCAGAAACTCACTCCCTATTCGAGGAGAAAGACCATGCCAGGTGATGAGGCAGATGATAAAGGTGTGAGTGCAAAGGTACCCTGGGGGGTAAAGAGTGGGAGCAGGGCCTGGGGAAGCGGTGTCCGAGGTGCCCATTGTGCCCTGTGTGCTCAGTCGTGTCTGACCCTGTGTGACCCCATGGACTGTAGTCAGCCAGGCTCCTCTGTCCATGGGCTTCTCCAGGCAGGAATACTGGAGCGGGTTGCCTGGCCCTCCTCCAGGAGATCTTCCAACCCAGGGACCAAACCCATGTCTCCTGAATCTCCTGTATTGCAGGCGGATTTTTTACCAAGCCACTGGGAAGGGGTGTCCCAGGCATCCGCCACTGCACTGCAGACGTAGGGGTCCGTGCCGCTCACAGTTTCCCATTAACTGGGCTGGGCAGCTACGCTGACCTCACATGACTACAGTCAGATGGTGGCTGGGCTGGGGTTTTCCAGAGGCTCTGCAGAGACACCCCAAGGCCAGGGCTTCTGTCTCCATCCGTCCCAGGGCAGCTCCTCTTCACACAGCCTCTTCACATAGCCTCACCAGCAAGGTGGCTTCCAAAAGCACATATGCCAGGGCTTCCTCTAGGCCCGAGACTGGCACAGCATCCGTTTTACTGCAGTTTCCTGGTTCAAGTCATCAGCCTGGCCCAGCTGGAGTGAGCCGGGACTACACCAAGATGCAGAGACAAGAAACCTGCTTCACAGGCATCTCAGAAATGAGCTGCCACAGAGGGATGCTCTGGAAGTGTGGAGAAGTCCATGGAGAACGTCCCATGGTTGATGAGCTAGCAGACTTGACAGAGAACCTAGGGCCTGCTCCAGAGCCCGGCAGAACTATTACTTGATAAACCTCAGTGTAAGGAAGGGTAGGGGGGAAAAGGGAAGGCAGGTGAGCACAAGAAGGGTCGGTCAGTAGTCTTTCCAGAACGTTGTTTAGAGGCAGCCCTGGGGGTTCAGGACCCGCTCAGAGAACCGAGGGGCCTGAGAGTCCAGCCTGAGGAACTTGGACTTGACAAACAATACCTGTACAGTGTTCACGGCCTGATGAAAGTAAGCAAGTTTGTCCAAGCAAACTTCCTTCTTACACTAAATCCCAGCACAAGGGCTGTATAGAGTAATGAGTACTGTTTCCTTTGGGGGCTTTGCAGAAGGCACCAAGTTATGATGTCAAGTTTTCAATGCAAACTCTTGGTAACAGTGGTGGAGACGTCAAGCTGTCCCCAGTATCTGTGATACCCTTCTTCCTTTAATGCTGCCCCTTCCCATTTTTAATTAGAAAACGACCAGGCAGAATGAATACTAGACTTTCCAGCCTGCTGTGCAGCCACGTGGCTTGATGTAACTGAAGTCCTGTTATGACGTGTAAGCAGGTGTGGTGTCACTTCCTTGCAGTATCATTCAAGAAAAGGGGACGGTATTCCTTTTTTTATTGTTGCAGACACATCACTGCACAGCAACACAGGACAACTGTTACCTCTCAGTTTCTGCAACCAGCAGGTTTCTCTGCTCCGGGTTTCACAAGAGTCAAGGTCAAGTTTCTGACCAGCTGGGCTCTGCTAGGGAGGCTCTGGGAAGAACTCCGGTTGCTGGCAGAATCCAGGTCCTGTGGTTGCAGGACCGAGGTCACCACTCTGTTGCTGACCTTCACCTCGGGGCAGCCCTTAGCCCCTGGAGGCCTCTGGCCAGCTCTGGCTCATGGGTCCTGCACCCCAGAGCTGGCAGTAGCACCTGTCACACACAGAATCCAATGCTTCTACTGCTGCATCTCTTGGAATCCAGCTGGAGAAAGCTTTCTGCCCTTAAGGCTTTGTATGATTAAACTGGGCCCACCAGATAATCCAGGATTAAGTAAAGGTCCCCAGCTTAACTCCATCTGTAAAGACCCTTTTGTGCTATAACAGAACACATGCACAGGTTCAAGGGATTACGAGGTGGACATCTTTCAGGGATCAATATTCCACCCATCACAGGGGCCTACCCTTTGTCCTTGTTTCTTTCCTCCTGGTGCTTAGAAAGTGGGTGTCGTAGCTGGAGTGCCCTATGGAATCATGAAATGGGGGCAACTTTAGCGGTGTTAGAAAGGGAAGTCAGAATAACCTGTGCTGTGCTCAGTCGCTTCTGTTGAGTCTGACTCTTTGTGACCCCATGGACTGTAGGCCACCAGGCTCCTCTGACCACGGGGCTTTTTCCAGCAAAGATACTGGGGCAGATTCTCATGCCTTCCTCTAGGGTATCTTCCCATCCCAGGGATCGAACCCGCATCTCCTGCATTGGTAGCGGATTCTTTACCTACTGAGCCACCTGGGAAGCCTGGGCTCCAGGCAATTCTGGAGCAATATTCCAGTCCTGAATCTCCTGCCTCCACACTTCCATGTAGGAGAGAAATTAACTTCACTCTTCAGCCTCGGATATTTTGGGTTTCCAGTAGTCACAGCCAAACCTAACCACACAATAACATCAAAAGAAATGACTTATTAAGGAGGTCTGGGACAATCACCTATCTTGGGGAGCCTGGGGGCCCCTATACAAATTCCCCTTTGTCAAGACACTTTCTTTGGTCATCAGACGATCCCTAAATTAGTTAAAACATATGTGCCTTACACATACTGCTAGATAAACTGGGGCATCAATACTGTCTGAAGTGTAACTTCAGTGTGACTGGCTTCTGCCTCTATGATAGAGTTGGTGGTTGATTTTTGCTTTTGCCTGGTCATCACCAACGTGGTTTTTCAGCCCACACACTCTTGTGAAGATTCAGGATGAGACCTAGCTCCCCTGTCAGAGGGAGGATCTGAGGTCCCAGACAAGAGAGCACACATCTGTTTTGTGTACTTGTTGTCACCTCTGAGGTCCACTGAGCAAAGTGCTGTCCTTGCTCAAATGAGATGTGAATGATCTCAGTTTCTGGAGGAAACACACCAACCACCCATGAATGTACTATACACACATGATCATCCATGTATGCACTCTACATACATGATTTCATTTAACCCTCAACAATCACATGAGAATGGGCTTCTCAAGTGGCTCAGGGGTAAAGAACCTGCCTGCCAATGCAGGAGACATGGGTCCAATCCCTGGGTGGGAAAGATCCCCCAAAGGAGGGAATGGCAACCCACTCCAGTATTCTTGCTGGGAGAATACCATGGGCAGAAGAGCCTATCGGGCTACAGTCCACAGGGTCAAAAAGAGTTGGACATGAATGAGCATGCATGCAGATTAAAGATCACAGGCGGTGTCATTATCAGTAATTCACAGACAAGTAGACAAGCTCAAAGGGATTAAGTTATTTGCCCTCATTCAGAATTGCCATAAATAGTGGATGCAAAAGGAGAAGTTAAACCCTGACCAGAGCACTGAGAAACAGCACTGTTAATCTCTGTATTTCTCCAGATATCTTTCCCTCTCTCCTCCACTGGATCTCAGGACATCGGGCAGCATGAAAGCTGGCTTGTGCTTAAAACATCTGTGTGTTCTTGTGTCTCCTCATCCAGAGGAGAAATAATCTACTGTACTTCTGGTCTAGCAAATTAGACTTTCAACATTAAATTAAAATAATATATTTGTTTTTATAATAAATTCAATTATATTTTCTATTTGTTTTTAAACCTTGGAGCTTATTTTATACCTTTTATTGCATTTTTAGAACTACCAAGGTGGAAATAGTTCCATGTAATATATCAATTTCAAATTGGCAGTATTTCCAGACATATCTAGACATGTGAAATTTCTGAATTTTTCAGAGCATGTGTAAATAGGATAAATGATTTTTCAAATTTTCATTCCCTTGGGTGTAAGACTAATTGAGAATTCAGAAAAATAACAGATTTTCAATTGCTATAAATTAATCACAGCAAAAATACTGTTACAACTTTATGTGTGTAATTATGACTAGATGTGAGAGTTCAGTGTGTTCTGTGATGCAGGTAAGAATCTTGACTGCATTCTGAGAATATGGCATACATTTAAGGGGTCCACATGTTCTGCATTTAGGGGAAGACTCTAAGCAACTCTACTGAAAAGTGAATTATAGGTTCTTCCCCAGCAGGCCAGTGGTTGACTCTGTACTCACAAAGCGGGAGGCCTGGGTTCCATCCCTGGTCAGGGAGTTAAGATTCTGCATACCACGTGATGCGGCCAAAAAAATGAAGACTATAAAAGTCATGGCATTTCACTTATAAAGAAAAATAATTTTAACTTAAAAAGAAATAAAATTTGATTATACCTATTCTCTTTCATGATATATAAACATAGCATAGTTTAATAAGGGAACTTGGCATTGATAGGTAATGACTAGGTAATCCAAAAGACCCATATCAGTCACTTTCACTCTTAAAACAGCTACTGGTAGCCACTATTTGTAGAGCCTCACCTCTTTTTCCTACTAGGAGTCAACCGCAGATCACTTCCTGTGGCTCAGGCTGTCCTCCGGTGGTAATTTCCTGAAAGCTGGCTGCCGGTTGAGAGGCTCCATCACTCCCAGTTCTGTTGCCAGGAAGCCCTTCTGCTTCCTGCTGCGCTGCCTCAGTGTCCCGTTAGCTTCATTGCTCCCACATCTAGCTTGTCAGAATGGCTTTGAGTAAAATTTGATTAGTGTCAACTCAGTACTTCCTTCTTCCGGCCCTTCAAAGTACTGGATTTTCAGGATGGTTTCTCGATCTTTGAAGTATGAAAGACTCAGTTGTGAACTTTTTTCTTAGAAAGAAAAACAATTTCAATTCCTTAGGCAATCATGTGATACTTGAGCAATTGGCCAGCTTCTACTCAAGACTGATTTTCCTGCCCCAAAACACCGTGTCAACACACAGAATTGACACAATTACCTGAAGGGCCAGTTTGCATCAGAAGCAATGTCATCAGGCTGGCCTGGGTGGGGGGAAAAGTGTATAGGAAGGTGTCCCTGGTCCCTACACACACACTGATCAGCGCCACCGCTGCAACCCACGTAAGACACATCCTAAACACACGCACACAAATGCACACAGGCCAACAGACAAACCGAGAAATGAAGATGGAAGCTCACCCTAAGGCATACACGCGCCTACATAGAAACACAGGTCTGGAGAGGAAGAAAAGGAGGAGGAGAATGGGAACGAAAGAACAAAGGCAAAGGGCACTGTAATAGTTAGATTTCACCTCAGCAAATGCACTGAACAGAATTAGTTGAAGGAGAGCACATGGAGAGTGTGACAGCGCTGGACTGAGGGTCAAGATTACTCTGGGAAATCAACACAGCCTTTGTTGTGGGAAGGGAGAAATGAGGGGAACCCGAGTGGCTCCTATTTACCGTGATAAATTCACCGATAATCAATCCAATCTCCGTGACTGTGAGAAACATCAGGAGGAGAGGTGACCCCGCTTTCCAAAACTGGGTGCTTTCAGGGCAAGCACTGCAGGCTACGGAGGTGCAGGCCCAGAGGAGAAGCCCAGTCAAGAACGCATTCAGGCGCCAGGCCCGGATCTGAAGGGGTAAGCGAATTATAGATGCCACACCCCGAAATCACCTCGAATTCAGATGTGGTTACCGCGTGGTATGAACTTGGCTTTTAAGGTGAGAACTTCTTGGTGAAACCGTTAGCAAATCTACCGGAAGGAATAATACCGGAAGACAAAAGGGGATTTTGAGCACTGTGGTCGGTACCCTGAGATCCCGATTCTCTGCAAGGGGAGGCCCGGGGTTCGCCGCGGCTGGCGCCCTCCATGGCTCCTGGTGGCTGTGGTGTGGCGCGGAGCCCGCGTGGGATTTCCAGAATCCGGGAGGGCAGCTGTGGCTGAGCCTGGACGGTGCCGCGGCTCCACGAAGGTACCTCATGGCGGACGGCAGATTCCGGGCGGAGAGGTGAGGTCCGCGGTCCCGCGCGAATGCCCTGAGCCTGGGGCGGGCGTGGAGGCGCGGACCGGCCCCGTCTCCCTCCGTGCCGGGGCCGCTGTCCGGGCGCCCGGGCTCCAAGTGTCTGTCCACCTCGAGGACGAGCGCACCGCGCCCAGGAGCGGAGGGAGACCGCTGGCCCCACCGGGGAGGTAGGTACCGCGGTTACCGTGGGGCCCGGCACCCGGCGGTCCCTTGAGCCCCGGCCGGCTGACTCTTTTTTCTGGCTCCAGGGAGGGCTCATCGTCGTTCAGGCCTCCTCACCCGAAACCTGGGCCGCGCGGGGGTTCTGCTGGCAGCTCCGGGCGCCCTCTGCCCGCGGTTCGCGTCCGCCAGCCCATGGTCGAGGGCCGCCACGCGGACTGGGAGCGCACGTCCAGCCGCACGCGGGGCTTGGGCGGCCGGGGTTGTCGGACCGCGCGCCCCATCCGGTCAGGTGAGCCCCCGCGTGGCTCCGACGGAGCTCGGAGCTCGTTCCCCTCTTCGCTGTCTTCCAGGCCTACCTGGCGAGTCGGGTCGGTCCTCCGCCGCCTCCCTGGATCTCCTTGGTCTCCTGGGGGGCCGGCCTTCACTGGCAACAGCATCTCCTCTCGGCCTCCCCCACCACTGTGCGGCCGGCCGGCAGTAAACTTGAAAGACGCTGTCTCATTTCATCCTCGCGTTGAGCCCATTATATTCCAGCATGTTAGTCGCTCAGTCATGTCTGACTCCTGGCGACCCCATGAACTGTT
Source organism: Cervus elaphus (assembly GCF_910594005.1). Taxonomy (NCBI): domain Eukaryota; kingdom Metazoa; phylum Chordata; class Mammalia; order Artiodactyla; family Cervidae; genus Cervus; species Cervus elaphus. The sequence goes on from NC_057844.1 coordinate 32,356,757, forward strand.
GTCCACCAGGCTCCTTTGTCCATGGAATTTTCCAGGCCAGAATACTGGAGTGGGTTGCCATGCCCTCCTCCAGAGGATTTTTCTGGCCCAGGGATTGAACCCGGGTCTCTTGCATTGTAGGCAGATTCTTTACCGTCTGAAGCACCAGGGAAGACAGAGGAAACGGAGAACTCAGGGATTTGTCCTCGGGCCCGGGTAGCGAAAGGGGTAGAAGGTGATTGGAGACCGGGGAGGCAGAACCGAAAGCCGGGCTTCTGCGCGGAGCCGCCGGCCGCGCGGAGGCGCCGGCCCCGCGAAGCTGGAGGCCCGCAGGCAGGCCGGAGGCAGACCGCGCTCTCCACTCCCGAGCCTGCCCCGGTGGCCCGGGCTTCTCCTCGGGATGCGGAACCCTGGAACCCCGAGTCCCCGCGGGAAACCTCAACATCTCCTTGGTCTCCGAGCTCAAATCCCCTTACCTCCACCAACTGGGAGGCCGAGCTCCAGAGGGTCCGCTTTCCGCCCCCCCCCCCCGCCCGAATCAGCTCCCCCGATGTCCGGGCGAGGACAGCTCGCCTGGTCAGGGATGCTGCGGGCAGTCTAAGTGTACTTACGAAGTGGGGCAGCGTGAAACTAGGACGCGCAGTAAAGGTCAGTGGGTACGTGACCAAGAGGGGATCTGTCGAAGGAGAGAGGCTGTGGGGACCCGTGAAGAACTGCAGCCGCAGTTCCCCAGAAAACGACCACGGTTGTAAAACAACTATTTTACAGGGATAACTATTTTCTAGACACTGAATTAAGCGCGTTGCTTGTGTTCTTTGGTGTAAACCTCAGAGCTCTGTGAGGTGCATCCACGTTTCAGATGAGGAAACCCAAGAACGGGGAAGTGGAGTCATTTTATCAGAGTCTCAGCCGGTGTTTGAGGGACCCCAGGTCTGAACCGAGAGGCGCTGGACTCCGGAGCCCAGGCAGGTGCACACAGGCTGCAGGGCGAGGGGACTGCCTGCCTTGGGAGGCGTCTCACGGACGAGGAAGAGCTCCTTTCTGATCCACAGAACCTGCTTTTCTTTGGACATCACGACTCGATTTCGCTCAGAAAAACAAAAAGCAGAACAACCCAATGACAACAAAACAGCAAAACAAGCAGAAGCAAAAACCACCAACGAAACAAACCTTTCGTCTTTTTGCTAAAGAAAATATCATCGACTGTTGGCTATGAGTCCATGCCGCAGGACCGAACGGTGGGGGCACTTGGGAGGCGCCTTCAGGCGCGCAGCTGGGCCAGCTGCCTGTCCAAGGGTCGTGGGGAGGAGGGGGTGTCTGGAGGTCGGGAGCCCACAGAACTGCAGCCTGTGTGCCCCCAACACAAGCTTCCTGGCCCCCGGACTCCAGGGGTGGAGACTCATCCAGGACCACCAGCTCTGGGCGTTTCTCTGATGACCTGGGTGCCAGCAGTGCAGGGAGGCAGCTCTGACACTGTACCTATTCATGGACAGCCCCCCCATTTCCAAACCCTCCATCTCTGGGCTCCGTTGCCTAAGAAATTAATTCATCTTCAGAAGTGACTCTTAACTTTAAAATAAATCCGAAAATCCACCCACCGATAGGCTTTCTCAACCTCATAACCCAAAGGTGGTGTCTTAATTACCGACTTTTCTCTGGTTAGTGCCAAAGAAAATTTGTTGCTTTAATTTTTTTTTTTAATGAATTGGAATCATTGCGCCACAAAACGGGTTCGATACAAAGCGAGGGGAATCAGTCTTGATCTCTTTCCAATTATCTGTATTTATTCATCGTTTCCCACAAACATCACCTGAACACAAGACCCAGACCCTGAAACAACCAACTGACCTGGAAACCACAGACCTGTTTGTAAAGAACTGTGAGGTAATTTAAAAACTTTAAATAAAAATAGCCATTTTCCCTCCCCCCAAGCTCCCCGACCGCAGAAGCTTTCCTCATCTCTGAGGATGTGGAAATCACACTCTGGATAGTTTCCAAGGTGAGTCAGGCCCCCCTGCTTGCCTCTGCAGTCTTCCCTGCCAGGAGACCAGGAACTAAATGCACACCCACATATCTCTGGTTCAGCGATTGATCCGGGCCTCTTTCTCCCCCAAACCTCCAGGTCCCTCCCACCTCACCAACGGGGTTGTACATTGCCCTGCCGCTGCCCAGGGACCTCTGCAAGGTAGTGGAGGCCGAAGGATGTGCAGTGAGGTGCCTGGTTCTGATGAAAAGGTTAAAACAGAAGAGGAGGAATTATTCTATTCCATTTCACTAGGTCTTTGAAATCTCGGGTATTTCCTTTCAATTATTTCTAAAGGAAAAGGCAGAGAGACCTTTAGAGTAAAAAATGGCTCTGTTTCCGGGCAGATGAAGGGGCTCCAGCCAGCTTGCCTGCTTGTGTTGGGGCAAGGTTCCTATCTGTACAGTTTTTATGGTCTTTTTGAAGAGTTGGCTTCTCTAAAAAGAGGTCCAACACTCCAGTCTTTGCCAGTCCCAGCAGTTTCACCCGAAGGGGCCCCGGACATTACAGAGAACGTCACTTCTCCAGGGGGAGGAGGACAGCGTCTCCCCACCGCTTCCCAGTGGGCACAGGGGCCTCAGAGCCCCCGGGTTCTCCCCTGCAGCCTGGACCGGTGGTCACACCCGGGGTCCTGGGTCCGCTCCTCCCGCCTGGGCGAGTATCTCACCGAGATTCTTGCGGTCGCAGGGGCGCGACGCTGGAAGGCTGCGGTGATGCGCTAAGGCCCGGCGGCAGGCGGCCCTCTCGGGCGGCGGCGGGGCCCGCGGGCGGCACGGCACCCCCGGGGGGCGGCGGGGGCGGCAGCGCTAGCAGCTCCTCGCCGGAGGTCACCGCGCAGTCCTGCTCGGGCTCCGCGTCCCCACCTCCCGCCGCCGGGGGCCCGCAGCTGCGCTTCTTGTCCTCCTCCTTCTTCCACTTCATGCGGCGGTTTTGGAACCAGATCTTGATGTGCCTCTCGGTCAAGTTCAGCATGACGGCCAGCTCCACGCGGCGCGGCCTGGAGATGTATTTGTTGAATAGGAACTCCTTCTCCAGCTCCAGCAGTTGCGCGCGGGTGTAGGCGGTGCGAGTCCGCTTGTTCTCCTCGGGCTCCGCGGCGTAGGCACCGCCTGCGGGCGACATCGCACGTGAATGTGGGGCCTCCCCACCCCCGACCCCTGGCTCCTCGCGCCTGCTCCCACCCTTGCAGCCCGGTCCTTCGGCTCTGGCCCTTTCCCAGCCGCTCTGGCCGCCGAGGTCCAACCATCTATCCAAGAGTACAATCTGAGGCTCAAAGGCCTTCCCTGGTAAGCCTGTCTTTTCTTGGAGGTCTTTTATCTCCCCGTGGCTCTATCAACCAGTGGGTCTAGAATCACTCTGTTTGGGTGGATGCTGATTAAAATACACATAGTGAAAAAGTGAAAGTGTTAGTGGCTCTGTCCTGTTCGACTCTTTTCGACCCCACAGACAGTAGCCCACCAGGCTGCTCTATTCACGGAGTTTTCCAGGTAAGAATACGGGAGTGGGTTGCCATTCCCTTCTCCAGGGTATCTTCCCTTCCCTACCGACCGAGAGATCAAACCCGGGTCTCCTGCATTGCAGGCAGATTCTTTACTGTCTGAGCTCCCAGAGAAGCCCCAAATGCACATAATAAGAATCTAAACCAACTGGATTCTACAAAGGTAAAAAATGTCTTTAAATAAGGACTTTTAAAAAAACCTTTCTGATGACAACTCATAGTAAGAAATGTATTTCAAATCATCACTTAGTTCACACACTGATATATAATTGACATACCAAAAACCTAGGACATTAAACCAAACTTTACCACATATGATGCTGTCTAATTTTCCCTGTTGTTTACTGGGTTGTGCTTAGTCATGTCCGACTCTTTGTGACCGCATGCACTGGGGCCCACCAGGTTCCTCTGTCCATGAGGATTCTCCAGGCAAGCATACTGGAGTGGGTTGCCATGCCCTTCTCCAGGGGATCTTCCCAACCCAGGGGTCAAACCCAAGTCTCTCACATTTCGGACACATTCTGGAGTTTACTAGCTCATTAAAAAATAAATAAAGAGGTCTCAACACAGTAAATGAATTTCACCCCCAACAAATGGGTGCAACCTTCAGTTGGAAAGACCTTGAGCTAATAAGAACCCGGAGGTTATGACATGTATTATTGTATCTCATATGTTATATCACATAATCTCTCTATAGAGTTATGTTGTTGTGATCAGCACCAACTCAAGAGCTGGTAGATTCTCTGCAGTTGTCGTTCTGACCTCAGCTGGGCCCCTGCCCTGGACCAGAAGGGGAACCATTCTGAACCCGAGGGAAGGTCACTGTCAGCCCCAGCCTCTGCATCCAGGGCCCCAAATGCTGGCAGAGGTGGGAGCAGAGGCTCCCTGGGAGGGGAGGCTCAGGCCTGACCCCCTACCGGGGAGCTGGGTACCCCATTGGGGAGGTGGCAGTGGTGGGTGGTAGAAGAACTGCAGGCCAAAGAAGCAACAGCCAGGCCCAGTCCGGTGGGGATTAGCACTGCTCACCCGGAGTTTGCGGCCGCGGCTGCGAGCCTCAAGGCCCTAATATTTTCCTTTCTGGATGAGACACCGGCTGCACCCAGGTTGTGGACTCTGGGGCAGTCGGTTCCACCAGAATACCAAGAACAGGCCGAAGTCATCTTTTCCTGCGAAGGGCAGACATTTCTCCTATGCCTGTCAGCTAGAGTTGAAAAGCTAGTGTATGTGTTTGCTAGGATTAACCACCCTGTACAACCCGCTGGGGTTTCCCCCAGACTGAAAGGGGGTGCCCAGAAGCCAAGGCTGAGGCTCAGGTCTGAGTCAGCGGAGTCCTGCTTGCTGGGGGCATCTCAGAATCTTAACACTTGAAGCCTTTCTTGGTTTTCGAGAGAAATGAGGGAGCCATTTTGATGTATGGCAGAGACCAGCACAATATTGTAAAGCAATTATCCTCCAATTAAAAAAAATTTTTTTTAAAAGAACATCTAAAAAGGTCCTTCAGAGTTTGTAAATTCAACCCGCAATCTTACAGGGCTTTGGCCTGTTTTCACCAGCCTCACCACAGTGCTCTGAGAGGCTCCGCAGGGCCCACTAACTCAGGGACCCTGGTGTAGGATGGGCTTCCCGCAGTAGCTCTGCGGTAAAGAATCCGCCTGCCAGTGATGAGGGGTCGATCCCTGGGTTGGGAGGATCCCCTGGGGGAGGACATGGCTACCCACTCCAGTACTCTTGCCTGGAGAATCCCACAGACAGAGGAGCCTGGCCGGCTACAATCTATGGGGTTGCAAAGTCGGACATGACTGAGCGACTGAGTGAACATGAAAGTGTTGGATGGAGGCTGCCAGCGGTCAGAAAAAGGAAGAGGTCAGTTTGTACCTTTCTCTAAGGCGCGGGGGGTGGGGGTGGGGGGGGGGGGGGGGTGGGGCAGTATTTAGGGGCAAGCCCACCAGTGAGGTGATGTAGTTCCTTTTTTAGGTTGAGGATTTTGGAAGTTCCTATTGTTATTAATAATCATACCCGATTGATCTGTGAATAAAAGTCCTTTGGGTCACTTCTTTCTCCCCAGGGGCATGAAGCCCCTCTAGGAGCAGCCAGGTAGGGGGTCAAAGACCTTGAATTTGGGCTCCTTCCAGAGTTTCCAGGGAGGACTGAGCTGGTGCAGCAGCATCCGGGCTGGAGGGGGGCCCTCCCAAAGGTCGGAGGGCCCACAGACACAGGTCTCTCTGACCCTGGTCCTCCAAACCAGGGGATGTCACCCCTCCACAGAGCTCCCCCCATCACCCCCGCTGCCATCTTTCCTTCACGTTTTACACTCTGACCCCTTCTGTCCACAGGAGTCCAGGAGGTGGGGAAGTTACCCCACCTCAGAAAGGCTTTTTCAGAACCTCCTTCGCATTTTTCCTGAGGAAGCTGAGGAGGAGGGCCAGGAATTGGAGAAACGCGTCCCCAGTGCACCAGGCGGCTCCTGGACCTCCCGTCCAGGTTCAGGCTCGCCGGTATCCCGCCTCCCAAGAAGCCCGCATTTCCCAAGGCTCCAAGGCCTTTGGCCGCAACTTCGCGCGGGTCAGTCCCGGGTTTGGTTGGCGCGGGGGAAGATCGCAGCCTGAGTTTGGACTCTGTCCTGCCTCAGGACTTGCCTGAGACCCCACGGAACCTTCGGGAGAAAGATTGAGAGAGGCAAGCCCCGGGGAGAGACATGCCCGGTTTCCCCAGAGACCCGCCTGGCTTCGCCAGCTCACAGTCAGGCAGGCCAGTCAGGCCGGGCAGATTGGGGGCCGAGGATTCCCGGGGTGGGGGCACCTGCAGCCTCGTCCCTTGACTCCTGCCTGTTAGCTGGGAGGAGGAGAAAAGTCCTCGACTTGCAGTGCAGGTGAGCCTGGAAGGGGCTTCCGCACGGAAGCGGTCACACGGTGCTGGCGATGCAGGCCGCGCAGCCGGAACTCGCTGCCGGGTCAGGCGAGAAGGGACCTGGGGGCGGCTCCGGGCCGACTTTCCGGTACCCGCCAGTGTTTGGGGCCTTCCGAGCCGCCTGTGCCAGGAGGGCATCTCCTTCCTCAAACTGCCTTGCTGGGAAGCAGCCGGTGTTTGTTCAGAAGTGAGTGAGCTTCCCCAGACTTCTCCATCAGGGTGAGTGGCCAGTCCCCGGCCTTGCGGTGAGCCCCCTTCCCGCCCAGCTCCGGCCTCTGGACACCTCTGCACGCCTGGCTACAGTTTTCCTTACTTGCTTCTCTGCACCTACTAGGTGCCCCTGAGATGGTCTGGCTTGCTTCACAGAAGTCGCCAGTAAGGAGGGGTCGGGTGGGGAATGGAATTTAGAGCCAGAAGGAGGCCGGGGCTCTGAAGCCGGGGTCCGGTGCATCCCAGAGACCCGCTCGGTTCCCTCCACAGCACTCCAGGAGTCCTGGGCTGGGGGACCCCGCTGGAAGGGGATTGGAAGGTCCCAAGCCTTGAACTCGGGCAGGCCTAGGCTGTCGGGAAGCTCCGGCTCCTGGAGTTCAGCGGACAGGGGAGGAAGAGGTTTAAATTCCCAGGAAGAGCCCTGAGTAGAAAGGCCGCTCCAGATTGAGCCAGGAAAAAAAAACGCTTCTATGCAATATGGTCTTGTTAGCTCCCTAAGGTTTAGTCCGACTCTAGGTTATCCCGGGTGGGGGCCTGGGGTCACAGACCGAGAGAGGGTCCTGGGAAGCGCTTTGAGACAGGGGCAGTCGAACGGAGAGCGGGTGAGGACAGAGCGGCTGGGGGGGGGGGGCGTGGGCAGACTCACCTGCCCACTGGCCTTTCCACGCGTGAGCCTTGGTAGATTTCATCCACGGGAAAGGCAGCTGGACGCGGCCGGGTTCCTCCAGGGCGCCCGGCTCGGCTCCATCCTGGAAGAGCCCGGCCGGCGGGTGGGCGAGCGCGAGCTGAGCCGGGAGGTGGTGGTGGAGGTGCGCCATCGCGGGGTCGTCGGCGAGCGGAGGCACCTCGTACGGGGAGATGTCCGGGGGGCTGCCCTGCTCCAGCGCGCCCAGGGCTCCGGGGAACGGCGGCGGCGGCGGCGGCGGGGGCTGGCGGCCCATGTACAGGCACGCAGGGGGGCTGGCGCTGAAGTCGGGCGCCGGGCCCCGCTGGAACGCGCAGGGGTCCTTGTACAGCTGCGTGGCCGCGTAGTACTGCTCCTCGCGGTTCATGGCTGCCGCCCGGGCTTGGGACCCGGGAGAGAGAGCTGGGGCCGGGGACTTGGAGCTGCGCGGCGCTGGCACTCCCGGCGCCACCCTGTAGCTTTGACAGCTCGGCGCGGCTCGCGGAGGGCACCCGGGGCCGGCAGGACGGGCGGGCGGCCGCCGCGCCATAGGCTCCGCTGTGCCCCACGTGGCTCTGCCTGAGGCCATTATTGGCCTGGCCCGCGGCCTTAAGAAGCCAGACCCGGGTCCCCACGAGCCCCCTGGATGTTTCCGTTTTCTCCCTCGGCTCGGTTTCCTGCACACACTTGAAAGGACAGTGCCAAAATGGGGGCAGGAATGAACATTCATAGTGGGGCAGGAACTTCTATTCGTTTATAGAAATATATTTCATCATAAACAGTCTGTTTTTCCTTGTATGTTTCATACTGTACATATTAGTTCATTGATATAACTTGCAAGTATATACATATGTTGAGGTTGTAAACAGACTTTAAAAATATTGTTAGGGAATATGGCCCCAAAAAATGCACAGACCTCAGCTCTACAGGTCAGAAGCCGTTGGTTCTATTTTATTTGTGCAATTTGTACACAACCATGAGTGATGTCAGTGAGCTTACACATAAAGATCCAGGATTCGCAGTGTGATTTTGCCTATGGTTGTGCTCTGGGGATTTATGGGGTGTAAACTATAACTTCAGAAGCATTCACAATGGCCTAAAATTTTTTTAAATTGAAAGGCACTATTAATTTTTGATTTGGGGGAATTGAGGCTCATTTGGTCAACTCAGAATGCAGGTTCCTACTGGGGCCAGGAGGAAACGAAGTTGCAGCCCCTCTGTGTCTGGCCAGGGGAGGGACTGGCACCCTGTTTCTGATCTGCTAGCCCCCCAGGAGTCCCGAGACCCAGCCTGAGTTGGGCGGCTGCAGAGAGTCGACTCCTGGGTCGGATGGAAACAAGGTAGACCCGGGAGGGGAGTGCTCAGAAAAGCACTCTGTGGTCCTCACTGAATAGAGACGCTTTTTCGAAACCAGTGGTGCTCACGGACTATCTCGAGGTCGCACTGGCCCCAAACCTCGGACCCACGCCACCGACCCTTTCGCCCTGGGCATTCTGAGCGCCCTGACGAAATGACCGCAGTCTTCCAACCGCCAGGCGGGTTTTAGAAACCCTGGACCCCTTTGCAGAGAAGCCTGGGCAAGAGAGAGCGTGGACCACCAGGAACCAGCAAGAGAAAATCACTGCACTGACTTTCCTAAACTGCAGACTGCGTCCAGGCCTTTACCAGGCTTGACCAGATTTTAACCGACTGGTGGGAAACACACGAATGCGTAGGTAGTGCGTGCGCTGTCCCGAAATATGCCTCATTTTCATTAAAAAGCAAAACCTAGCTGGGGATCTGAACTTCTCGGCAGATCCTTCTGCGGTGAGATGTTGGTGCGGGCATCATCTGTGCTGGGGTGAGTAAGCGCTGGGCACCGAGGGGTCCGCCCCAGGGTGGGCACGCGCGCCGCTCCGGGGGCCCTCCGAGCGCCTCTCTCACCGAAGGGACGGCTGAGAGCAGAGGGCGGCGGGGGGCAGTTCCGGAGATTTCTTCAGGGAAAAGGGCCACCTGCAGTCCGAGGGAGCCGGGGAGCGAAAGGCCGTGGGACCTGAGCCCCTAATCTCTCCGCGCCCCCGTCAATGAGTCCATTGTTCCCGGCGTCCGCGGAGGACCCGCTATCGCCAGCCGCGAGCGACCACATCGATCCTGAGGGCAGGGCCGGAGGGGTGGCCGGGCCGCCGCGTGTTGACCCTCGGAGATAATCGGCTCGGTCGCCGTGGGTTGACTTGGCGACGTGGTTATGAGCAGGCGGCAGCACCGCTTGCGACAAAGATCGGGCACCTTTCCCCTCCCCCCGCTCTCGCTCGTCCCCTCCTCAGCCCCCCTACCCCGCACCCCTCTCCCTCTGCTGCCGCCCGCCTCCCCCGGCCCTCTCCCTCTGCCCCCTCCCCAACGTGTTTACTTTGCACTTCTCGTCTAATTGCACATTTCTGTAAATTGGTCTCCGTTTCGATGCTTCATTTGCTCCCATTTAATATTTTTGCTCGGTCCTGCAGAAAGGAAAGGAGCACTCAGCAGAAAGCCAACCCGCCCCCTGCGCTCGCTGGCAAAATCCGGGAATCCGGGGGGCCAGGAACACCGCCGCCAAACGTGGGGAGGGGGCGGTGGGGGCTGAAGGTGGGCCGCCCGCACCTTCCCGCTCTCACAGTAAGCCTTTTCTGCTGCTGCTGCTGGTGGTGGCTGCCCCAAGAAGTGGCCCGGGAACCCGCGGTCAGACGGCCGTTTGTTGTTATTAGGTGGGACAAGGTAAGAAGATTTGGGGATCGCCTGATTATCAGGCTGATACAGATCCTCGCCCCCGAGCTGGGTGGTGCGTTGTGTTTCTTCTGTGGACGGGGCTCAGGGTGTCATAAAAGCGCCAAGTCCATTAAAGGTGAAATGCATTTCCGCTCTCGCTCCCGCTGACGCCCGCGCCCCTTTCGCCTCCCACAGCCCCGGCAGCGATACCGAGCCATTAGGCGAGCGCCTTCTCGAGCCATTTAGCAGCAGCTCTTATGGATAAATAAACAGAAAAGGCTGTAAACCAATTAAAGTGTGGACAGTGAAAAAGTCGTTTATTAGCAGGACGTCCTGATGGCTGATACTGGCGGTCCTCGCCTGCCCTCTTCCCCACTTCCCGAGGCCCAGCTCGCGAACGGAGGTCACCTAGTTCTCCCATCGGTGACTGAGTCTTCCTCGCTGTTTTCACAAGCGTGCCAAAGGATGAATTTGGCTCGGCGATGAGAATTTTTAAGCCATTGTATTCCATTATAAAGGGAAAACAATATATGGTCATCATATAGCTTGGAGGGTGCGTTTGTGATGGATTTGTGTGCAATTTAATTTATTAGAGTGTATTCTTTATAGTTAACTTGCTATTAAATGTTACCCAGAGGTGAGGCACTAAAGCAAAGGATGTGCTCTATTGAGATGAGGACATTCCTTCCATAATGTACCTTGAATCTGCATAGATGAGTCAGTGTTTTTTCCCCCAGGTCCATCACCCTTCATGCCTTCTCTGGGGTTTCCTCAGACTCTGGTACCCAGGTCTGAGAGGGGCCAAGGAAAACCTAACTCATTCAGGAAAAAGGACCCCAGACTTTGAATCAAAGGCTTTCCATTGAATGCTAGGACAAAACAAGTGTAATTCGGTGGAGAGTTGAAATTATTTTCCAGATAATTCAGTCAGTTTACCACTCTAAATATCTAGTAAAGTGTGAGTTGTCCAGTCGTGTCTGACTCTTGGTGACCCATGGACTGTAGCCCACCAGGCTCCTCTGTCCATGGGATTCTCCAGACAAGAATTCTGGAGTGGGTAGCCATTCTCTTCTCCAGGGGATCTTCCCAACCCAGGGATCAAACCGGGTCTCCTGTATTACAGGCAGATTCTTTACCATCTGAGTCACCAGGAAAGCCCAAATGTCTAGTAAATACAGCCTAAAGATCTAATTTAATTGGACAGTTGTCTTGTTCCCTACGTCACTGGCTCTCTTTATGATAAGAGAAGAGTGGGGCATATGGGGGGGGGTGGCTGTGCCCTAGGACTGGACTCATTGCCCCTCTGCCCCAGACACCAGCCCTTTCCTCCTGTTTTTTTTTTTTGTTTGTTTCATCTTTCTGAGGCCCGCAGTGTACTCTGCACCTGAAAGGAAAGTGTTCCAAAGGGCCTAAGCTCACCCCTCCTCCATCCGGCATCCCTGTGGCCCGGCCCTGCAGCTCTGGGCTCTCCCCTCTGGCCTGCTCTCACCCAGGCTCCCATCGTGCTCTGTCATCCCGATGTGCAGTCTCCAGAAACCCCAGGCCTTTCATTTCTCTTCTCATCTTAGTCCTGGATAACCAGCTTCTTGCCTTCACTGAGCTTCCCTTTCTTAGCTCCCTGCTCCCTGCCTCACCATTTCCTCACTGATCCTTTGTTCTCCTGGGAGCCTTTCCTTACCCCCACGTTCCTGTTGGAGCCCAAAGAAACCTTGACCCACACTTTCCTGAACCATTCTGCATTTCATTTGGCTTATTGGCTTGAAGGATGAATATTTTCAATAATATTTATTCATCAAACACCTATACAGCTCTTACTGTACCTGTCTGCAATTTCTCTGAGTTACAGAAAGTCAGGAGTGGACAAGTTTGGACTTTGGTGTATCACAGAAATCTTAGGAGCTGCGTATACCTGTATTCTGAATCTGCTCTGCACCAGCCATGTCCCTTGGCAAGTTATACAACTTCACAAAACCCTAATTTGTGAAATGAAAACAATGGCACTGCTCGATAACATATACCTGTATAATAATAACATCACACTTTCTTGTTGTGTAGTAGCACTCAGGAAATACTAATTTTTAAAATTATTTTTGTGAGATTTCAGAGAGACAAAATGTCTAATATTTGTGGCAATTCATAGGCACTCAGTAAATGGTCTGTCTCTTCCTTTCTTCCCGGGCATTGCTTTTCACGCTGTGTTCAGTTACGTACAACTCTCTGTGACCCCCTGGACTGAAGCCCACCAGGCTCCTCTGTCCATGGGATTTCCCAGGCAAGAACACTGGAGTGGGCTGCCATGCCCTCCTCCAGGGGATCTTCCCGACCCAGGGATTGAAACTGTGTCTCCTGTATTGCAGGTGGATTCTTTGCCTGCTGAGCCCTGGGGGAAACCCTTTCATGCACTTTCAAACATTTAACTGTTGGTAATCGCTGCAGACTCCAGAGTCTCAGAGCTGTTACCAGGAGCCCTTGACTGCAGACATTCCCAGACCGGTAGGCCTGGAGAGAAATATTCAGGGACACAGAGGAAGCACTGGGTGGATATATGCCTGTGTTTTGGGGGAATGTGCCCTCTGCTTAAAGGGGAGAGAGGAGGGGGAGATGCTGTTGGCACCAGCTCCAGTCAGCCCCGAAGACATCACACGGGGCGAAACAGGACTGAGGAGATGCAGGGGCTCCTCCTCTCCTTCTTCCCATTCCTCCTCCTCTTCTTCTTCAAGGAGAACCTGAAAGAATGACCTGACCCATCATAGCAGTGCAGGGATGAACACCCCTCACCCTCATCCCCACCCCCACCACCAGTAGGTGAAGAACGCAGGATCTAAGCCCCTCTGGTAGACAAAAGGCCCTCTTGCCACCATGGTTCTTCCCTGGCGGCTCAGATAATAAAGAATCCGCCTGCAGTGCAGGAGACTGGGGTTTGATCCCTGGGTCGGGAAGATCCCCTGGAGAAGCAAATGGCAACCCACTCCAGTATTCTTGCCTGGCGAATCCCATGGACAGAGGAGCCATGCAGGCTACAGTCCATGGGGTTGCAAAGATTGGGGCATGATTGAGTGACCAACACTTTCACTTTCCATTTCTAAGCTGCTCTCATAAACTCAGAGGAAACCCTCCCGTGGTCCAAGAGAGGAGGATTCCAGAGGAGGAGTCTATAGAGTCTGGACTGAGGCAGGGCTGGAATCCTGCTTCATTTCTGCCTCCTCCAGGTCGCGAAGATGATCATTGCAACCCTGGTCTTCTTTGTGAGGCTGTAGAAACACCCTTGTCAAAGTGTTTCCTCTGCTTGTCACCCAAATCTAAGATGCAGACAAAAGTGTTCAAATTGGAAATCTATGAGGAGGGATGTGAGAGAGTCAGCTCCAGGCTCAGATACACGGCTGAGACCCTCAGTCTTGGTTGCCTGAGGCTGATTCATGCCTTCTCTGGCAGTGATTAAAGTAAAGGCTTGTTGTTTGACTGTGGTCTCAGCCCCACTGAGTTTGCCCCTTAGTAATTCTTCCCATGGTAGGTGTCTCTTATCAATGTATCCTCATGCAGAGATAAACTGTATTTGAATATTTTATTTTCTCCAATTACATATTGAAACATTCTATCTTTAGGCAAATCTCACAGAGGTACAGACTGCTGCCAATCAATGAAATCACATGGGTTCAGTGTTTCTGGAAGGGTAATCACGAATTGTATGTGTGAAATCACTGAGATGCCTATAACATGTCATTTCTGGGCACAATCCTGACCTACTGAATGACCACATGGTGGGGATTGGGCTTTGGGAATCTGCATTTTAAAACACATCCAGGGTCATTCTCCTGGGCTTCCCTGGTGGCTCAGATGGTGAAGAATCCATCTGCAATACAGAAGACCTGGGTTAGGAAGATCCCCTGAAGAAGGAAATGGCTACCTACTCCAGTATTCTTGCCTGGAGAATCCCATGGACAGAGGAGGCTGACGGACTACAGTCCATAGGGGTCTCTAAGAGCCAGACACCACTGAGCAACCACAAACACTTAAACTATAGTTTATTTGCTCTATGGAAGCTTATAGATACTCGTAAAGAACAAGCATGAAGCACGGACATTCAAATTAAAATCACAAATAAAATCTGTGTCGTAAGATTGTCAGGAGATGAAAGTGAGGAAATGTATGGAAAAAAGCCCAGGTCAGTGCAGAAGGCATGTTATTTGAATCTCTGCATGGATAGCATACATGCAAATCCTAAACATTTCCATAGATTTCCTTTCTCTCTTGCACATTCATTCTTTCTTTTCTTTTTTTTAAAAAATTATTTATTTAGCTGCCTCAGCTCTTAGTTGCATTATGGAGGGTCTTCCGTTGCAGCCCTCAGGCTTTCTGCTTGTGGCACGTGGGCTCAGTTGCCCCTTGGAATGTGGGATCTTAGTTCCCTGACTGGGGATCAAACCCGTGTCCCCTGTATTGCAAGGCAGATTTGTAACCACTGGGTCACCAAAGAAGTCTCCATTCATTCTTTCTTTACTTGAGTAAAGATTTGGAAAGAATCATCGTGACCTTACTTTATTATCACACTCACTCACGCTTACACACTGAGCTCTTTAGAAAGAGTGGGATCCTACCTAGGGTGTTAATGTGGCTCCAGTGTGGGCCCAGAGAAGTTGAGCTGGGCATTTCTAGCCTCAGCAGCTAACCCACAAGGGCAAATAAAGGGAGACAATAAAACCAAAGCAGATTGATCCATCTCCAGGCGGTACCATTAACTTGTGTCTTAATGCCTCACGCTCCCTACGTGGAACATAACCAAACAGCTTCCTTTAAAGGTAAATGAATTTTATATAATTTGGAGCTAATTCCATTTAATTCTGCCCACATGCACATGTGATAAGGGAATGTTAGGCTGGTCAATAAGCACAGGCTAAAAGGGGCATTCAGGAGGAGGCTGGTGTTTGATTTCCCAGTGGTCTGGCTCAGCTCTGAGAAGTCCAGATTACTGTGAGTGTGCTGGTTTCTTGGTTGTTTGCTTTCTGTTCTCCTGGCTCCTGAGTAAAGAGCGGTGAGAAAACGCTGAGATCCCATCTGTCACAATGAGGTCAGTTACAACAATAACAACTACTCCTTTTTATAAAAATCATTCTTCGCCTGACAAACTCCCTTTGGACCGCAGGGAATCAGGAAGAGTAAAAATAATAGAATCAATAACAACTTTGTTATCTAGTAACTTAAACAGCCCTTGCCCGCCCGGGACGGCAGAACAGGCTTTTCTTATCTTGGAAACAGGAAAACTTTCTGGATAGTAAATTATTTTTCACAGACTGTTTCTCACTGGCTTAGGTTGCTAGAGAAAGTGCCTAAGGTAAGAACCATGAGAGACCCAAACCACTTAGACACAATATTTTAAAATGTGGAAAGGAATTTGGGTCTTTACATCTAACATATATTATTACTCTTTAAAAAAATTCCATGTTTTTTTTTTTTTTAAAAGAATATTTCACTGCCTCTGGACTTAGTTGCATCCTGCTGGGTCTTTTTTTTTTTTTTTTTTAAGATTTATTTATTTTATTTTTTGTCTGTGCTGGGTCTTCAATGCTGCATGCTGGCCTTCTTTAGTTGTGGCGAGCAGGGGCTACTCTTCATTGCCGTTCGTGGGCTTCTCATTACGGTGGCTTCTGGTGTTGCAGAGCTGGGGCTCTAGAGTGTGTGGGCTTCAGTAGTTGTGGCTTGTGGGCTCAGTAGTTGTGATTCCAGGGCTCTAGGGCTCAGGCTCATTAGTTGTGGCAAACGGGCTTTGTTGCTCAGCAGCATGAGGGATCTTCCTGGACCAGGGATTGAACCCGTGTCCCTTGCATTGCAAGGCAGATTCTTAACTACTGGACCACCGGGGAAGTCCCTATTTCTTCTTTTTATCTGATAGAACATCAGCAGTTGTTCGATTATATGAACTTTGTAAACCTTAAATGTGAAATTCTCATTTAAGTATCCGGGTCCTCTGGTCAACTTGATTATCGTTCCTACGTCCATCCTTACCCTGCGTATGTGCCCTTCTGAGGGCTTGCCTGGTTCACACCCGAGTCTTCAGAGTCAGGAAGTGCTCTCTGTGCTGAAAGATCTAAAATAAAACAGCAGGGAGTGGGTCTGGTTTGATTTGGGTGTTCCTTGTTTATTTCTTTGCATGTAAATATTTGTGACTCTGCTTAAGAGTCAAGTAATATATCTTGGTTTGAAGAGAGCCATCTCTCCTACAATGCAGGCATTCATATCAGCAACTAACTCATGATAACAAAGGCACAGAGATTCCCCTGGCTTCATTCATTCGGATAATTGAAGGGAGCATAGAAGCTGAGAGGCTTAAATGATCACGTTAGTCTGTTTTTACTGCTCCGACCCACACCCAAGTTGTCGCTTGGATGCCAGGCTTTCAGAATTTCAACCAGTTCACATTTCATTGTCATTGTAACACCTTACATAGCGTGTCCTTAAAGTCTGAACACAAGCAAATGTACATGACATTTTGTATTCCATGCATACAAAACATTTTTATCTCTGCATCCCAGATTTTATGGACTAGCTTGTATATATATGTAAACTGACCTAATTTTTATTGTTTTTTTTTTTTGAGAGGGAAAAAGGCACACACACATGAACCTAAAATTCAACTTAGGGGAAGAAAATCTTTTTCTCTTTTTACTAATGCTGTATGTAAAACATAATCAGTCAGTGTTGTCTGCTTCATTTACAAAGCAATTTATTAGACACTGCCAACATGGTCACAATCAAACCTTGAAGCCTCTGAAAGTTGGAGTCAGAGATTGCCATGAACCCAGATAAACAGCAGTGTTTTCTTACCTTCCCAGCAAATTGTGACAGATGATAACAAAAAAGCAAACACAGTCTCTAGCCCCTAACCTGGTGTTATCTGTCTCCTGGCCTGTAATTACACAGAATTTGGAGTTTTCTCAAGAGAGTGGAGTGACACTATTTACCTTTATTTATTTATATGACCAGTAGCCAAACTTAAATAAAATAACTAGAGAAGTTCAGTAAGGAGAAGTACTTCCTGGGAAACGTTCAAACTTCCCCCTTTCTCCTGCTGGTTCCTTATGAACCTTTCCCCTTCAAGCCCCAGGGCCATTTTTAAAGAGAATACTGATCTTAGTCCATCTACTCTTTTTTTTTTTTTTTTTAAAGTTTTATTAGTTACTACTTCTCTCTCTCTCCCCTGCACAATAATTGATTAGCACTCCCCCCCGCCTTTATCTTTCTTTTCAAAAATTGAAGTGTAGTTGATTTACAACGTTGTACCAATCTCTGTTGTAAAGTGACTCAGTTATACACATATATACATTTTTTAAAAATTGTTTTATTGTTATTTATTTATTTATTTTTGGCTGTACTGGGTCTTCTTTGCTGTGCGTGGGCTCTCTCTAGTTGCGGCGAGCGGGGGCTACTCTTCACTGCGGTGTGCATGGGCTTGTCTAGGGCATGCAGCTTCAGCAGTTGTGGCTCCCGGTCTCTAGACCACAGGCTCAATAGTTGAGATCCAAGAGCTTAGTTGCTCTGTGTCATGTGGGATCTTTCCGGACCAGGGATTGAACCCAAGTGCCCTGCTTGGCAGGCAGATTCTTAACCTCCAGACCACCAAGGATGCCCTCCATCTATTCTTTATAAAATTCCAGGACCTGGGTTCTGCTTACTGCCTGATAGGAGGAGAGGGAGGAACTGGAGATAGTTTATATATTTCAGCTGAAAAAGTAAGTTAACAGAGTTGAGTGATGTTTCCACCAGTTTTTCTTTTTCCCAGTACATTAGGTAAAGGGTGGTGGAATGATTTTGAAAAGAAGTAGGTAGGCACATGACCAGATCGGCTTCATCTAATTCAAGCTCGCTTTTCTCAAAATAGGTACTTGAAAAGACTCGGTTTTGTTCAGCTCTTAAGAAAATAACTAATTAGGGAAATAGAAGCACTGAGCACCTTAGCACCAAATTTTGCACACAGCCTTCACATCTGTCAGGTTATTGTTTCCCAGATTCATCTCCTTTCTCTCACCTTCTTCACCCATGAGGGGCCCTGAAGCACTTCTGTTTATACCAAGGGGTCCTTGTAGTTCTTCCTCATTTGGTGCCTGGACGGGAAACATTGTATTACCATCAGTAAGCAAAGACACTGAAGCCATAGTTCTGGTTTTGTTGTTTCACTCAAGTAGCTCTTTGAGGTTGTATTAAATGCCACCAATCATTTCTCTAGAAAAAGGCACAAGTGTGTAAGCACACAAAATTCTGCATGAGATTTCCTGAAATTCATAACTCCCTGCCTATCCAGACCTGTCCACTGCCATCCTTCACAAGGCAAGGTTGTGAAGTCCATGCCCAACTTGTGCTTTTTGTGCCCACTCGTGGAATTTGGGTTGTTGGTACAGTGCACTAGCTGAAACTTTGCAAATGTTGAAAGTGAAAGTGAAAGTCGCTCAGTCGTGTCCGACTCTTTGCCACCCCATGGACTTATACAGTCCATGGAATTCTCCAGGCCAGAATACTGGAGTGGGTAGCCTTGCTGCCTTGTAAATATTCACAATGATTACGTTTATTTATTTGACTGAATACTCATGCTATGTACAGAGGACTTATACATTAGATAATTACTGCTCAACTTTCCGGCTGTAGTTACCTGTTCCATGGAGATAATAAATGTGATGAGATCAAATGGTGAAGTTTGGAGGAGGTGAATTTACAATTCTAAGATTGATTAGGGATTCATAGACTTACACATACATCGAGCTGTGATTTTGATCTGTTGTCCTAAATGGTAGTTGGGTTTAATAAGATTGTTCTCCCCTTGACAAAACAAAACAAAACAAAACAAAAAAGAAAAAGGGACTTCCCTGGCAGTCCAGTGGTTAAGACTTTCTGTTTTTACTGCCCAGGGCACAGGTTTGGTCCCTGGTCAGGGAACTAAGAACCCATATGCTGCATGGTGCAGCCAAAAAAGCAAAAAAACAAACAAAAAGATTACCCTCCCCTCCCCCTTTCAGGATACTCTTGTGTGAGTGTCACTTCAGTACCAGGCACTGTGGCAGGCTGTGGGGATAGGGCAGAATAGGACATGAGTCCCACCCTGGGATCCAGTCTTAGATTCCAGCAGTGGGAAGGAAGTGAGCTCATAAACACACACAGTAAAGAACTGCAGGTGCCCTGAGGCTGTGGCTCTGCAACCTCTTGCTGGAAGCTGGTGATCACACTGCTCACAGAAAGAGACACTCAGCTTTCATGTGGGGCCCTGTGTTCAGTTTTTCCCTGAAAGCATGTAGGGTATCCTCTGGGCCCATCATCGACTAGCCATTTGACTTTGGACTTTCAGCTGACTAGGGTTCAAATTTCTCATCTACCAGGTGGCAGCTTGGCCGGTGGTTGAAGGCATGGACTCTGGCCTGGTTTGCATCCCAGGATAACTATTCGTTAGTCGTGTGACCTTGGGGAAGTGTCTTACCCTCTCTGCTTCAGTTTCTCCTTCTGTAAAATGGGAATAATGATAGTACCTACCACAGAGTTGTGTCCCATGAGTGAATGATAAATACCTGAGAAACATTCCAAAAAGAACACACACATAGAGTGTCTAGCTCTTCACTCATTCACAGTCAACAAATATTTATGAATTGCCTACCCTGTACTAAGGGCTTTCCTGGTGGCTCAGTCGTAAAGTCTCCTGCCAGTGCAGGAGACCTGGGTTCAATCCCTGGGCCAAGATGATCCCCTGGAGAAGGGAATAGCTACCCACTCCAGTATTCTTGCCTGGAGAATCCCATGGACGAAGGAGCCTAGTGGGCTAGAGTCCATGGGGTCGTAGAGAGTCAGACATAACTGAATGACTGTTTGTTTTTCCCCTAATGCCATGGGCACTGCCTTAGCAAAGACTGGGTCTCACTAGGCTGTTGTGACTGGTGTCCACTGAGGCTCTCTGCTTCTTGCTTCTTCACACCCAGCATGTGTACATTACCAGTAGAATTATTTTTCTTACACTATGTATTTTATAATTTCTCAGTCTAAAAGCTATTTTCTCTCCTGCCCATAAAACCAATTCCTTAGCAACACGTGGTGAGTGCTGACACTCTTGAGTTGTGAGAGAAACTCCTGTTGGTTTAAGCTACCCAGTCTGTAATAATTTGTGATAGTGGCCCTAGGAAATGAAAAGAGACAAATCTCATCTTTTTACCCATGAAATGATAATAATAACAATAATAATAATACCTCATGGGGTTGTTGTGAGGGTTAAAAGAGAAATTGTTGATGGAGGCACACAGATAAAATTTGCAGGCTCTTCCTATTTTTGTTCATTTTTGAGCAATTGTTTTTTTTAAGATCAGATGATTTATCTCACTACTCTTCCCTATTTCACTCTATAGCTCCTAAGATGGGGGGAAAAACCTCCCAGCATAGAGGTGGGCATACCTGGTGGCTAGGTGAATTTGGGGCCTCAAGTAAGATATTCTTGAACCTCTACAGCCTGGAAAATTTCAGTTCACTTCAAGGAGGATGAATAAGTTCTTACGATGGATGTGCAAACTGGCTGTCCAGGTGTCGGTCAT
The DNA here is from genome assembly GCF_910594005.1 of Cervus elaphus. Classification (NCBI taxonomy): domain Eukaryota; kingdom Metazoa; phylum Chordata; class Mammalia; order Artiodactyla; family Cervidae; genus Cervus; species Cervus elaphus. The sequence goes on from NC_057844.1 coordinate 32,377,312, forward strand.
TTTTGTAACAAAGTGGCCTCACCTCTGTCATGCAGGTGTGTCCTCAAGTGGGCCTTGGAGCCATTCCTAATGTATTTTCTCATACTTGGCAGAGATGTTCAAAGAACCTTAGTTTTTAGACCTAGAAGTGCTAAAAAATGATACCCAGAAAATTTAATGAATTCACTAAGGCTATAGAGCTATCTCAGGAAATTACGTTTGGATGTATTAAATGTACCTATTATATATTTACTGTATGCAGAAGGTTTTTTTAAATTCCTTTTCCTAAAGCTTCAGTTCAGTTCAGGCACTCAGTTGTGTCCAACTCTTTGCGACCCCGTGGACTGCAGCACGCCAGGCCTCCCTGTCCATCACCAACTCCCGGAGTTTACACAAACTCATGTCCATTGAGTTGGTGATGCCATCCAACCATCTCATCCTCTGTCGTCCCCTTCTCCTCCTGCCTTCAATCTTTCCCAGCATCAGGGTCTTTTCAGATGAGTCAGTTCTTTGCATCAGGTGGCCAAAATATTGGAGTTTCAGCTTCAGTATCAGTCCTTCCAGTGAATATTCAGGACTGATCTCCTTTAGGATGAACTGATTGGATCTCCTTGCAGTCCAAGGGACTCTCAAGAGTCTTCTCCAACACCATTTTATGATTCTGAAATTGCCACACTTTTTTTAGGTTCTTTGACTCAGTTTGATTTCAGTTCTTACCAACTGTTCCTTAAGTTAGGACCCTACTATCCTGTGTATTTGATAAAAATACTGTGCCGCTCAGCCTGTGTGCTGAGCACTGAGGGCGAACCCTCAGGTTGGGCTCTAGAAGGACGGTCACCTAAGTCAGGTACGGGTCCTGAGACTGAGCGGGGATGGCTGAGGACATGCAGGAGCCAGTTCCACGTGTCACCTCACCCTGCAGGAGAGGGAGAGGAAAGAGCAGGGATGGAATTCTCTCATATGACTATCACTGCACCGTGACCCTGATGCACTGCCCTCGTGGATGGAGGGAGGACCAGTGCGGGCTACTTTAGACGGAATGTTTTTCTCCTCCCCAAATTCCTGTGGTGAAATCCCAAACCTCAATGTGAAGGTGTTTGGAGGAGGGGCCCTTTGAAGGTGCTTAGGTCAGGAGGATGGGGCTCTCCTGTATAAGAGAGACCTCAGAGAGCTCCTTGGTCCTCCGCCACGTGGACGCAGAGAGTGGAAGGCTGTGAACCAGGGAGCAGGCTCTCATCAGACATCGAATCTGCTGGTGCCTTGACCTTGGACTTCCCCGCCTCCAAAACTATGAGAAATGGATTTCTGTTATTTGTAAGCCGCTCTGTCTGTCGTGTTCTGTGGTAGCCCCCTGAATGGCCAAGACTCAGGGCGAAGCCGTATCAGTGCGCCCTGGCTCAGCGCTTCTGTCTGGTCCAGGGCATGCCGGATTCCTGCGGATGGAGCTGAGACCGTGGGCACCATCAGATCCGGACCCCCAGATGTTAACGCCGTGACTTGGATGTTCCCTCTCTTCACTGAGAGGCAGGCAGCAAGTGCACAGGAAATGTCTACTGGTTCTCCTGCTCACCCTCCCTCCCAGCTTCCCAGGCTTTCTTCTCTTATATTCCTAACTTTGGGGTCACTATTATGCTAAATCCTGATGATTTAAAGACAGACTAGCCATAGCCACTGCTACCGGTTGTTTTATTGATTTGGAAAATTCTAGCAAAAGAGATTCCTAACTAATTATTTCCTTCCTCACCCATTTTTTTGTGTGTTTGTTTTGTTTTGTTTTTTCTGAGCAAGTGCTTGGCTCAGAGGCCTGAAAGGAAGGAGAAAACGAGTTCAGGAATGGATTGTGTTGGAAGGTCCAGGGTTTAAGGTGGGTGGGAGGGTGGCCGGGGAAAGAGGCCGGGGGCACAGCTTTTCCAGGGATTGATTTTTAACCACCCCCTACCCCCATCAGTATCCTCCACAGAGCTGGTTAATTATCAATTTTCATGAGAAACCAAAGCTGCCTAACTCTTTAAATGCATTTGAATACAAAGCAGGCTATACGTGATATGCCTTCAGTTCGTTGTATTTTGTGGAATTGAATGACTTGTCCATTAGAATAGTCACTACAGCAAATATACAGGTGTTTTACCTTTACTGCCTTTTTTTTTTTTTTTAAATTTTCTCATCCATCTACTTGCTGCTGCTGCTGCTAAGTCGCTTCAGTCAAATCCGACTCTGTGTGACCCCATAGATGGCAGCCCACCAGGCTCCCCCATCCCTGGAATTCTTCAGGCAAGAACACTGGAGTGGGCTGCCATTTCTTTCTCCAATGCATGAAAGTGAAAAGTGAAAGTGAAGTCGCTCAGTTGTGTCCGACTTTTAGTGACCCCATGGACTGCAGCCTGCCAGGCTCCTCCGTCCATGGGATTCTCCAGGCAAGAGTACTGGAGTGGGTTGCCATTGCCTTCTCCACCATCTACTTGATGGAGCTTTAAACTTTTTTTTTTTTTTTTATAATTTCTTAAGCTTTTTAAAAAATTTTATTTATTTTTTAATTGAAGGATAATTGCTTTACAAAATTTTGTTGTTTTCTGTACCTTTGCCATCTCTTTTGGCTGTGTTTCTCTTCCCTCTCCTTTTCACCTGCCTTCTTTAAAACTGATAAAAATTTCTATAATTCCCATTTCCCTTGTGTATGTGACTGAAACTATATGTTAAATAACTGTTCTTTTAGTAGTTGCCTTAAGTTTTTTAACATCCATTATGATCAGAAGTTTTCTTTTTTTAATGAACAAGGATTGTTTTTATTTAATTAGCTTATTTATTTGGCTGTATCAGGTTTTTGTTGAGGTACATGGGATCTATCATTGCGTCTCTTGAGCTTAGCTGCCTCGAGGCATATGGAATCTTACTTAGTTCCCCAACCAGGAATTAAACCTCCTGAATTGGAAGGTGAATTCTTAACCACTGGACCATCAGAGAATCTTCCCCAAATTTTCCAACAGAGTCTAAAGTTATCTGAGACTGCTGTCTACCTCAGAACAAGACCGGGACAAAATTGCAGTTTAATTACCCAAGGAACCATCCCTTGTATTCCTTGTTTTATTTAAGGACTTTATATCATGTTTCTAAAATCCCAGAGTTAGGTCTCTGGGTGGTTAACAAATGTTTAATTGACTACACCAACTTATTTTATTCATTTCCTGTCTCACTTTCTTGCATTTCCATCCTTCCTTCTGAAGTTACTTTCCTTCTTCAGATGATATTCTTTTAAAGAGTATGGGATAGGGTAGGGCTTCCCCAGTGGCTCAGATGGTAAAGAATCTACTCTCAATGTCGAAGATCCCCTGGAGGAGGAAATGGCAACCCACTCCAGTATTCTTGCCTGGAGAATCCCATGGACAGAGAAGCCTGGTGGGCGCCAGTCCATGGGGCCACAAAGAGTCAGACATGACTGAGCGAGTAACACTTACACTTATGGGATAGGTAAATACCTTTTGCATATTTAAAATGTTTTGATTTTACCGTCTCCAAAACATTGTAGTTACACTGGATCTTCTCTGCTTGTCTGTCTGAGCCCATTCTTCACCCTTCTTCATTCTGCTCTGTGCTCTGGGAAGTTGACTTTTTATTTTTTGGGCTGTGGCCAGGTAGCATGTGGGATCCTAGTTCCCTGACCAGCAATTGAACCCACGCCTCCTGCATTGGAAGCTCAGAGTCTTAGCCAGTGGACTGCCAAGGCTGTCTTTATGTATTGCACTGACACGCTCTTTTACTCTCCTGTTGGCAGTTGGGTTTAGTTAATAAAAGGCTCTTGGAGGAGATCAGACTTGGGGTCTAGACTAGAAGGTATAGACTCACTTCTCTCTGTTCCTCGACTCCCAGTATGACAGTAAATTCTGGAAACAACAGAAGAGATCCAAAGGGCAGCTCTGAAAGGTGGAAAGAAGCAGGTGGACAGGTTGGGTACCCCAGGACAGGAGGAACAACATGATGACATGGGTTCTGACAGCCACTCAACCGACAGAGATATATGACTCGAGGCTGATGCTTCCTGACCCCCAGTCTAGCAACAGAAGACAGCTGAGGTAGGCTCCTGGATCAGACAGATGACCCACAGACAATACCAGGTGAACCCACCAGCATTGGCAAATGAGATAGGTAAATCCAGAAATTCACTGACAAAAAGTTACCAAGGACATTCTCTTCTCTGCCTGGCCAGAAGGCCCCTCTGCCACTGAGAGACAGCAAGAAGCAGGATGGCACTGACCGAGGGGATCCTACCACAAGTGGGCAACTTGGAAGCCTTGTTGTTCCTATGGGCCTGAGATGCCCATGTCCCACCCCCTGGCCCCCGAGGGGTACAGGTGGCCTGGCCTCCAGAAGCTCTTTCCGCCCCGTTAAACAATGCATGCAGAGATGAGCAGAAGCTCCAGGTACACCAGGTGAGCCAAGCTGACCAAGATAACACCACAAGGGCTCTAAAGGTTTATCTGTCTTTAGACCCAGGGGCCCCCAAACTAGACAAGAGTCTGTGTGCTAAATCTAAACCAGGTGACTGCTTGCTGAAATAAGAGATTTAAATAGGACTCAGAGCCTTCTAACATAATAATCAAATATCAAGGATATAAGTAAACAAAATCACCTATCACTAAGAGCCAGGAAAATCACAACTTGAATGATAAGAGACCATCAGCTGGTACCAACACCATGATGAATCAGATATTGGAATTATCTGGCAAGAATTTTGAAACAGTCATCATAAAAATATTCAACAAGTAATTATAGGTTCTATTGAAATGAATGAAAAAAAAAATCTTAGCAAAAAAGTAATTAACAGAAAAGAACCAAATGGAAATGATAGAACTGAAAAGCAAAGTAATCACAGTAGAACTCTCACTACCTTAGCTCAACAGTAGAGTAGAAATGACAGGATAGAATCAATGAACTTAAGGACAGATCAATAGAATCTGCACAGTCTGAGAAACAGAAAATAGCCTGGAAAAAAAAAAGAGCAGACCTCAAGGATGTGTGAAACAGTAATAAAAGATCCAGCATTTGTTTCATGGGACTCCTAGAAGGAAAGATGTAAAAGAGGGGCTGGAAAAGTGTTTGAAGAAATAATGGCTAAAAATTTCATTTAGTAAAATACATAAACCTACAAATTCAAGAAGATGAGCAAACCCCTAGTAGGATAAACCTAAAGAAGTCCACACCAAGACATATAATCAAACTTCTGAAAACTATGACAAAGAAATACCTTGAAAACAGCCAAGAGAAAAGACACATCATCTGTAGGAAAACACCAGTTTGAAAGACAACAGAGTTTTCATCTGAAACCCTGGAGGCCTGGAGGAAGCGGCACAACATTTTAAAAATACTGGAAGCAGAAGACTTAATTATGAATACTGTATCTGGTGAAACCATCCTTCAGAAGTGAAGCAGAAATAAAAGACCGCTGCACATGAAGGAAGACTGAAAAAACTTGCTGCTAGCAGGCTACCCTAAAAGAATTGTTAAAGGAAACTAAGTTAAACCAGAGATGAAGGATAAAAGAAGGAATCTTGGTGTGCTGGGAAGGAAGAGCAACAGAAAAAGCAGAAAGATAGGTACAGACAACAGACTATTCTTCTTATGAGTTTTATGAATTATATTTGGTGATTGAAAGAAAAATATAACAATATCTGGTACTCAAGACAATGATGTTTAAAGGTGGGTTGCAGTTGTTCAGTTGCTAAGTTGTGTCCCACTATTTGCGACCTCATGGACTGCAGCTCATCAGGCTTCTCCGTCCATGGGATTTCCCAGGCAAGAATACAGGATCTTTTCTTCTTCACCAGGGGATCTTCCCACCTCAGGGATTGAACCGGTGTCTCCTGCTTGGCAGGTGTATTTTTTTTTTTTTTTTACTACTGAGCCACCTGGGAAGCCCATAAGCAACATATAACTAAGCTTTTCTTTCTGCCTTCCCCCAGGTGACCATCCTCATCTTTTACTTCATGCTTTAGTTGCTCAGTCGTGTCCGACTCTTTGTGAGTGTAGCCCAACAGGCTCCTTTGTCCGTGGGGATTCTCCAGGCAAGAATACTGGAGTGGGTTGCCGTGGCCTCCTCCAGGGGATCCTCCCAACCCAGGGATCGAATCTGCATCTTCTGCATTGCGGGCAGATTCTGTACCGACTGAGCCACCAGGGAAGCCCATCTTTTACCTTACCCTCTTTATTTTTTAACTTCCATATTTTATTTTGTTATTTGCTTTTTGTTTTTGCTGATTGATCCAGTTAGTCTTTATTCTCTTCTCTCCCTCATGTTAATTTGGAATTTTTATTGTGCTTTCCCATTCAGCATTCCTATTCCTAATCACTGTCCTACTGCTGAAGTCTTACCCAAGACGATATTACTTCCTTTAGTTTCTTTCCTCCGTACTCTCCTTAGCTTCCATTAGAAGACAATTTTAGTGTTACTACTTTTTTTACATATGCCTTCCGCCAATTCCCAATTCCTGGATATTGCTGAGACAAACATTACTTTTTGCCCTAGACTATTACTAGGCTTCCTTTGCAGTATGTCTCATATTTCAAGGTTCCTTAGTGTTCATAGTACACCTTCCCAGTCAATTATTATCCAGTTAGATTAACAACCTGTATTGCAAAGTTCTTTGCCTATCATCGACTCCTTTCCTGTTTCCTTCCTCTATCAGTTTTTTTTTTCATCTCCTTCTCATCTGCATTCTTCCTCCTCCCTCTTCTTGACAGAGTGCTTTCTGGAACCTTTTCCTCAGGTTATGTGAAGGATGGTATCGGAATCCTTGCATTGCAGAAAACATCTTTCTTTCACCATAGCAAGTAGATAATATCTTGACATATGATACATCTTAGTCTTTTCGCTTAGCAATTTGTCCACATTAATCCTCCCACTGACTTCTGCAGCTGTACTGAGGTCCAGTGCTGGTTGATTTTTTTCTTCTACTGTAGATAACTTGTTCTTTTGGTCTAGAAGCATGCAAAATTTATCTTTAACTTTGGCATTTTAAATTTTACAAGGATATGCCTAGGTATGTGCCCTTTCTTAAGCCTGCATAAATAACTCTGCAAATAACAAACACTTCTCTGGTAATTATTTTTCCCACCTGTTACATTTTTGTTGTTGTTGTTCTAGTGTTCATGTTACTTGTATATTGAATCTTTAGGACCTATCTTCCAAATAACTTTTGTTTTCTTTTGCATATTCCTTCTCTTTGCATGTCTGTCCTAGTTTTTGAAATGATTTCTTCCATGTGGTGTTTAACACCATGATTTTGTAATCTCATGAGTGGCAATTCTGTCCTTCAATTTGCCTATTGAAGTTTTAAGTTTGGGAAGAATTTTATCTTTAAATTTCAGGAGTTAGTTGGTTTAATGCTTTCACTGAATCTTCTTAAATGCTAACTAAGGTAATGTTAGTTACTCTAACTAGTAACCTCTCAAATCTTGGCCTGTAACAGACAGAAGGTTTTGTTTCCTGCAGTCATTCAGGTACCTGTACTGAAACTCTGACATCTTCACTAGTTTAGTCGCTGTCGTGTCCGACTCTTGGCAACCCCATGGACTATAACCCGCCGGGCTCCTCTGTCCATGGGAATCTCCAGGCAAGAGTACTGGAGTGGGTCGCCATTTCCTTCTCCAGAGGATCTTCCCGACCCAGGGATTGAACCCAGGTCTCCTGCATTGCAGGCAGATTCTTTACCAACTGAGCTATGGGGGAATATTTGGTTTAAAAAGATAGAGACATTGTGAGAAGGGCATCTGAAAGCAGGTGGGAGAGTTTTTAGGCTCGGTTGTTATTGGAAGAGGAGCAGAAGTGATAGCCGTGTACCCCAGCAAATGGAGATAAATCCAGAAATCCTTGCCTGGCTCTTCTACCTTCAAATAGCAGCTGAGGGTCCAGGTTCCCAGCTCACCTGGCGGTGGCCAGAATCTTGCTTCTGCTAGTTATTTCCTGAGATTTTTTCCTCGCCCTCTTCCTGTGCTGTGTTCTCCCTCTGGGGAGCACCATGTGCATGATAGTTAAGAGCTTGTCCCTGGAAATGAGATCAGATCCAAGTTCAGTTCAGTTCAGTTGTTCAGTTGTGTCCGACTCTTTGCGACCCCATGGACTCTAGCACGCCAGGCTTCCCTGTCCTTCATCAACTCCCAGAGCTTACTCAAACTCATGTCCATCCAGTCGGTGATTCCATCCAACCATCTCATCCTCTGTCGTCTCCTTCTCCTCCCGCCTTCAATCTTTCCCAGCATCAGAGTCTTTTCAAATGAGTCAGCTCTTCCCATTAGGTGGCCAAAGTATTCGAGTTTCAGCTTCAGCATCAGTCCTTCCAATGAATATTCAGGACTGATTTCCTTTAGGATTGACTGGTTGGATCTCCTTCCAGGCCAAGGGACTCTCAAGAGTCTTCTCCAACACCACAGTTCAAAAGCATCAATTCTTTGGTGCTCAGCTTTCTTTAGAGTCCAACTCTCACATCCATACATGACTACTGGAAAAACCATAGCTTTGACTAGACGGATCTTTGTAGGCAAAGTAATGTCTCTGCTGTTTAATATGCTGTCTAGGTTGATCATAGCTTTTCTTCCAAGGAGCAAACGTCTTTTGATTTCATGGCTGCACTCACCATCTGCAGTGATTTTGGAGCCCCCAAAAACAAAGTCTGTGTTTCCATTGTTTCCCCATCTATTTGCCATGAAGTGATGGGACCAGATGCCATGATCTTAGTTTTCCGAATGTTGAGTTTTAAGCCAACTTTTTCACTCTCCTCTTTCACCTTCATTAAGAGGCTCTTTAGTTCTTCACTTTCTGCCATAAGGTTGGTATCATCTGCATATCTGAGGTTATTGATATTTCTCCCGGCAATCTTGATTCCAGCTTCCTCCAGCCCAGCGTTTCTGATGATATACTCTGCATCTAAGTTAAATAAGCAGGGTGACAATATATAGTCTTTACATACTCCTTTCCCTATTTGGAACCAGTCAGTTGTTCCGTGTCCAGTTCTAACTGTTGCTTCTTGACCTGCATACAGATTTCTCAGGAGGCAGGTCAGGTGGTATGATATTTCCATCTCTTGAAGAATTTTCCACAGTTTGTTGTGATCCAGTCAGTCAAAGGCTTTGACGTTGTCAATAAAGCAGAAGTAGATGTTTTTCTGGAACTCTCTTGCTTTTTCAGTGATCTGATGGATGTTGGCAATTTGATCTCTGGTTCCTCTGCCTTTTCTAAAACCAACTTGAACATCTGGAATTTCATAGTTCACATACTGTTGAAGCCTGGCTTGGAGAATTTTGAGCAGTACTTTGCTAGCCTGTGAGATGAGTGCAATTGTGTGGTGGTTTGAACATTCTTTGGCATTGCCTTTGTATGGGATTGGAATGAAAACAGGTCTTTTTCAGTCCTGTGGCCACTGCTGAGTTTTCCACATTTGAGTGCAGTACTTTAACAGCATCATCTTTTAGGATTTGAAATAGCTCAACTGGAATTCCATCACCTCCACTAGCTTTGTTTATAGTGATGCTTCCTAAGGTCTACTTGACTTTATACTCCAGGATGTCTGGCTCTAGGTGAGTGTTCATATCATCGTGGTTATCTGGATCATGAAAATATTTTTTGTATAGTTCTTCTGTATATTGTTGCTACGTCTTCTTAATATCTTCTGCTTCTGTTAGGTCCATATCATTTCTGTCCTTTATTGTGCCTATCTTTGCATGAAATGTTCCCTTGGTATCTCTAATTTTCTTGAAGAGATTTTTAGTCTTTCCCATTCTCTTGTTTTCCTCTATTTTTTGCACTGATCACTGAGGATGGCTTTATTATCTCTCCTTGCTATTCTTTGGAACTCTGCATTCAAATGGGTATATCTTTCCTTTTCTCCTTTGCCTTTAGCTTCTCTTATTTTCTCAGTTATTTGTAAGGCCTCCTCAGACAATCTTTTTGCCTTTTTGCATTTCTTTTTCTTGGGGATAGTCTTGACTGCCTCCTGTACAATGTCACGAATCTCCGTCCATAGTTCTTCAGATACTCTGTCTATCAGATGTAATCCCTTGAATCTATTTTATCACTTCCACTGTATAATCATAAGGGATTTGATTTAGGTCATACCTGAATCATCTAGTGGTTCTCCCTACTTTCTTCAATTTAAGTTTGAATTTGGCAATAAGGAGTTCATGATCTGAGCCACAGTCAGCTCCCAGTCTTGTTTTTGCTGACTGTATAGAGGTTCATGGTCCACTGGAGAAGGGAATGGCAAAACACTTCAGTATTCTTGCCTTGAGAACCCCACGAACAGTATGAAAAGGCAAAAAGGTAGGACACTGAAAGATGAACTCCCCAGGTCGGTAGGTGCCCAATATGCTACTGGAGAAGAGTGGAGAAATAATTCCAGAAAGAATGGAGAGATGGAGTCAAAGCAAAAACAAGACGCAGTTGTGGATGTGACTGGTGATTGAACTAAAGTCTGATGCTGTAAAGAGCAATATTGCATAGGAACCTTGGGTCCATGAATCAACGCAAATTGGAACTGGTCAGATCCAAGTGCTGCAGTACTAACTGCTTTGGATCTTTGCACTGGCCGCTTTGAACGGGCCAACTCTGTAAGCTTATTTCAAACTTCAGCTCCCAAATGAGGTAAGAACATAGTGACTGCCTTGCAGGGTTTCTCTGAGGAGTAAATGAAGCTATCAGTCACCATCCTTTAGCACAATGTAACCTGAACAGACTCTCCAGACACACTTGCTACTGTGAGTCTGAGCGGTTCCAGCACTTCAGGCTTTGAGCTATAAGTTTTTTTCCTGCAGACAAGTCCCAACCCAAGTCTCCAGCCCCAGCCATTCTCCTGAGCTACATTTTCCTTTCCAGCCAGACAGTACAACCTGGAATATTCTGTCAGAGTGCAGGGTCCTTCACGGAGCAGCTCAAACTCACCTTCTTAGTTTTGGTTCCCATATTGCTCTGCTGTGAATACGCTCTTGTTGACTTGGACAATTTTTTTTTTTTTTTTCATTCACTGTTTCCCCTCTCTTCCTTCTACCTGGAACATTCTCTTGGCTATTTCCACTGACCAAAGATTTAATGCATTAGGAATGTGCTCAGATGCCATTTTCCTCAGATCTTCCCCAGTGAAGAACTCCCACATCTCTGACTTTTTGTAGAAGTTTTCATTTTCTTGTCACTCGTGGTGCCACTCATGACGATAACCTCTACGTCAGGATGCTCTCAGCTGCAAGTGACAAAACCATGTGTAGGCTCAGAAGGAGGAAGGCACAGGAAGAGGACAGAGAGAGAATCTCAGGAAATAGCTCGGGAACCTGGAATATGGAGGAAACCTCAGGCACAACTGGATCCAAAGCCTCGGGCTAGTTATCAGGGCTCTCAGCTGCTACATCTGACTTCACTTCATTTATTTCTTCAAAATCACTTTATTTGCTTATTTTTGGCTGGACTGGGTCTTTGTTGCTGTATGGGCCTTTCTCTAGTTCCAGTGAGCGGGGGCTACTCTCTAGTCGACGACACACAAGCTTCTCATTATGGAGGCTTCTTCTGTTGCCGAGCACCAGTGTCTAGGGTGTGTGGGCTCAGAGCACAGTCTCGGTCAGTAGTCGCGGCCCAAGGGGTTAGTTGCTCCTCGCTGTGTGGGGTCTTCGCCGGGCCAGGGATGTAACCCATGGATTCTTCACCACTGAGCCACCAGGGAAGCCCTAACTGCACTTTTTTTGTGAATTGGCTCAATTCTCACTTACCGCAAACTGGTTTCCTCTGTGAAGGGAACATGGAAGAATGAAAAAATTTTGGACCAATAAGTTCTATCTTGGTGGATAACATACATGCAAAGAACCCAAGGCAAATTGTAAACTCCACTAAAGGCAATAGTTGGAAACGGTTTTTACTTAAGTTACTTGTAAATAGAAACATTGACTTATTTGTCTTTCACTTTGAACTAAAGTTTCCTTTTTACTAGGAACTAGCAAGTGAACTCGGAGAAGACAATGGCAACCCACTCCAGTACTCTTGCCTGGAAAATCCCATGGATGGAGGAGCCTGGTAGGTTGTAGTCCATGGGATCACTAAGAGTCGGACTTGACTGAGCGACTTCCCTTTCACTTTTCACTTTCATGCATTGGAGAAGGAAATGGCAACCCACTCCACTGTTCCTGCCTGGAGAATCCCAGGGACAGGGGAGCCTGGTGGGCTGCCGTCTATGGGGCCGCACAGAGTCGGACATGACTGAAGCGACTTAGCAGCAGCAGCAAGAAATGAACTTGGGCTTCCCTAGTGGCTCAGACGGTAAAGAATCCTCTTGAAATGCAGGAGACCTGGGTTCGATCCCTGGGTTGGGAATACCTTCCGGAGGAGGGTGTGGCGACCCCTCCAGTATTCTTGCCTGGAGAATCCCCATGGACAGAGGGATCGCAAAGCACAGGAAGTGAACTGGGAAGCGGAATTGGAGGAAACCATCAGAGCACTAATTATTGTGTTTGTGGTGCAGTGAGGGTGATTAGGTTGAGATGAGGCCATGAAGGTAGACCCCCCATGTTGAAACTAGTGTCCTTATGCGAAGACAAGAGACCAGCACGCTCTCTCTGCTGTGTGAGGACACAGCAAAAAGCTGGCCATCGCCAAGAGGAGGGCCCTTGCCAGGAACCAGATCTCCTGGCACCTTGATCTTGGACCTCCCAGTCTCTGAAACTGGGAGAAATAAATGCCTTTCGTTTAAGTCACCCAGGCTATGGTATTTATTACAGTAGCTCATGCTGACTAAGATAATTAGTTATTTGATTCCAACCCAGGGATCGAACCCAGGTCTCCTGCATTTCAGGTGGATTCTTTACCGTCTGAGCCACTAGGGAAGCCCAAGTTCGCTTGCTAGTTCCTAGTAAAAAGGAAACTTTAGTTCAAAGTGAAAGACAAGTCAATGTTTCTATTTACAATTAACTTAAGTTAAAAAACACCAGTTTCCAACCAGTTTCTTCCTTCATTTGGCAAACATTCATCGAGTTCCTACTAGGTGCCAGGCGCTGAGGGTACATGCACAAGCATATCCAGTTTTTTCTTTTGAGTCGTTTGCAGGTCAGCTCTATATGTCATGGTCCTTAACTACGTAATTCTGTGTATCTTAAGAATGGGAATATGTTCTCACAGAAGCACACAGCACAGTTATCAACTTGATATCTTTTTGTTGATATAATTCCAGTTTAATCAGTTAAACTGGTATTCCAGTTTGTTGGGCATCATCATTTGTATCTTTAGCCTCTCTTAACCTGGAACATTTCCGTAGTCTTTATTTGTCTTTTATAGCATTGACAATTTTAGAGAATCCAGTCCTTCCTCCCCTCCCATTTTCCTGATAGAAGATTTTCCATTTTGTGTTTGTCTGATGATTCTTGGGTCCTTCTAAGGGCGTCACACCTGTGGACACATGATGTTCAGTTGTCTCTCTTTGGTAAAGTTAATTTTAATCGTCAAGTTGGTGCCAGATTTAGTCATTGCAAGTAATAACTGTGGGGAGCCATTTTCAAAAAATGAAAAATCCTGTTCCTCATCAAAATTTCCCTCTGATGTTGGCATCTAGTGATGGTTATTTTTGAAAACCTATTTATTTTAATTGTGATAATACATGTCATGAAATTTACATTGTATCCTTTTTTAAATGCACAGCTCCACGGCCTTAAGTACATTCAAACTGTTGTGCAGCCATCCCCACCATCCACCCACAGATCTCCTTTCATCTTGCACAACTGAAACCATACCCATTAAACAATGACCCCATCCTTCCAGGCCCTGACAACCACCGTTCTACTTCCTGTCTCTGTGAATTGACTACTTTAGAAACCTCATGTAACTGGCATCGTACCATGTTTGTCTTACAGTGATTGGTTTATTTTGCTTAGCATGATGTCTTCAAGATTCATTCGTGTTGGATCTGGTGTCAGACTCTCCTTCTGCTCTAAGACTGCGTGAGATTCCATTGGGTGTGTCCATCACATTCGTTTACTCGTTCATCCACTGGTGATTCTTGACTGATCCAGTCTCTACCCTGTTTGCAGAATGACAGATCTCCAGCTCTGGAATCCCCTCCACATTTACCAGTTGGCCCTCAGCACTCTGTTTTTTCACCATTCATTTATCTGCTTATCACTGTTATAAACTCATGAGTCCCTATTTTGGAGTGATTTCTAATTTGTTACTGTACTATTCTGGGGCTCAAATTTTATGCCAGATGTGGCCAGTAGGAGCCCTTTCAAACTGGTTTTCATGACACACGTCCACTGTATTTTACAAAGAGTTTCCTTACATTCTGGCGTTACATGACCCAGATATCCATTCTGGTATCCATTCTGTCAGCCCTGGCGTTACATGACCCAGATATCCATTCTGATATCCATTCTTTCAGCCCTGGAATTAGCCATTTTCCGAGATCCTCTTGTTCTTTTTGCTGGGGCATGGAGGTAGAGATCAAGCTCTGGGGTCCGGGTGCTCATTACTACTGGGGTACCTTGCTTCTTGGGCTTCCCTTGTGGCTCAGCTGGTAAAGAATCTGCCTGCAAGGAAGGACACCTGGTTTGATCCCTGGGTTGGGAAGATCCCTTGGAGAAAGGAATGGCTACCCACTTCGGTATTCTGGCCTGGAGAATTCCATGGACTGTACAGTCCATGGGGTTGCAAAGAGCTGGACATGACTGAGTGACTTTCACTTTCACCTTGCTTCTTAGCTGTTTCATCAGATAGTCCTGAGAAATAGAGACATATATCTATACACATATATACAAACACAGAAACACATGCACAGACACACATGTGAACACTTACCAGATACATATGCACGTTATCATCTACATATATGTACATTTAAAAAAGGAGTTTTTGTCACTGTCTCCAGTCTCTACAGAGTTCTTTCTGAGCTTCCCATATTCCATATTTTATGAACTTCTCCTGTAGTGAGAACTGGATCTCAACAGCTTCAACATTTTTACTCATTTGCTTTATCTTATATGCAGCCATGAAATTAAAAGTTGCTTGCTCCTTAGAAGAAAAGCTATGACCAACCTAGACAGCATATTAAAAAGTAGAGATATTACTTTGCCAACAAAGGTCCGTCTAGTCAAAGCTATGGTTTTTCCAGTAGTCATGTATGGATATGAGAGTTGGACCATAAGGAAGGCTGACTGCTGAAGAATTGATGCTTTTGAACTGTGGTGTTGGCGAGGACTCTTGAGAGTCCTTTGGACTGCATGGAGATCCAACCAGTCAATCCTAAAGGAAATCAGTCCTGAATATTCATTGGAAGGACTGATGCTGAAGCTGAAACTCCAATACTTTGGCCACCTGATGGGAAGAACTGACTCATTGGAAAAGACCCTGATGCTGGGAAAGATTGAGGGCAGGAGGAGAAGGGGCTGACAGAGGATGAGATGGTTGGATGGCATCACCAACTCAATGGACATGAGTTTGAGCAAGCTCCAGGAGATGGTGAAGGACAGGGAAGCCTGGCATGCTGCAGTCCATGGAGTTGCAAAGAGTCAGACATGGCTGAGTGACTGAACAGCAAATAATATATATTATGATATAATATTGGGTAAAAGAAACTGAGGTAAATAGGCCTTTTGAGTGAGATGTCATGTTAATCTCTCTGGGAGTTGGCTGTGTTTACTCTTTGCTGTAGCTATGGTTTCCAAGGCTAAAATGTCTTCTCATGTCCTTGTTTTTGTCTCCCCAGTTATCTTTAGGTTTCTCTAGAGACTGATTCTTTTTTAAAATATATTTTAAAAAAATTTACTTGGCTGTGCTGGGTCTTAGCTGCTGTGTGCAGATCTTGGATCTTTGCTGTCAACTTGCCTGTGAATTCTTCCTTGTGGCATGTGGGTTCTAGTTCCCTGACCAGGGATCGAACCCAGCCCCCTGCATTGGGAGCTCAGAGTCTTAGCCACTGGACCACTGGAGAAGTCCCTAGAGACTGATGCTTAACTAGAGCCTGAAGTTTGCAGCTCTCTCAGTTGCGCTTTCCAGGAGAACTGGCGATGTGGTGGTGAAGTATGGAAAGACAGGAAACCTTATACAGAGCCTTCTAGTAGGTCTCAGTCTTTCAGGAGCCCTGAGTTGTGACATTCACAAGTCACTCCTCACCCTGTCCTCATTGAGGAAAAGTAGAATGGGCTGGGGTTGGGTATTTCCCTTTCTTCAGGTCTGGTAAAATATTTTCTCTTGAGGGCAGGCCGCTGAGGAGCACAGAGTGCTCTGAGCTTATCTCAGAGTGGTTACTTTCCGTTCCCTCTAAGGACCTGAGGGACTCCTGGAGGTAAAGTGCAGGAGAGTGTGGTGTCTGAGGCTAGGCTCTCAGGAGTTTCCTCTCTCAAGCAACCCCATGCTCAGACTCTGGAAACTAGTCTCTTACTTTCAGATGTTCCTGCCAGACTCCAGGTGCAGCTCCGCTCCTTGGCAGCTGTGATTTTCTGCATCTGCCTGTCTGTCCCTCCAGTTTTCAGGGTGTCAGCTTGCTCTGTGACCTTAATTCTTTGATGGGTCTGAGAAGCAGTGCGTTCAGCTTTTTTTTTCCTTTGTGAGGTTGGGAATTGAGAGTGATGAGTTCCAAGCTTTTTACGTGTCAGACAAGAACCTTGAAGTCAATGCTATTGATTTTTGCATGTTAATTTTATATCCTGCTATCTTATGGAATTCTTTTATTGTTTGGATTGCTTTATCTTTGATTTTCTAGCATTTTCCAGATATGCTGTTCTGTGATGTGCAAATAGAGACAGTTTTTTTTTTTTTTTTCCTGGTTGCACCATGCAGTATGCAGGATCTTAGTTCCCCAACCAGAGATGTGACCCATCCGGCCTGCTGTGGAAGCTTGGAGTCTTAACCACTGGACTGCCAGGGAAGTCTCCTGGCAAAAATTTAAAGCAATCTTAATAGCCACTTATGAAGATATGTAGAAATGAGTATTTTTAAATTTTATTGGTGGCTGTGTTGATTAATGCAACTTTTCTGTAGGTTAATTTGACAATAGGTAACAAAGCCTTAAAAATTTGTGTATTTTTACACAAGACTAAAATTTTGTTTAGGAAGCTTTTTAGTAACCTGAGAAAAATTTTGTTAAAATGCTCGATGGAAAAAAAAGTTGTTTATAATGAAGTTTAAAAACTTAGATTTTAAAGGAATGTCAGGGAAGAAATTTAGGTTGAAGCACATTACAGTTTTAATAGCAGCTATCATTGGATGGTTGTATAATGGGTGCTCTTACTCACCTTCTTAATTTTCCAGTGATGCACTATGAGTATTTTTGTAGCTAAAAAATAATTCGTTTTATTTTAACACAGGCTGCTTAATACCTAACCCTGTGCCTGGTCCATAGGGGGCATATGATAAATATTTGCTAAATTGAATTGTTCCCTGGTTACTTAGCCCACCCACAATTAAAAAAAAACAAAAAACCCACAACATTTAGAATCCTCTGTTTCCGAAAGGGATTTAAAAGTTGATCCACACAACCCTTAATCCCTGGGTACATATAAGTAGAGTAATTCATTAATTATCTGGGCTTTACATTTCCCAGGAAATATTTAGAGAATTTAGATATTGGTGTAGCTAGATGTCTTCTTGGCACCAAAGTCAAATTTTAAAACTTTCATATGTCAACAAATGCTTTAAAATCACTTCTGCTTAGGTTCCTTAGTTTAAAAAAGTTATATGAACTTTTCTTACATTAAAATGTAAGAAACTTTCATACTCAGATTAATTTAGGTCTGTGCGTTGTAATTTCACCAGGGAACAATTTAGGCATATCTTTTTATAAAGGGCAGATTCTAAAATTGGAAAGAGTTAATGACCCCATAAAATGTCATAAATTCAACCTTGGGTTCTCACAGAGAACCTTGCAGAAAGGGATTTCTCAGAGAGGGACTTTTTATTAACAGCAAGATTTCACAGGAGGCTCTTTGGGTAGTACACCTCTACAGGTGTATCTCTTCCCAGGTCCCCATGTGATTGTATCAAATAGTAAGCTTGCTTCTGTGGCCTAAATGCCCTGTGCTCTTGAATTCCTTTTCTCAAATATTCAGGGATTCTAAAAATTCAGCTCAAAAAGAAAACGCGACACCACCTACTAGCGCCCTCTAGCATTATATCATCACCAGTTCTTTGAGTTTTGCTTAGTTAGCAACCACTTTTTAAATTTTTTTATTGAAGGATAATTGCTTTACAAGCAAACGCTTTTTGAATCAAGCATAAACACTAGAGCTCTGAAGATGAATAAAGCAGTCCCTGCCATGACTAAACTTTGAGTCTAGCTGAGAAGACAGACATTATTTGGGGCGTGTGATGTGAGGAGAACATGTCCTAAATACATGTGTCATTTTAGCCCTTGTATTTTAGCACGGACTTGAGAGAAACAAGATTCCAGACAGGAAGACCAATTAAACTGTTATTAAACTAGTCTCAGCCATCCAAATGTAAAACTCCCTAAGTTCAAAAGTTTAGTATTTATTTGTCTAGTCATTGAATAGTTGGGGGAAAGCTACCGTATTTGCCTTAGTTGCCTGTCCTCAGGCCAATTAGGGATATCATGCCAAAATTATTCATTTTAAACAAATATTTGAGATTCTAAGGACTGTGTCTCAATGTGAGACCATCTTATGGATGGTTGCTGTCAAGCATGTTTAGCTTCCTAATACAAGTCCTTAGGGCTTCCCAGGTGGCACAGTAATAAAGAACCTGTCTGTCAATAGGAGACGCAGGAGACTCGGGTTTGATCCCTGGGTTGGGAAGATCCCCTGGAGGAGGATATGGCAACCCGCTCCATTATTCTTGCCTGGAGAATCCCACGGACAGAGGAGCCTGGTGGGCTACAGTCCATGGGGCCAAAGATAGTTGGACACGGCTGAGCGACTGAGCACACATAAGTCCTTAGGAATAACCTTAACTCCACTCTCAACAGAAGAGGCTCAATCACAAATCATATATAAGTGGTTCTAATCAAGACTGAGAAGAGGTCAGTTATAAAAAGGATCATGTGGATTTTGAATTAACTGTGAGTTTCATTTGTTCACATTACTTCCATAGGTATGATTAGATTATTACCCCATTAAGCTTAAGATGCCCTAAACATTCTCTTGTCTAAACAATAGACTCTATTATTTCTTTCTTTCCTTCAAATCTCAGAATTGTTGAAAAGATGTAACATAGGTAAATTTCCCTGGAGGAAATTTTTCAGAAGAAAAGTATTGAACCTCACCATTAATGATTCTTATCAGTCTTTCAGTGCTTCTTTAGCTGAAGGGTTCAGAGGTCTAGATGCATGTTTCTGGCAGAGGGTACATTATATTTTAGAGATGTATCCATGTGCATGGGTGTAGGTACATTTTATTCATTTTAATTGGCGTTCAGTCATCTGTTATGTGAAAGTGAAGTTGCTTAGTCATGCTCTTTGCAACCACATGGACTGTAGCCTACCAGGCTCCTCCATCCATGGGATTTCCCAGGCAAGAATACTGGAGTGGATCACCATTTCCTTCTCCAGGGGATCTTCCCAACCCAGGGCTCAAACCTGGGTCTCCTGCATTGCAGGCAGACGCTTTACCGTCTGAGCCACCAGGGAAGACCTCTGTTATGTGACCATACCATAATTTTCTCATTTCCTGTTGTTAAATATTTAGTCTAGTTGTTGCTTGGTGAATTGTTCTTTTATTATGTTCTATTATTCTATTAATAATTGTTCTATTATTATGTTCTTATAAATGCAGGGCAGTTCCATTACTAAGAATTTTGGAGCTAAGGCTTCTGGGTTTAAATCCCACTTGTGGAATCTTGAGAAAATTGCTTAAGCTAGTAGTGTCTCACTGGACTCCTCAAGAGATATTAATCGTACCGACGCAGACATGTCTTTCAGCACTTTTGACACTGTCACCTTATTAGCCTGGCATTTACTATTCTGATAAGGAGTCTGTTGAAATTTCTTGGTAGATAATGTATCTTTTTAATCTTCTTCTATCTTTTCTTCTACTATTGTCCCTTTATCCTTAATGTTCTCAAGTTTCACTGTGTGAAATTTATGTTAAAAAATTGTCCTGCTTGATACTCAACATGCACAGAGAACACATTTCTTTAATTCTCACAAAGTGTCTGTGCTATTTTAAAAAATGTTTCTTCTTCATCATGCCGTTCATTCTTTTCTGTATTTTGGAACTCTTGTTAACATGTTTCTTTGACTCTCTCAATTTTATTTCCAAGTCTCTTTAGTTTTCATTATTGCCTCTCTGTACTGCATTCTGAGTTAATTCCTCAAGATTAGTTTTCAGTTCACTGACTTTATCTTTGACCGTGTCAGGGGTTGAGCGTATTCCACTTGTTGAATATTTTATGTCGATGGTTGTATTTTTCATTTTTAAGATTTCTAGTGGTTTCTTTTAAAAAATAGATTTATTTTTAAAATTTCTGCACATTTGTTTTATATTTTATTTTTCATTTTCAATTGAAGTTATGAGTTTATTTCTCTCTTTAAAAATCTGAGACATACTTTTATATATTTTTGTCAGATTATCTTATAATATTAATTTTATATGAAGTGATTTCATATTCTGGCTGATTTGCTTAGCTTTTGTTTCTTTTTCTTTTTTTTTTTATGAAAAGTTTTTAGGGGATTGATTGTTTTAACTGTTAGTAACCAAACTACCTAGAAGGTAAAGATTGTAAGAGAATGGCAGTATGGACAGAAGGGGAACTTTAATAGAATAAGTTTGCTTTAAACCCCCACATTTATTTGATGTTCTCATATTCAGTGGTTTAATTTGGAAAAACAAAAGGGTACATTATGCCGATGAGTATTCACAGATTATTTGGCATGCCACAAATGAATAGAAGAGAGGGAGGACTAGAGTAACGCATGAAATAATAGTGAATACTGTGCTGCAGCAGTATTGACATTACTGAGCCCAACTGTTATGTTTTTTTCTGATTAAAAACATAATATTGTGTCTTGGATGAAGTAAAAATCAGCAAGTCTTTCCTTCTGTAGACACCTTCTATGTGCTGCTGGAACTTGGTATTTTGATCTCTACCTTGTGTTTCTAACATTATAGAACCATTTGACTTTCCACCAGCCAAGAACTACAGTGGCTATTTTCCTTATCCATGGCTTGACATCTTCTCACTTTTCATCTTTCTTTATTATTAATTTTAATTTTTCTCAGAGTTATAATGCACGTAAGAATCAACCACTTCTACTGTTTTGTTGGAAGGGATAAGCAATTTCTTATTTCTTCTTTTCTTCCCCTTTCCTCATTTTAGTATATGTGCTGCCGAAGCGAGCACTTCCCTTTTCCTCAAAGGCAACCATTTTTACCTAATTACTTTGGTATTTACATCCATATCTAGAAATAATTAAATGGCTACGTGTTCTTGCTTTTCAGTTTAGGCATTTTCTATTGGTTTTCCACCATGATAAGTAATAACAATACTCACTCATACAGCACTTAGGAGGTGCCAGGCACATTTCAAGGATATTTTCCATATGTTAACTTATTTAATGGTCATTACAGCTCTGAGAAGTTACTGCTGACTTGTCTGAAAGTTCAGCTGGGTCTGTCTGCTGGAAGACCTCCACCTGACCTCTGCACCTGGCAGGTTCAGGGGGTCATGATAGCTGGCTCCACCCAGAGGCAGTATCCCTGAAATGTCCCAGTAGAAGCTGCTCTTTTTGCCCTAACACCAAGGTCACTTTCATGATTCCGGTGCTGTATTGGTTCACGACTCCACTACTGAATCTGTATGAACCTGCCCAGATTCAAGGGGAGGGGGTAGTGGACCCCACTTCTCAATGAGAGCAGTGTCAAAAATTTTGGGACCATGTTTTCAAATGACCATAGTCCACCCTCTGGTCATGAATTATTTACATTTCTTCTACATGCAAAGTGCTCCTCTTCTCCCAAGAATCCACTGAAGTCTCTTGACCCACTAAAATCTCATACTATTATAGCATCAGAGTCCAAGGCTGGATCCTGCCATCTAAGCTGGGTCCCTAACCAGAAGAGGCTTTATGAATGAGCTTTCTTGAGTACAGTGCCTCTCTGAAGATCTGTGAATTAAAGAATCAGGTGATTTGCTTTCCACTCACTTAAACTACTGTGTTGGGCATGGTATAACTGCTTATCAGTTTAGTTCAGTTTAGTTCAGTTGCTCAGTCGTGTCCGACTCTTTTGAGACCCCATGAACTGCAGCACACCAGGCCTCCCTGTCCATCACCAACTCCCGGAGTTTACTCAAACTCATACCCATCGAGTCGGTGATACCATCCAGCCATCTCATCCTCTGTCATCCCCTTCTCCTCCTGCTCCCAATCCTTTTCAGCATAAGGGTCTTTTCCAATGAGTCAACTCTTCGCATGAGGTGGCCAAAGTATTGGAATTTCAGCTTCAGCATCAGTCCTTCTAATGAACACCCAAGACTGATCTCCTTTAGGACGGACTGGTTGGATCTCCTTGCAGTCCAAGGGACTTTCCAGTCTTCTCCAACACCATAGTGCAAAAGCATCAATTTTTCGGCACTGCTTATAGATACTCCTATTTTAAAAATGGGGGACTTCCCTGGTGGTCCAGTGGCTAAGACACCAAGCTTCCAATGCAAGAGGCCAGGGTTCAATCCCTGGTCAGGAAATTAGATCCCACATGCTGCAATAAGATCTAGAGCAGCCAAATACATTTTTAAAAAATAAAATAAATTAAAAAGAAATGGGAGGCACAAAATTTTGCTGAACTTTTTGCCACTTTATAACAAGGGTCTGCTTTCCTCCTTTTTCCAAGAGCATTTCCCTCATTCTCTTTTTAAGCCACCACTGATGGGCTCTTTTGAGGTCCATCAGACTATTACTAAGTCTCCTCCAGTCCCATGAGCTTTGTTTGGCTCAATCCCAAAGCCAGTCCCACACGTCTAAGACCTGTTTTCATATTGGGCACCTCACCTCCAGCGCCAAAATCTGTTTGTTACTACTGCTATGTAACAAACAACCCCTAAAACGCAGTAACTTACGGCAAAATACAACAGGGACTTCCCCGGTGGTCCAGAATCTGCCTTCCACTGCAGGGCACACAGGTTTGATCCCTGCTTGGGGAACTAAGATCCCACACAGTGTGGAGCAACTAGGCCCAAAGTCCACAACTAAAGAGATCTGTATGCCACAACAAGAGAAGCCACAACTAAGACCCGATGCAGCGTTCCCCATCCCCAACCCCAAAACAGACAAAATACGACAAATTAGTGACTACAGCAAAAAAGAAGCAGACACACAGTCATAGAGAAGAAACTAGTGGTTCCTAGTGGGGAGAAGGAAGGGAGGAGGGGCCGTAGAGGGGAAGGGGACTAAGAGGTACAAACTCTTGTGTATAAAATAAGCCACCGTGTAACTCGTACAACACAGGGAATATAGCCAATATTTTATAATAATTATATTGGTGTATAACATTTAAAAACTGGGAATCCTCATATTGTACACCTGTAACTTATGTAATATTGTACATCAACTTACTTCAATGAAAAAAAAAAAAAACAAACCTCCAGCCGTGGTTTTATGGAACAAGAATTTGCGAAGGACTGGGGGGAAGCTCTTGCTTGAGGTGACCTGTGTTTTGTCTAGGCCAAATACCCCAAGTCTCAGTGGGGCTGGATGCTCAATGTAGCTAACTCGCTTGGCCAGTAGTGGACACTGGCTGTCGGGGGCCAGGGGTGGGGTGTGATTCTTCCAGGCTGGTACCCGAGGCACCAGTACAGGAGAGGCGGCACTGTCGGACTTTTGACGTGGTGTCTGGTTTCACCCAAATCGAGCATCTGAAGGCCAGCCTCCAGTTTCATGGTGTTTTCTAACCTGGCCTCAGAAGCCACACAAGCCCCTCTCTGCTGAACTCTGTTGGTTAGGACAGTTGTAAACCAGCCCAGATTCAAGGCGAAGGGTCACAGGCACCACCCCTCTTGAGAAGAATGTAAATTAAGGGCAGAGGGCACGTTTTTCAGGGCCTTGTCCTCTTTTCCACTCTGTTGAGCGTGCACTCTAAACTGAACTGATAGACTCCTCCGTGTCTCTTCCTTGTGTCATCAGGAATCCTGGGACTAGAGCTCTGTGGACCGTGGGAGCCTGGAGCCGCCGGGAGCAGCTCGTGGACAGGTGGCCGGGACCGTCTGTGGACGGAGGCGGGCGGGAAGGTGGCCGCAGTCACGGGAGCACGGTCGGGGGAGGGCGCGTCACGCTTGTTCTGTGCGTGCGTCGACTTTATAGCTCGCTCCGGGAGAACTGTGTTGCTTGTTCAACCACGCGGGCACTGTCCTCGCGTAGAGCTGTGGGAAGCTTGGGTTTGGGGATGCGCTGATCTGTGCGTCAGTTGTGGCTGGTTTCAGAGGGCAGGTGTGGTGTGGTGTGAGATGCGCACCCAGTGATGGGGGAGCCTCTGAACCTTTCTGCGTGGCTGCATGCTCGCGCCCTGGGACTAGAGCTAAGTAACAGTTCCTTTTTCTTTCTTGAACTTACGTAATAGAACCTACCTTTCCCCGCTCGGCATTTTGACTATGTTTTTTCAGTGACTAAGTTCAGCCCTATCTGTGTCTTTCCTTGGATTTCACAGTAATTTATTCTGATAGATTCCCTCCCCCCTTTATATTTTAAGGCAGGTGGAGTTAGGTTTCTGCCCCTTTCACCTGAAGACCAGCCCATCATCCGGTCCATCTTCTGAAATCGTGGCCCCAAGTCTCCGTTTTTCAGTACTGTGTCATCTTGTGAGCTCTCTTGACATGTCTTTAGTTTTCTGCTAAACATCTTAATTTGGATGTTTCTTGCATCTCCACCTCAATAGTTGAAGTTTAAATTTATTTTCTCTTCCCGAAAACTTCCCTTTCTTCCTTGGCTCCGTATTTTTAGTCAATCCAGTTGTCCAGACTAACATCTCACATCTCAGAGTCATCGTTTTTCTTTAATTGAAGCATAGTTGATTTACAATGTTGTGTTAGTTCCTGGGGTACAACAAAGTGATTCAGTTTCGTATATATACAGTCTTTTTCAGATTCTTTTCCGTTATGTTTATTACAAGATACTGTGTTTAGTTCCCTGTGCTATATAGTAGGATCGTGCTGTTTATTTTATATGTATATACAATAGTTTGTATCTGCTAATCCCAAACTCCTAAATTATCCCTTCCTGACTTTTTTAACTTTAAAGTTTTTAGTGAAGAGCTAACATATTCCCACAGTTGAAATTCAAAAGGGTAAAGATTGAAAGAATTTCTTCCTGTATTTTCCCTGTGCATCTCAGAGACAACCCATGTTATGAGTTTCCTGTAAAATCAGAGATAATATGGAAACATATGCAAATACCCTCTTTGTCCTCTTCATATGCATTACATTGTTCTGCACCCAGCTCTTTTCGCATGACATTGCATTTTGGAGTTCATTTTGTATCAGTACTTTTATTTTTCTAATGATGATGTAGGGTTCTGTGGTGTGGATACACTTACATTTACTAACTCATCCCCTGATGATGGGCTTGTCCTGTAGGTTTCACTCTGGTGGGCTGGTCTGTGCCCAGTCTGACTCAGGGTTGTGGACTTGTCTGTGGTCGCTCAGAAATCAACCAAGGACTGATGCTGAAGCTGAGGCTCCAATACTTGGCCGCCTGATGTGAAGAGCTGACTCATTGGAAATGACCCTGATGCTGGGAAAGATTGAGGGCAGGAGAAGAAGAGGGTGACAGAAGATGAGATGGTTGGATGGCATCATTGACTCAATGGACATGAGTTTGAGCAAACTCTGGGAGATAGTGATGGACAGGGAAGCCTTGCATGCTGCAGTCCATGGGGGAGCAAAGAGTTGGACACAACTGAGTGACTGAGCAGCAACACTAGACTACTTGGAGTCAGGGCAGAATCTAGGTGCTCGGTGTGGGCATGGCCAGCCCTTCAGAAGGACCCTGAGGGGGTCAGCAGCAGGTGGGTACAAGGAGCCAGGGTCCTAGAGTGGGAACCCCCAATCCTAGACCAGGGCCTGGACCCTTTTGGGCAAAAACCATCTTGATAAGATTTCCCTTGGACCCTAGGCCATCTTCCCAAGCAGTGGGGGCCTGGTGGCCTCCTACAATGCTGCCAGCTGGACTGGAATGCAGGCACTTGAATTTGGGCCCTGTGCTGTGTTGGGAATGTGCGTACATGGGAGGCTGGCTCTGAGCAGTATGCTTTCAAGGATTCGGCCCCTGGATGTCTGGTCGACCCCACTGTGGTTAAGCTGCCAGGCCCCTGTGTTCCTGACTTGGCCTGCTAACAGTGGTCAGCCCACAGCAACCTAGCCCTTCGCCAGGTGGGGGAGGGTCTGAGCGTCTCCGTGGCAGGGCAGAGGTGACCGGTGGGTCAGCCCAGGGCGATGCTGCTGCTGCTCGCCTGGGCAGGACTGCCCTTTCTCTGACCTGCCCGGGAAAGACCCATGTCTGACCGGCCCTTCTCTGTGGCTGGGTTGGGGAGCCCTGGAAGGGAGGGACAGTCACTCCTCACTCCCCATGTTGGCTTGGATTCTGGTTCTGCTCACGGGAGGACAGGTGGTAGCCCCGGAGCCTATAGTCCCTGTGTAAACCCATTCCTCTGCTCTGGGCTGCAGTGGGACCCTTCGGAGCTGCCAGGGGACCCGTGTCTCCTTGACCTCGTTTCCTGCTGTCCTCTCTGCATGCTGTCATCTCCGCTCTGTCTGATTCCTCATCTGGGGCTATAGCAGCTGAGGCTCTTGGGGGTCCTGATGGTTGAGGAGGCTTCCTGGGTGCCTCGCTGTGGTTAGTTGCTCAGTCATGTCCAACTCTTTGTGACCACATGGACTGCAGCCCTCTCTCCACGGGGATTCTCCAGGCAAGAACATGTGCCCTCCTCCAGGGGATCTTCCCGACTCGGGAATCGAGCCCCGGTCTTCCACATTGCAGGCAGATTCTTTATCGTCTGAGCCATCAGGGAAGCACTCCCGAGCACTTTACCTGAGCTCAATTCACCCTGGGCTCAGAAGAGCTGCAGGAGGTGGGGTGAAGCCCAGAGCTCCCCACAGAACATCCCGCCTACGTGACCAGCAGCCTGCAAGGGACCAGAATGCAGTCTGGGTGAGGAAGGGTCATGTTGAGGCAGAGGAGGGTGTGGGGATGGACGGAGCAGATGAAAGGAGGGCGTGGGCTGAGAGAGGTCCAGGGTCCGTCCCAAGGAGTAACTTGAAAGCAGCGCAGGACTCGACTGGAGAGAAGATAAGGGGAGAAAAGCCGCCGCTGCCCATGCCGAGACCTAAGCTTGACGTGGGCAAGACCAGCCTGGAGCTGGGAACTTGCCGTTCCTCTCAGCTGCACCAACGGCACACCACCTCCCAGAAGCTTCTTGTATTTGCCTTTTTGTCTGACACGTGCCTGATTATGCCTTTTCCTTGAAAGTAGAATCTGGGTCAGTAGCCTCAAGCGCACAATGCAGAGCTTAGTCTGTGTGAAGGCGGAAGAGATGTGGACCCCATGGAACATGACTCAAGGGACCAGTAAAACCCGGGTGGCCTAGAGGCAGGCCTGACACCTGAAATGCCGCCACCCCGGTGTGTTCCACGGGGCTAGGAGCTGTCCGCTCCCTCCCGTGCTCTGTGTCGGCGACCCCTGGGACGGATGACGGCTGCAGGTCACAGTGACTGTCCAAGCTCCCTGCAGGCAGGGCCCGGCATTGGGGGACAACCCCCCGGGGAGCGTGGATGAGGGAGGGTGTGAGTGAGGGGGTGGGAAGAGCAGAGGCTGGGACCCTGTTTGTTGGGCAGCCCTGAGCAGCCGTGACGTGGTGCCCAGGTGAGAGTCTCGG
Organism: Cervus elaphus; assembly: GCF_910594005.1. NCBI lineage: Eukaryota > Metazoa > Chordata > Mammalia > Artiodactyla > Cervidae > Cervus > Cervus elaphus. The sequence goes on from NC_057844.1 coordinate 32,405,110, forward strand.
CCCTGCACCAGGCTGCAGCCCAGATCTGCTCAATCCGAAGATTGTGAGTAGGGCCGGGCAGTCTGGCTCGAACAAGCCCTGCAGGTAACATGGACTCATGCCCAAGTTTCAGAGCCTCCAAGGGAATGAGAGTTTTCTTTTAAAAAAAAAATTTAAAAAAAAAACGATTATATTACTCTTCTCAGTGAGACTCAAGAGAACATTGCATCTAGAGAGAAAGATGAGACAGCTTTGAGTGAGGAATGTTTAGGAGTTCATTCACTCTTTTACGTGATCGTAAAACTAATTACAAAACTTGATCATTTTGATCAAAGAAAATTTCAATAACTACAGGACAAAGACCCCCAGGAATTCATAGCAAAAAATATAGCCCCCTCAAAATCTAACAGTTTGTTAATTTTATAAATGCTTTCTACATAGCTCAGAAAGAAACACAGCTTGTTTGGGAAGAGTGAAAGAGGGCTGTTTTCTTGACTGTCTTTTACTCCCTGACATTCTCTGCCCTTGAAAAAGCTGTCACAACAAAGTGGTGCTGAATTGAAGCTCCCGACTTTGGAATGTTTTCTGGGGATCCTTGCCCCTGACTCCGTCTACTGAAGCTCTTGTCATCCTATCATGCCAGTCTCGATTTGAAAACACGCTGAATACAATTTCTAATTCTGGCTCTGCCACTAACTGGCTGGGGGAACCCCAGCAAGCTACTTGACCTCTTTGAGCCTCAGTTTTCCCATCTGTAAAGTGGGGCTGATCATAGGGTCCACCAGACCAGGGCTTCCCAAAAGTTCCTGTGCTGTGATTACACAGTAAATGCTCAGAGGTGGGTGTAATCCATCAGTCATTCAGTGTCATCTCAACTTGGGACTTCCCTGGCGGTCCGGTGGTCAAGACTCTGTGCTTCCTCTGCAGAGGGCATGGGTTCAATCTCTGGTCAGGGAACTGTGATCCCACATGCTACACGGTGAGGCCAGAAAATAAAATAAACTTGAAGAAGTTGGACCTCGAGGAAATTCACTTGTAATGATAGGCATGGAAGGCAGGTAAGGTAAAGAGTGTGAAAGTTTGTCCCTCAGTCATGTCTGACTCTTTGCAACCCCATGGACTGTAACCTGCCAGGCTCCTCTGTCCATGGGACTCTCCAGGCAAGAATACTGGAACGGGTTGCCATTTCCTTCTCCAGGGGATCTTCCCAACTCAGGGATCAAACCTGAATCTCCTGCATTGCTGGCGGATTCTTGACTGTCTGAGCCACCAGGGTAACCCTGAAGTAGGAGACCAGACAGTAATACTTGTGTATATGTTTAGGCTCTGAGACATATGTTTAGTTACTCTGATCCTGTGACCTTGACATCGTGGAAAGAACAGGGAAATATAAAAACATCTTATATACAGGCCAGTGAAGCTTTCAAGGCTGGTGAATGTCTTCTGCCCCGTCTGCCAGGGTGTGTCTCCCAGCAGAAAGAATGGTGGGCACCAGCCGGGCCAGCGGTCGGGGTGTGGGTTGTCACTCTGCAGATTTGCTCGCTTGCAGGATGAACACACCTGGCTGGCAGGCTGACAAGCAGACCTACCCCTCGTCCCCCACAGTTACCTCCCCACAGAATGATTTATGGTCCTTCAGTTTCCATTTATAAAACTGACAACGTTCCCGCTGATAAATATGATATACGTGAAATTCAGCAGCCGCAGGATAAAAGCCGCTGGCCCCATGGCGACATCTGGCCGCCTGGCGAGGGCGTCATCCGGTGCCCTTCACCCCATGGAGTGCTGACTGCTGTTCCGTGCAATAAAGAGAGTGTAAGGTCCACGGGGACATGACGACAGCTTTCAGTGCAACCTGTAGGTCCCATGGCTGGGGGCCATCCCAGGCAGAAACATTTGGAGTGAAACTCAGGAGGAAACGCCCTGCAGTGGTCCTCACACAACGGTGTGTCTTTGCAGCGTGGTATGGGGATGGTGACCTGGGTTCAGTTCCTGGGCCGGGAAGATCCCCTGGAGGAGAGCATGGCTGTGGCTACCCACTCCAATATTCTTGCCTGGAGAATCCCATGGACAGAGGAGCCTGGTGGATTCCAGCCCATGGGGTTGCACAGAGTCGGACACGACTGAGTGACCAACACCCAGGGGATGGTGACTTTGATGGTGAAGGGCGAAGTTGAGTTGGCTATGGAGTGGCAGGTGTTTTCACGCAAAGATGGTCTGCAAGGACCCACCCAGGAGAGTGGTCCCTGTGACTGCAGTTCCAGTGGGGAGTCGGTGCTGCCTTTTATCTGCAGATTTCGAGGTTCTTGATGTGAGTCATTACTCCCCGGTGCCTCCTATGAGTGATAGCCTTCATTTTTCCAGATAAGGAGCCTGTGCACACGCTGGGTGCTGGCCCCATGGGTCACTGAGTGGCTGACGAGTGCTCGCCTGTCCCTGGAAGGCACCCCGACTCTCCTGAGTCACCAGGATGGCAGTCAGAATGGGGCAGGAGAGGAAGCCAGGACCTAGAAGAAACAAAGAAGAAAAGTTCTCTGTGCCTTGGTCCCCAGATTTGGTGCTGTATCTAAATGAGTCATCAAGTGTGTTAAAAATGTGGATATCTGGTCAAACTGGTTTCTCTAAGTAGATCTGGGTTATGGTGGGGACCAGAATTCTGTATGTGAACAAATTCTACAGGTGACCATGATGCATACCCAAATTTAGCTGATAATGGAGGGGGCTGGGGGCCCCCACAGGACCACACACTTGGGGGTGTCTCTCTTCACAGTGGCCACCAGCCCATACAGTCCCTCCCTCCACTCAGGCTCAGGAGTGTCATAAGTGAACCCTCCTGCCCTCAGTACAGTGTTTCTCAACCTTTTTAGGTTCTTGTGCACCTTTGAGAACCTTTCTGGACTTCCGTGATGGTGCAATAGGGATCCACCTGCCAATGCAGGGGACAGGGCACAAGTTTGATCCCTAGTCTGGGGAGCTCCCATGTGCTGCAGGGCAACTAAGCCTGTGTGCCACAACTATTGAGCCCGCATGCTGCAACTACTGAAGCCCATGCTCCTAGAGCCTGTGCTCTGCAAATAGAGAAGCCCCGCAATGAGAAGCCTGTGCACCACAGCTAGAGAGTAGTCTCTGCTTGTCACACCTAGAGAAAGCCGTCACACAGCAACAAAGATCTAGCACAATCAAAAGCAAATCAAAAAGTAAATTAAAAATTAAAAAAATTTTTAAATAAAATAAATTAAAAACTTTAAAACATAAAAACCTTCCTGAAAAAACATTCAGATGCCTGCACAATCAGGCTGTGATTTCAGGAGTGTCTGTAAGAGGCAGATTTGGTGTTAAGGGAAGCAGATAATGTTCAAGAGCTTAACCAAAACCTAAGAGAATCTGGAAGTAAATTTAAAACAAAATCTTGGGACATCTCTGGTGGTCCAGCGGCTAAGACTCCATGCTGTCAATGCAGGGGGCTGGGGTTTGATCCCTGGTCATGGAAGTGGATCCCACATGCCACAGTGAAGACTGAAGACCCAGCATGATGGGACTGAGGCCCAGTGCAGCCAAATAAATAAATAAATGTCAAAAAAATAAAATCTTTCTCTTGCTCAGTCCTACTATAAATAGTGTTTCTCAAGGCTGCTTGGCCCTTTCCAGTTGTTGAGGTTCCCAGTCCATTAAAGGATAAGAAACGCCATCTGGGTTTTTGCTGGGTGGGTCCACTGGCACTTACCAACCAGTTCCATCTCTTTCCCGGGATACCTTTGTGATCTCAGAGCCTGCAAAGCTGAAACCCTATTTTTCTTGCTCCCTTGCAGCCGAACATGCACCAGACTACATTCTACACGAGCTCGCATAGATGTGGAGGACAGGAGTGGGGCACAGGTCCCTGGGAATGTTCTCGGATAAGCTCCACAGGCTCTACTGCTGCACCACCCTTTCCTGGGTGTCCAGCGCCAGCATCCTGAGTGATGGGGGTCGGGGAGCATTTGCAGTACTTGTTTGTTGTTTAGTCTCTTGGTCGTGTCCGAGTCTTTGCGACCCTACGGACTGTAACCTGCCAGGCTCCTCTGTCCATGGGATTCTCCATGCGAGAATACTGGAGTAGGTTGCCATTCCCTTCTCCAGGGGCTCTTCCCAACCCAGGGATCAAACCCACATCTCTTGCATCTCCTAGCATTGGGAGGCAGATTCTTTACCACTAGTGCCACCTGGGAAGCCCCAATTAAACTATATTTTACCCAATTAAACTATACTTTTTAAACACAAAATAAAAATTAATTTAAAAATAAAACAAATAAACTGCTTCATTTAAAAAACTTAGTAAATTAAATAAATTGTATCTATTTAAACATGGGCTTCCCTGGTAGCTCAGCTGGTAAAGAATCCACCTGCAATGCAGGAGACCTTGGTTCTATTGGGAAGATCCGCTGGAGAAGGGAATAGCTACCCGCTCCAGCATTCTGGCCTGGAGAAATAAAAGATATAAAGAAAAAGAAAAAAAGATGTAGCAAAGAGGAAAGGATGGAAAACTCAGCCTGGGGTGAGGAAGGGCCCCTCAAGGGAGGGGTTACTTGAATTCAGCCTTGCAGCTTTCTCTCGAGGTTCTCTTGGCAAATAAGTCCTTTTATGATCATTCTCAGAGGGTAGATGGTTAATTGCTCAAGTGCTATTTGTTGGGTTAAAATGCAGAATTATATTAACAGCAAGCACGCTGAGCCCCTACTGTGTGTCAGGCGGTGTTCTCAGCGCTTTGGGTGCGTTATTCCGCGCATCCCTCCCAGTCACTTGGCCCTCCTCTCCTTGCGGCCTCTGACGTGAGCTGCCTGCCTCCTGGCCAGTCAGCATTGCGGGGACAGAACTCCCGCTTCAAGGACTGTGCCGTTCACTTTCCCTTGTCCCCAAATTGTAGCTCTCACATCGCATTTTCAAGGCACTAGGAAACTTCTCTTGCTTTTCTTTCCTTTTTTTTTTTTGTGAAAGTAGACTTTATATTTAGGTTCACAGCAAATTAGCAGAAGATATAGAAATTTTCCATACATTCCTCACCCCTACTCGTGTAGTGGTACGTACATATGTACGTAGCCTCCCCCACTGTCAACATCTCCCACCAGAAAGACACATTTGCTGCAGTTTTTTTTTTTTTTGCAGTTTTTTTAAAAATTAAAAAAGGTTCCAGATTTATTGAGGTATAACTGACAAACAAAATGTACATCTTTAAGGCGCACAGCGTGATGATTTTATGTATGTATACTTTCTGAAACGAGCACCATAGTCAAGCTGATCGACGTCTCACATGGTTACCATTGTGTGTGTGCATGATGAGAACACTCAAGGTCCACCCTCTTAGGTTTCAAGCATATGAGCACGTGCTCAGTCCCTCAGTTGTGTGGGACTCTTTGCGACCCATGTACTGCAGCCTGCCAGGCTCCTCTGTCCATGGAATTTTCCAGGCACGAATACTGGAGTGGATTGCCATTTGCTCCTTCGGGGGATCTTCCCGACCCAGGGATCGAACCCACATCTCTTGTGTCTCCTGCATTGGCAGGCAGATTCCTTACCACTAGTGCCACCTGGAAAGCCCATTCAAGTATATAAGATGGTATTATTAACTACAGTCACCAGGCTATATGTTATATCCCCAGAACTTATTCATCTTAAAACTGAAAGTTTGTGCCCTTAACCAACATTTCCCCACCCCACCCCCACCTCCCCAGCCCCTGCTATCACGGTTTTTACTCTTTGATTCTATGCGTTTGACCTTTTTAGGTCCTACATATGAGTGACAGAGTAGAAGATTCATCTTTCTCTGTCTGGCTTATTTCATTTGGCATACTGTCCTCCAGCTTCATCCATGTTGCTGCAACTGGCAGAATTTCATTCTTGTTTATGGTCGAGTAATATTCCATTGCACAAACAGCACATCTTCTTTACCCACTCATCTGCTAGCAGACACTTGGGTTGTTGCCATATCTTGGCTATTGTGAATCATGCTGCAATGAATATGGGGGTGCAGGTAACTCTTTGAGATGCTGGCTTTGTTTCCTGTTAAGTCCCCAGAAGTAGAAAAGCAGGGCTAAAAGGAATAGCGGATTTACTATAGGAATCAGTGGTGGGAGCTGGTGAGGCTGAGACCTCTTGTCTTTGCTCGTGGCCCGAAGTCGCCGTCGACACTGGTTAGTGGGACGTGAAGTGGGTGAGAACAGGGACAAACTCGACCCTGCAGGGATTAACTGGAACTTGTGGGGACGAGCTGGACCCCACGTCTGTGTCTCACTGCCTCCGTCAGATGGGAGCTGGCGCCTGCGGGCCTGAAGCTGTACGCACCCTTGGCTCAACCCGGAGACGTTCTGGAAGGAGACCCAGTGGGAGCGGGGTCAACTTTAGGCCCCGGTGCTGCCACTGTGGGCAGGTGGCAATGACGCCGGGTCCCCGTCCAACCTCCAGGACATCATGGTGAGCTTCACCTCCACCTCCCGGTCCAGCACACGTTTTCCTTGTGTCCAACCCTGACTCGGAACCTGAGGGAGAAGCGAATCCTGGGAAACAGAGCTAGCCAAGCTGAGATGAGAATGCCACTGCATCAGGCCTGAGACATTGTAATACAATGACACCGGCCACCACTGAAAGGAAGGACGCACACCATGACAGAGGGCATTTGAAGGACATTCTGTGCATCTGTTACAGGCCAGGAGCCCCCAGGGCTGGGTGCTGTGACCACCATGACCAGGCAGGACCTGTGTGCCAGCCACACCCATCTCAACTATCTTCAGGGGGTCCTGACTCCCGTGTTCCATGGAGCAGAGGAGGAGGACGAAGGAGGTGTGGAGAAACTGGCATTCATAGCAGTTTGGAAAGCTCTGGGCACTTTGAACTTTGGTTACTGACTTCTGACCTCCACAGTGGACCCTCTATCACTGAATCTTCCATCCAGCTTTTCAAAGAAGCTCGAGGTTCCCTGTTTTGACAGCCCTTGGAGAAATGTGGATGCCACATATGTTGGGTTACTTGTACGAGAACTGGACATTGGGTTCCAAAGCTTCAGATGAGAGTATGAACCTGAAATCCATCCATTGTGACCTGCGGATGCGCTCAGATTAACACCAAAGGTTTGGAGAAAACAGCTTCTGCTTCTGTATCCCCCCTCTCGCCTATCAGAGCTGTGAAATAGTGGTGGTGGTGATTTAGTCGCTAAGTTGTGTTGGACTCTTTCAACCCCAGGGACAGCAGCCTGCCAGGCTCCTCTGTCCATGGGATTCTCCAGGCAAGAGTACTGGAGTGGAGGCTCCTAAATATGAAGGAAAAAAGAAGCAGAGATTAGTGTGAAAGCACTGGGACCTGGAGGCTATGCTGTCGGCTTTTCCAAAGGAGAAAGGAGTGGAGAACGGCTCTATGAATCACAAAGGACTCAGGCCATTGAAATGACTTAAGAACCTTCAATGAAATATGTAGAACCAGGTGCTTTTCTCTTTTTTGACTGGCATTAAATTGTGGAACCAGAACACAGTCGATGACTGAATTTAATCAGAAAAACATGGAAATATCTTTTAGCGACTAAAGTTTCAAACGTAAAACATCTTCACAAAATTCCAGAAGCTGTTGTTCAAAGAGTAAGGGAAAACCATGGGGGTTACTCTGAGGAGGCAGCCTGCCTTCAGGGGTTGTGGTAACAATAATCATATTGTAGCACGCACATTTTAATAGTCAGTATTTATTTAGGACTTGCTGTGTTGTTGTTCCGTTGCTAAGTCGTATCTGACTCTTTTGTGACCCCATGGATTATAGCACACCAGGCTTTCCTGACCTTCACTATCTCCTGGAGTTTGCTCAAATCATGTTCATTGAGTCAGTGGTGCCATCCAACCATCTTATCATCTGTCCCCTTCATCTTCTGCCTTCAATCTTTCCCAGCATCAAGGTCTTTTCCAATGAGTTGGCTCTTCATTCACATCAGGTGGCCAAAGTATTGGAGCTTCAGTTTCAGCATCAGTCCATCCAATGAATACTCAAGACTGATTTCCTTTAGGATTGACTAGTTTGATCTCCTTGTAGTCCAAGGGGCTCTCAAGAGTCTCCTCCAGCCCAGTATGAAAGCATCAGTTCTTTGGCGCTCAGCCTTCTTTACGGTCCAACGCTCATAGGACTTGCTGTATGCACAGCACTAATTACTTTCCATCTGTGATCTCATTTAATTCTCCCAACACCCCTAGGAGATCAGTACTGGTTGCTTCCTCTTAAAGATGGGGGACATTGGGACTTAGAAAGATTGTGACTTGAGTACTGTGCTTCCCCCAAAAGTCACATTGATCAGTGAGTAAACGCCAATGTGCAAAAAATATATATATTAATAGAAATGTTTGGAACAGTGTCATTTATGAGTTTGACATTTGAAAAACCTTATGTCTTGCAGTAAGAGTTTGATTAAAGTAATGGAGATATATCTGTTCAAAGGAATGGTCAGGCATCTGTAAGAAATTATGATGTAGCTGTTCCCTGACTGACACGGGGAAGTGTTGTAGATACACTGACACACACACACAACATGGTTACAAAGCAACGTGAATGGGCTGACACAGTTTTGGGAAACTGATATAAGTTTTGATAAAACTATTGACATCTGTTGGATCATAGAAAAAGCAAGAGAGTTCCAGAAGACATCTACTTCTGTTTTATTGACCATGCCAAAGCTGTTGACTGTGTGGATCACAACAAACTGGAAAATTCTTAGAGAGATGGGAATACCAGACCACTTTACCTGCCTCCTGAGAAATCTGTATGCAGGACAAGAAGCAGCAGTTAGAACTGGACATGGAACAGCAGAATGGTTCCAAATTGGGAAAGAAGTATGTCAAGGCTGTATATTGTCACCCTGCTTATTTAACTTTTATGCAGAGTACATCATTCGATATGCCAGACTGGATGAAGCACAAGCTAGAATCAAGATTGCTGAGACAAATATCAATAACCTCAGGTATGCAGATGACACCAACCTTATGGCAGAAAGTGAAGAAGAACTAAAGAACCTCTTGATGAAGGTGAAAGAGGAGAGTGAAAAAGTTGGCTTAAAACTCAACATTCAGAGAACTAAGATCATGGCATCTGGTCCCATCACTTCATGGCAAATAGATGGGGAAACAGTGGAAACAAAGACTTTATTTTTGGGGGCTCCAAAATCACTGCAGATGGTGAGTGCAGCCGTGAAGTCAAAGGACGTTTGCTCCTTGGAAGAAAACCTATGACCAACGTAGACAGCATATTAAAAAGCAGAGACATTACTTTGCCAACAAAGGTCCGCCTAGTCAAAGCTATGGTTTTCCCAGTAGTCATGCATGGATGTGAGAGCTGGACCATAAAGAAAGCTGAGTGCTAAAGAATTGATACTTTCTTTTTTTTTTTGAAGAATTGATACTTTCAAATTGTGTTGGAGAAGATTCTTGAGAGCCCCTTGGACTGCAAGGAGATCCAACCGGTCAATCCTAAAGGAAATCAGTCCTGAATATTCATTGGAAGGACTGATGCTGAAGCTGAAACTCCAATACTTTGGCCACCTGTTGTGAAGAACTGACTCATTGGGAAAGACCCTGATGCTAGGAATGATTAAAGGCAGGAGGAAAAGGGGATGACAGAGGATGAGATGGTTGGATGGCATCACTGACTTGATGGACATGAGTTTGAGTAAGCTCCGTGAGTTGGTGATGGACAGGGAAGTCTGGTGTGCTGCAGTCCATGGGGCCAAAAAAAGTCAGACATGACTGAGTGACTGAACTGAACTGATTGATATAAGTTTAAAATTATGGAAAGTTATACAGCAAAAATACCAGCATCTACCAACTTGAAGAGACAGGATTCTAGGATGTCAAAATCATTTCACTTTCCCTTTCTTTCCTGCAGTGATCATGTTATATAAAGTGTAGAACGAAAGCTTCACACACACCATGAAAGCTTCAGTCCCACCATGCTCAAGGGCGTTGTGACCTTGGACAAGTCCTCTATCCCCTCTGGGCCTCCTGTTCCTTTTACCTAACAATGAGAAGGTGGTTTAATTTCAACACTGGCTTCAGGACTCTGACTTTCCTTTTTGACGTAATGAATCTCATTTCCAGTAGCAGTGTGTATAGGAGTGGGGGCAGGAGGGGAGTCAAGGTTGATAAACAGTCCCTTGGGAAGTTTCTCTCTTATTTTGACCTGTTCCCATTGTTCTTTTCCCATCAGTCATTTGAGAAGGGAAGTCGCCAGAGATGTGTCAAGACACTGGGGAAAAAAGCACTTTTCCAGAATGACAAATTTTTAACCTACACATTAAAAAAAAAAAAAAATCAACAAGCAAAACCCACTACCCATGGAAACAACACACTCCACAAACAAAAACCAGCTCCCCAAACACATCCCGCAGGCCTGCCCTGATCTCAAAGGCCCTTGGCGTCTTTCTTAAGATCACCTGTTACCTACACACCGGAATAATAGTAACAATGGCCAGCAGTTGTTTTTCGGATAGCCTGAGGGTCTCTTAGCAAGTTCTCACACAGAAGCACAGGGCGGTCGGGCGGGGCAGAGGGCGGGGAGAAGGAGAGGGTCCCGGGCGCGCTCGCGGCGCGCGCGCTGGTCGGGTCACCTGGTGGCGCAGGCGCACCTGCCGAGCGCTCCTGGCCCGGCTCTCGGGCGCCCTCTGCCGTGCGCTCCCCGGGCGCGCCCGCCTGGCCGGGCCCCCGGCAGCTTTCCACCTGCTGGGTCCCCAAGACTCAACGTTCCTGCGCCCTGCAGCCTGGCGCTCGCGGTCCCCAGGAAAGTGAGCGGCCTCGAGCAGTGTCTCAGTCGCCTATTGAACCCGCGAGCTTCCTTCAAGCCCACAAATCTGCTCTTAGAGGAGAAGTCTTGTATTGTCTGCTGTCCTTCCCCTGACAGAGGGGTGCTAGTGGGGGAGACACCCTTGCGCACTCCGAATGATGGAAACAAAAATCCGTTCTGCAGTTAAGTGTAAGCGTTGAATGTGCTTCTCGCGTGTTCTTACACAGCCCCGCTCGAGGGGGGATCTGAATCTGAGAATGACCTCTCTAGAATCTTCTCACCTGCCTGCTCCCCTGACCCCTTCCCACCGCCCTTCAATTTTCCAGGGGATGCCCTCACCTAGACCGCACGTCTTCCTACGAGATGTGTGTGCGTGTGTGCTAAGTCACTTCAGCCATGTCTGACTTTTTATGACTCCTCTGTCCATGGGATTCTCCAGGCAAGAATACTGGAGTGGGTTGCCATGCCCTCCTCCAAGGGATCTTCCCCTTGGAGGGATCGAACCTGCATTTCTTCCCCAGGGATCGAACCTGCATCTCTTGCAGGAGGGTTCTTTACCACGAGCGCCACCAGCCCAGATGTGCAGCAGCAGGAAATCACTAAACCTCTCAGTGGTAACAATATCAAGTTCCCCAAACCTACTCGTGTATTCACCTGAGCCATTCTCCTATCCCAGCTGGGCCCTGGGCTTGACGCTGGGGGTATATGTCAGTGAATAAGACAGATGCTTTCTTTACTTTCCTGAAACTTACCACCCAAGGAAGGAACCCGAGCTGAAAACCAATAAAAACACAAACGGTTGTGTGTCCCTATAGGGAAGGTGACACATGAGAGTAATTTAGGTTGAGACCTCACGGCCAGGGCATGCAAGCTCAGCCCGAGGGATAAATAAGAATAGCCCAGGTGGAAATGTTGGACAAAGACTGAGACAGGAGGTGTCATAAATTCCGGGAGAGGCTGTGTGGCTGAGTCATCAGGAGTGAGGAGGACAGACAAAAGGCAGAGAGACAAAGCCTTGAAGGCTGAGCTACGCAAATAGTGAATAGAAGGAATCCTAGAGTGAAGTGGAAACCATTGAATGGAGCCAGAGGGGGAGCATGTCCTGCAGGTGGGTGTGGGTCTGGGGAAGGGTGTGGCCACGGGCAGCTTCTGGGTCTCTGACTATGACAGGAAGACTTGGTGGGGGGCAGTCAAAGCTACATCTTAGGGGGACTGTTGAGAAATGTACTCAGGATCATTGCTCCCCAGGAAGGCACGTTTGGTACCAAACGTGTGTATTAACAGCTTTTTTTTTTTTTAATTATTTTTCACTCTGCCCAGTCTTAGGTGCACAGCTTACAGGACCTTCATTGCAGCATGCCAGACTCTTAGTTGCAGAATGCATGTGGAATCTAGTTCCCCTACTAGGGAACCCTCTGCATTGCGAGAGTTGAGTCTTAGCCACTGGACCACCAGGAAAGTCCCTTAACAGCTCTTGATGAGGGCATTTATTGAGTGGTTTTTTTTGTTGTTGTTATTTGTTATTTTTTTATATTTAGGATAGAAAGGAAAGAAAGTTGAGAAATATGTTTCAATGTGACAAGTTCAAATTTTACCTTTATTTTTAGTTGAAAAGACAGCCAGACATACATTTAACTTTGGCAGAGGGCTCAAGTGAACACAGGACCTAGAAAGACATAGTGGGTGGGCCTGGGAAGAAGGGAAGATCCAAGTCAAGTCAGGAATCGGACTGGATTCTTTGCTGTCTTTCAGAATTTTCTTCAGGACTGCTGGGGCCCTGACGTGAGAATAACCAGATGCCAAGGAGCTCTGACAACTTGTTCTAACCTTTGAGTAGTAACTGAGATGCTCAAAATGTGAGGCGAGCTCAGTATAATAGTTGTTGTTCAGTCACTCAGTCGTCTCTGATTCTTTGCAACCCCATGGACTGCAGCGTGCCAGGCGCCCCTGTCCTTCACTACCTCCTGGAGCTTGCTCAAACTCATGTCCATCGAGTCGGTGATGCCATCCAACCATGTCATCCTCTGTGGTCCCCTTCTCCTCCTGTCTTCAATCTTTCCCAGCATCAGGGTCTTTTTCAATGAGTCAGTTCCTCAAATCCGGTGGCTAAAGTATTGGAATTTCAGCTTCAACTTCAGTCCTTGCAATTAGTATTCAGGGTTGCTTTCCTTTAGGATTGACTGGTTTGAACTCCTTGCAATCCAAGGGACTCTCAAGAGTCTTCGCCAGCACCACAATTCGAATATAATAGAGATGCTTGTAATACTAACGGTGACATCCAGTTACCGGCATCCAGTGAACTGAGGGCTGCCACAAAGGAAGCAGGGACTCGGGAGGGCTGGGGCCAACCGTTCAGAACACGAGGGGACTCTGCTACGTCCTTTGCTGGCTCCTGAAGCCCGCTTTGGGCAGGTGGGGGAGGGGAGGAAGGAAGGACGGAGCCCGTCCCCGGGCATTTCAGATGAGCCCCAGGTTCCCCTGGGAGCAGGGCTCCCCCCGTAGTCTGTGCGAGGTCCTTCCCCAGGCCTGGACCTCCTCTTTGGTCGGCTCTGCTCCGGAAGCATCCTAGCTATTGCGGCTGCGCGCCGGCAGGGGGCGCTGCCGCTCCACAGTTTCCAGCCGCCCGGGGCGGCGCCGGGGTGAGTCTCCTCAACTCCGCAGAGCAGATGCTGGAGGCCCGCAAACCCCAGGGCCGCGCCAACAAGGCCCCTCCGAGGGCTGGCCCTCCTGGGAGCGTCCTGTGGGCCCTGGAGCCGGGCTTTCACCAGCGTGGTAACTGTGGTTGGGGCAGCTTACCCTCTGAAGTAAGGCTGTCAGTTCTAGAGCTCATCCTCGAGAGAACACACAGCTTTATAGCATTTTATGTGATCGTGTGTACGGGTCAGGCCGCAAACCGGGCAGGTGGGTTCCCTCCTCTGTGCCACCCTTTAGCACTAGTCCTTTTATCACAGGGTGAAGGCCGGGCTTCACCGCAGGCTTCTGCCGTCGATGCCTGATGTCATCAGCTATGCATCGCTGACGTGTGTGTGCAGAACATCTTCCTAAAGAGGTTAACCCAGGGGAGGGACCTTTTCCCGTCTGGGGGCAGCTGCCACCCACCCTGACCACAGAGCCGCTGGAGCTTAGAGGCACGTTGTTTTCTGTCCTTCCTGCTCCTTAGATCTGTCAGCAGGGGCGCTCCTGGCCTTTGCAGCATTGGTTGGGGCAGGTGGAAGTGGGTGCCTGGATTACATGCCTATGGTGGGGCGGTCTTCAAGAACTGCAGGCACTGGGGTTTGCCTTCCCCTAGTGCTAAGAAGAAAAGTTATGACCAACCTAGACAGCATATTAAAAAGCAGACACATTACTTTGCCAACAAAGTTCTGTCTAGTCAAAGCTATGGTTTTTCCAGCAGTCATGTATGGATGTGAGAGTTGGACTATAAAGAAAGCTGAGTGCCGAAGAATTGATGCTTTTGAACTGTGGTGTTGGAGAAGACTTTTGAGAGTCCCTTGGACTGCGAGGATATCCAACCAGTCAATCCTAAAGGAAATCAGTTCTGAATATTCATTGGAAGGACTGATGCTGAAGCTGAAACTCCAATACTTTGGCCACCGGATTCGAAGAACTGACTCATTGGAAAAGACCCTGATGCTGGGAAAGATTGAGGGCAGGAGGAGAAGGGGACAACAGAAGAAGAGATGGTTGGGTGCATCACCAACTCGATGGACATGAGTTTGAACAAGCTCCAGGAGTTGGTGATGGACAGGGAGGCCTGGTGTGCTGCAGTCCATGGGGTCGTAAAGAGTCAGACCCGACTGAGCAACTGAACTGAACTGAGTGCTAAGACGTGGCAGGTACTGGGGTGCATGGATGCCCAGGTGCCCTCCCCAACTCTTCCAGCAGATCTTTCCTGGGAGTGAGGGATCAGAGTTTTCATCCACCCCTCTGTGTTTTCTGCTCTCTCTAGGACAGGGAGTGGTGGTGGCTGGTTTTAATAAACACACCTACAGAAGCTCCAGTTTGCTTTTCCCATGGGGGGCGGGCTTGGTTGACGTGGAGCCCCCCTAGCCTGAGCCTGAGGCCTCCATGGGCTCCAGCACCCATGGGCCTCTCCCTGGGGCGGGGGGGGCAGTCTGGATGGCCTCTGTGCTGAA